>NC_133468.1:41292500-41628750 GCF_048565385.1 Saimiri boliviensis | reverse complement strand
ATCTTTGTCTTTCTTTGTATTGGTGCTTAGCTGAGTCTGCAGTGCTTCGGAGGCAGCCTTCGTTTTATAAAATTCTATTATTTCTCCCTCCAGCTGTTTTTTCTCTTCTTCGAGCTTCTTTATCTCCTCCTGTTGAATCACTTTAAGATGCTCAAACTTGTCCTGCAGCTGTGAAACGAATGTGCAGTTGTGACACCAGAGCACAGTGTGGCTGAACACCCCAAAACTGTGCTTTTTTGCATTATCAAACAAACCCCCATCATCGGAGTACAGCATGATCTTAAAAACGATCTCAAACACTCATGAGCAAACACTCAGATATGGAATTTTTCTTTTCTTTTTTTCTTTTTTTTTTTTTTTTTTTTTGAGATGGAGTTTCGCTCTTGTTACCCAGGCTGGAGTGCAATGGCGCGATCTCGGCTCACCGCAACCTCCGCCTCCTGGGTTCAGGCAATTCTCCTGCCTCAGCTTCCTGAGTAGCTGGGATTACAGGCACGCGCCACCATGCCCAGCTAATTTTTTGTATTTTTAGTAGAGACGGGGTTTCACCATGTTGATCAGACAGAGTTCTGCACTTTTTCTTTTCTTTTGACATGGAGTTTCAGTCTTGTTGCCCAGGCTGGAGAGCAATGGCATGATCTCGGCTCTGCAATTTCTGCCTCCTGGGTTCAAGCGATTCTTCTGCCTCAGCCTCCTGAGTATCTGGGATTGCAGGCGCGTGCCACCACATCCAGCTAATTTTGTACTTTTAGTAGAGATGGAGTTTCTCCATGTTGGTCAGGCTTGTTTCGAACTCCCAGTATCAGGTGATCCGCCCACCTCAGCCTCCCAAAGTGCTAGGATGACAAGCATGAACCACTGTACCAGCCGCTAATTTATAAAATGTTTTTTTCTGTAGAGATGGGGATCTCTCTATATTGACAAGGCTGGTTTCAAACTGTTGGCCTCAAGTGATCCTCCCAACCCTGCCTCCCAAAGTGCTGGGATTACGGTACTGAGCCACCCCACTCAGTCCATAGTTTTAGCCCATAATTTTCTTTTTTCTTTTTTTTTTTGAGACGGAGTTTCGCTCTTGTTACCCAGGCTGGAGTGCAATGGCGCGATCTCGGCTCACCACAACCTCCGCCTCCTGGGTTCAGGCAATTCTCCTGCCTCAGCCTCCTGAGTAGCTGGGATTACAGGCATGCGCCACCATGCCCAGCTAATTTTTTGTATTTTTAGTAGAGACGGGGTTTCACCATGTTGACCAGGATGGTCTCGATCGCTTGACCTGGTGATCCACCCGCCTCGGCCTCCGAAAGTGCTGGGATTACAGGCTTGAGCCACTGCGCCCGGCCTAAGAGTGGATATTTTTAAATGAGACACTAAGACCTGGGTTTTGGGCCGGGCGCGGTGGCTCACACCTGTAATCCCAGCACTTTGGGAGGCAGAGGCAGGTGGGTTACGAGGTCGGGAGTTCGAGACCAGCCTGGCCAACGTGGTGAAACCTGTCTCTACTAAAAATACAAAAATTAGCTGGGCGTGGTGGCAGGCACTTGTGATCTCAACTACTCGGGAGGCTGAGACAGGAGAATCGTTTGAACCTGGGAGGTCGTGGTTGTAGTGAGTCAAGATGGAGTCATTGCACTTCAACCTGGGTGACAGGGTAAGACTTTGTCTCAAAAAAAAAAAAAAAAAAGGTAGGGATAAGTTTCTTTACTTGGGTCTGAGGAGTGATTTTTTGAATACAAACTCCAAAGTGCAGACAACATGGGCAAACGTGGACAAACAAAATTTTATCAAACTAAAAGCTCCTGCACATCCAAAGGAAAAAAATAAAGAAACAAATTATGAAATCTGAGAAAATATTTGTGAGCCATACATCTGATAAGGGGTGAATGCCCACAATATATAAGAACTCAAACATTTCAATAGTATGAACACAATCTCATTCTGAAAACTGGCAAAGAACTTAAACTTTCTTTTTTAAAATGGAGTCCACCTCCCAGGTACAAGCGGCTCTCCTGCCTCAGCCTCCAGATTAGCTGGGACTACAGGTGTGAGCCACCACATCCAGCTACGTTTTTGTATTTTTAATAGAGACAGGGTTTCACCATGTTGGTCAGGCTGGTCTCGAACTCCTGACCTCAAATGATCCACCCACCTCAGCCTCCCAAAGTGCTGGGACTACAGGAGTGAGTCACTGTGCCTGGCCGAACCTGAACATTTTTAAAAATAAGATATAAAAGGCAAATAGGGGTATAAAAAAATATTCAGCATCATTACTCATGAGAGAAATGCCAATTACAGCCACAATTAGATAGTACCTCATATCTGTTACAATGGCTACTACCAAAAAAAAAGAAAGATAAGTGTTTATAAGAATGATTTTATAAAATGTTGATAAAAATGTAAATTAGGACAGATACTGTTTTTAAAAATCTGGGAATTCATTAAACAATTGAAAATAGAATAACCATATGGTTCAGCAACCCCACTAATAGTTACATAGTCAAAGGAAATAAAATCAAATTGTGAAAGAGATACCTACACTCTCATATTCATTGCAGCATTAGTTGACAATAATGAAGATATGTAATCAACACTAAGAGAACACATAGTTGAGATACGGAAAAGAAACTAATATCCAGAAAGAAAAAAAAGAAGCAGACATACAAGAATAAGGTTCAGAGCCGGGCGCGGTGGCTCAAGCCTGTAATCCCAGCACTTTGGGAGGCCGAGGCGGGTGGATCACGAGGTCAAGAGATCGAGACCATCCCGGTCAACATAGTGAAACCCCGTCTCTACTAAAAATACAAAACATTAGCTGGGCATGGTGGCGCGTGCCTGTAATCCCAGCTACTCAGGAGGCTGAGGCAGGAGAATTGCCTGAGCCCAGGAGGCGGAGGTTGTGGTGAGCCGAGATCGCGCCATTGCACTCCAGCCTGGGTAACAAGAGCGAAACTCCATCCAAAAAAAAAAAAAAAAAAGAAAAAAAGAATAAGGTTCATAACTAAGGGAAGCGGGGTGCAGGAGAAAGAGAAAATTTAAATGGCTGCTCTGGTTTCTGGCCACTTCCGAGTCTCGGTTTAAGTCTTCATGAGACCCAGCTATGCCATGACATACCCTTGTATACATCCAGACTTTCCCTTTATACCTAAGCTAATGATTTTTTTTTTTTTTTTTTTTTTTTTGAGATGGATCTCACTGTCACCCAGGCTGGAGTGCAGCTTCACGATCTCAGCTCACTGCAACTCCTGCCTCCTGAGTAGCTGGGATTACAGGTGTGCACCACCATGGCCTGCTTATTTTTCTATTTTCTGTTGAGACAGGTTTCACCGTGGTGGCCAGGCTAATCTTGAACTCCTGACCTTAGGTGATCCACCCTCCTCAGCCTCTCAAAGTGCTGGGATTATAGCCTTGAGTCACTGAGCTTGGCCAAAATTTTTATTACTTATAATTCATCTGTCTCTGAGTGAGACATCTGGCCTATAGCACCTAATTACCATTTTGTTTTTATGAAAAAGCAAGTTTATGTTCCAGTGTATCTAATAAAACTAAATATTCTTCAACTAAAGCCACCTACACTTGAGAGAAAGAAACTATGGTTTCAAAAGTATGTTTTCACCAAAAATATATCTGTGGCAAATAATTAAAATTATACTAATAGCCTTCTTTTCTATTTTATTAGAAATGGCATGGAATAAAATATATACGTAATTTACCAACTTAAAATTTTCTCATTAATTAAGGCAAGCATTAGTGAACATTTGCTTATTTATAAAAGTGAAGACAATTTTCTAGTGCATTAATAGCATTAGATAGTACGAGACTCTTCTCAGATGTAATAGCTTGGGTTTGTCACAAATTAAACTTTATGCATAAAAGTTTATTTTATAAATTAAATACATTTTTATGAAACTAACAAGAGTTATTTAAAGGGAAAATTTTCCAACTGGTCTAGAAAAAAAAAACAAAACTGCAGACTGTAATTTTGTAAAGGCTATATTCAAATCTACATGTAAAAAGCTACTTTTTGAAAACCAGCAAGTATCCTCCAAAAACATCAACTAAACTCTCAAGATTAAAACCCCCAAATTAATAGGGCACCTAAAAATTAACACACATTATATCAAACTGTCAGTACTGACCTCTTTTTCAGCTTCTTTAAATGTTGCTTCTTTCTCCTTGACTCGCTGCATAAATTTCTGTTTCAACTCCTCTTCTTCCCTCTGACATTGATCATAGAACTCTTGTCTTTTGGCTTCAAAGATTTCTTGAAAACTAAAGAGAAATGTTTTCTTAGTCTTATATTAAAATGAAGTAGGAGAATCACTTGAACCCGGGAGATGGAGATTTCAGTGAGCCAAAATTGCGCCACTGGACTCCAGCCTGGGAGACAGAGCAAGACACCATCTCGAAAAATAAAAATAAAATAAAATAAATGCTAGTATAAACATGTAAAAATATATATTGTATGTTACATCTTTTTTTTTTTTTTTGAGACGGAGTTTCGCTCTTGTTGCCCAGGCTGGAGTGCAATGGCGCGATCTCGGCTCACTGCAACCTCCGCCTCCTGGGCTCAGGCAATTCTCCTGCCTCACCCTCCTGAGTAGCTGGGATTACAGGCACGTGCCACCATGCCCAGCTAATTTTTTGTATTTTTAGTAGAGACGGGGTTTCACCATGTTGACCAAGATGGTCTCGATCTCTTGACCTCGTGATCCACCCGCCTCGGCCTCCCAAAGTGCTGGGATTACAGGCTTGAGCCACCGCGCCCGGCTTTTACATCTTATATAAGGAAATTTGCCAACGGGATCTCATGTTTAGCAACACAAAATGGAAATTTCTATATCATAAGATGTAAAAACTGGCACAGTATTTAAGATCAGAGTATATAGAGAGTACATGCAAAGAATTTTCCAACGCTTATATGAGTGAATTCTCATCCCCACATTTTCCAGCATGTCATATATTTCTTCACATCTTTTGACAATAAAATTCAGGGAAACATTGTCAAAATTTAAATGAGAGACGATTTTCAAAATCACCTAAAATAAAGCAAACAGTCTTTCAAAATATCGTTATCATTCATTTACGATAGTTAAATTTTGGGTCTGCAAAGAACAATTAATGATATAACTGGATTATAATCACTGTAGTGACATAGTGTATATAATAGTGACACAAGTCCCTTTTCTTTCTTTCGTTTTGTTCTTTTGAGACAGGGTCTAGCTCTGTTGCCAGGCTGGAGTGCAGTGGCACAACCTCAGCTCATTGCAACCTCCACCTCCCAGGTTCAAGCGATTCTCCTGCCTCAGCTTCCTGAGTAGCTGGGATTACAGGTCCCCACCACCATGCCCGGCTAGTTATTTTTGTATTTTTAGTAGGGACGGGGTTTCGCCATGTTGGCCAGGCTGGTCTTAAAACTGTTGACCTCAGGTGATCTGCCTACCTCCCAAAGTGCTGGGATTGCAGATGGGAGCCACTGTGCCAGGCTCTATTCTTCAAGATAGAGAAATACACATGCTCTCAGGCTTTTCTCACTTAACTTCCAGGACACTGCAGTACTGTTTTTCAGCTGGTTTCCCCATGAAACCCTTCTTAATATCTTTTGCCAAACTTTGCTAACATTTTTTCATCTTTTTCTTTTTCTTTTTTTTTTTTTTTTGAGACGGAGTTTCGCTCTTGTTACCCAGGCTGGAGTGCAATGGCGCGATCTCGGCTCACCGCAACCTCCGCCTCCTGGGTTCAGGCAATTCTCCTGCCTCAGCCTCCTGAGTAGCTGGGATTACAGGCACGCGACACCATGCCCAGCTAATTTTTTGTATTTTTAGTAGAGACGGGGTTTCACCTTGTTGACCAAGGTTGGTCTTGATCTCTTGACCTTGTGATCCACCCGCCTCGGCCTCCCAAAGTGCTGGGATTACAGGCTTGAGCCACCGCGCCCGGCTCATCTTTTTCTTTATCCGTTCTTTCATATAAATACAAAAAATAAACGCCATGATGGTTTCTTCTTGGATGTACATTTCAGCATATACACATACTGAACACACGTATTTCAGGATGAAAATGAGACCCTGCAGTATATTGTTGCTACTCTCTCTCTTTGTCAAAAGATGACAAAAACACCTAACATTCAAGATGGTTCAGGATGGAAGAAGAGCAATTATTCTCTTACTCAAATCACTGTACCTGTGTTTAGGGAACTCCTAGATTATCCATTTGGTTGGGCTAGCAATATATTTTTTTTCTTTTTTGGGGGAGTGAGGGGCTCCAGTACTTGCCAGAGCTAGCAGTACGTTTACTCACCTAACTGGCTGGTTGTCGGGGCCCACGTCCGTGAAGCCCATTTTCTGCAGTTTTTGGTACCGGTAACATTCGTAGTGCTGAGTGTGGGTTTTTTCTTTTAGGTTTTCCATATTGGTACAAAGAAGCATATCTCGGAGCTTAATGAAGTCACAGTGATTTTCATTTTCCACTAGTAATAAAAAAAAATGAATCAACACCACTCATTATCAATCCCTGACAATCAGTAAGTGTTCATGAATGAATACGTGAATAAAAAACACATTTAAAATAACACAATTGATCAATTTGATTAATAGCTATGACTCTTTTAACTATGTAAATATGGTTGTATTATACATACCAACTATAGGCAGAGATTATAGGTTAGGAAATATGCTTTAAACTTACTACCTGAAGAATAAGCAAAAAATAGTGAAATAATATGTTACATGCATATATGCTATAGGTTTTTATGAACAATTGTGTTAATATGTTACAAACTACCCTCTGGGTATTTTGGAGTCCTAACAGAATATATAATATAACATCACTAATGTAAATAATTTTATCAAAGTAAATTCTGCTAGCAAAAATGCCTTACAATGGCAAATGCTTTAGTTATGAAATTCCATTTATATATTATATTTAGACACAGCATTAGTCAATATTCAAAATCAATCCATAAATTCACATAGCTGTTTTAATGATACATATAGACTGAAAGTGAAGACATGGAAAGATATTCCATGCAATTAGAAACTAAAAGAGCACAGATAGCTGTACTCCTATCACAGAAGATAGATTTTTAGTCAAAAACCGTAAAATGATATAGAAGGTTATCATATCATGATGAGGGATCCGTTCATTTTAAAACAATTGTAAATATTATGTATGGACCCAATATCAGAGCTTCTGAATATATAAGGCAAATAAGAGCAGACCTGAGGGGGACACAGACTGTAGTACAATAATAGCAAGGGAATTACATACCCTACTTTCAGAAATGGATAGATTATCCAGACAGATAATCAGTAAGAAAATGTCAGATTTAAACTACACTTTAGAGCAAATAGACCTAATGGACATATGTGGGATATTTCATCCAACAGCAATATAATATACATCTTTCTCAAATAAACACAAGACATTCTTCAGGAGAGATTATATGTTAGGCCACAAACTAAGTCTTAATATATTTTAAAAGACTGAAATAAAAATGTGAGTGCAGCCGGGCGCAGTGGCTCACGCCTGTAATCCCAGCACTTTGGGAGGCCGAGGCGGGTGGATCACGAGGTCGAGAGATCAAGACCATCCTGGTCAATATGGTGAAACCCCGTCTCTACTAAAAATACAAAAAATTAGCTGGGCATGGTGGCGTGTGCCTGTAATCCCAGCTACTCAGGAGGCTGAGGCAGGAGAATTGCCTGAACCCAGGAGGCGGAGGTTGCGGTGAGCCGAGATCGCGCCATTGCGCTCCAGCCTGGGCAACAAGAGCGAAACTCCGTCTCAAAAAAAAAAAAAAATGTGAGTGCAGATGTCTTTTGACAGATCAATGTCATTCCACCAGGGTACATCCCCAGAAGTGGCATTGCTGGATCACACGGTAATATTGTTTTTAGTTTTTGACGAACCTTCATATTATTTCCCAAAATGGCTGTACCAACTTAAATTCCCACCAGTGATGTTTAAGAATTCTCTTTTCTCTTGGGAACGTATATATACTGCTGGTGGGAATATGTTACTTCAGCCACTGTGAAAAGTAGTTTGACAGTTTCTTTTGGGGAAAGGATAAGCTCTTCAATAAATGGTGTTGGGAAAACTGGATATCCACATGCAGAAGAAAGAAACCAGACTTTTGTCTCTCACCACAAACTCAGATCAAAATAGATTAAAGATTTAAATGTACAGCCTCAACCTATGAAACTACACAAAATACACTGCGGAAACTCTTTACGACATTTATTAATACCCCACAAGCACAGGCCACGAAAGCAAAAATAGACAAATGGGATCATATCCAGTTAAAAAGCTGCTGCACCACAAAGGAAACAATCAACACAGTGAAGAGACAACCCACACAATGAGAAAACATGTGCAAACTGACAAGAGATTAATAACCAGAATGTGTATAAGAAGTTCACTCAATAAGAAAAAATCTAAGAATCCAATTTAAAATCGGCAAAAGATCTGAATAGACATTTCTCCAAAGAAGACATACAAACGTCTTCTTTTGTCTTATTGATAATAGTCGTTTTAACATGTGTGAAGTAACTGCTTATTGTGGGTTTTTTAAAATGGCAAACAGGCAAATGAAAAAGGTGCTGGGCAGGCTTAGTGGCTCACGCCTGTAATCCCAGCATTTTGGGAGGCCGAGGCAGGTGGATCACAAGTCAAGAGATCAAGACCATCCTGGTGAACGTGGTGAAACCCCGTCTCTACTAAAATTATAAAAATTAGCTGGGCATGGTGGCACGTGCCTGTAATCCCAGCTACTCGGGAGGCTGAGGCAGGAGAATTGCTTCAACCCAGGAGGCGGAGGCTGCAGTGAGCCAAGATGGCGCCATTGCACTCCAGCCTGGCACCTGGCAACAGAGTGAGACTCTGTCTCCAAAAAAAAAAAAAAAAAGAAAGAAAAGAAAAAGGTGCTTAACATTACTGATTACCAGAGAAAGGCAAATAAAAACTACAATAAGATATCATCTCACCCCAGTTGGAAAAGCTTTTATCGAAAAGACAGGCAATAACAAATGCTGGTGAGGATGTGGAGAAGCAGGGGTCCTTGTACACTGTTAGCAGGAATGTCAATCAGCCCAGTCACTATGGAAAACAGTACGGAGTCTCCTCGAAAAACTAAAAATACAACTACCATATGATCCAGCAATCCCACTAATAGGGGAATCAAAGAGATAGCTCCACACGCATGTGTGTTAGAGCATTATTCACAGTACCCAAGATTTGGAAGCAACCTAAGCATCCATCATCAGATGAATGGACAAAGGAAATGTGGTACATATGCACAAGGGAGTACTATTCAGCCATGAAAAATGACATCTGTCATTTGCAACAACATGGATGGAACCAAGGACCTTATGTTAAGTGAAATAAGCAAGACACAGAAAGACAAACTTCACATGTTCTTACTCATTTGTGGAGCTTAAAATTAAAGCAATTGAACCCATGGGGATAGAGAGTGGAATGCAGATTACCAGAAGCTAGGAAATGACTGGGGCAGGAGAGAAGGGGGGATTGTTGATGGGTACAAATATATAGTCACATAGAATGAATAAGATCTAGTATTTGACAGCACACAGAGTGACTACAGTCAACAGTAACTTATTATACATTTTAGAATAACTAACACAGTGTAAGTGGATTGTTTGTGACACAAAGGATAGATTCTCTATTTACCCTGATGTGATTACTACACACTGAGTACCAGTATGAAAATATCTCATGCGGGGCGTGGTGGCTCACGCCTGTAATCCCAGCACTTTGGGAGGCCGAGGCAGGTGGATCATGAGGTCAAGAGATCAAGACCATCCTGGTCAACATAGTGAAACACTGTCTCTACTAAAAATACAAAAAATTAGCTGGGCATGGTGGCTCGTGCCTGTAATCCCAGCTACTCAGGAGGCTGAGGCAGGAGAATTGCCTGAACCCAGGAGGCGAAGGTTGCGGTGAGCTGAGATCACGCCATTGCACTCCAGCCTGGGTAACAAGAGCGAAACTCTGTCTAAAAAAAAAAAAAAGAAAAGAAAGAAAATATCTCATGTTCCCTACAAATGTATACACCTACTATGTATCCATGAAAATTAAAAATTAAAAGACACAGGCCAAGCGTGGCGGGTCACGCCTGTAATCCTAGCATTTTGGGAGGCCAAGGCAGGCAGATCACCTGAGGCCAGGAGTTCAAGACTAGCCTGACCAACATGGCAAAACTCTGTCTCTAATAAAAATACAAGAAAGTTAGCCAGGCATGGTGGTGCACACCTACAATCCCAGCTACTCAGGAGGCTGAGGCAGGAGAATTGCTTGAACCCGGGAAGTGGAGGTTGCAGTGAGCCAAGATCATGCCATTGCACTCCAGCCTGAGCAACAAAAGCCAAACTCCATCTAAAAAAAAAAATTAAAAACACAATAAGCTGTTACTTCGCCCATGCTAAAATGCCTATTATCAAGACAAGCAAATGCTGGTAAGGACATGAAAAAAAGGAACCCTTGCATACTGTTGGTGGGAATGTAAATTAGAAAAGCCATTATGAAAACAATATGGAGTTTCTTCAAAAAATTAAAAATAAAACTACCATATGATCCAGCAATCTCACTGCTGGGTATCTGCCTCCCAGAAATGAAGTCAGTATGTCGGAGAGATGCCTACAGTACCATTATTCACAAGAGCCAAGATATGGAATTAATCTACGTGTCCATGAATGGATGCATGAAGAAAAAAGGAGTGGCATATATATGCAATGGAATACTATTTTTCATCCTTAAAAACAAGGAAATCCTATCATTTGCAGCAACCTGAATGGAACTGGAGGAGTTTAAGTAAATAAGCCAAACACAGAAAGACAAATAGTAAATGATCTCACTAACACATCAAATCTTTAAAAGTTAAAACTTGGCCGGGTATGGTGGCTCACAACTGTAATCCCAGCACTTTGGGAAGCTGAGGCAGGTGGATTACGAGGTCAGGAAATTGAAACTATCCTGGCCAACATGATGAAACCCCATCTCTACTAAAAATACAAAAAATTAGCCAGGTATGGGTGCGTGTGCCTGTAGTCCCAGCTACTCGGGAGGCCGAGGCAGGAGAATCACTTAAACCCAAGAGGCGGAGTTTGCAGTGAACTGAGATTGCGCCACTGCGCTCCAGCCTGGTGGCAGAGCAAGACTCCATCTCAGGAAAAAAAAAAAAAAAAGTTGTAGAAACAGAAGAGAGTGGTGGTTACATGAGTTAGGTAGAGGGTATGGTAGGAGATGTTGGTCAAAGGATACAAAATTTTAGTTAGGTAAGAACAAGTTAAACAGATCTATTGTACACCACGGTGACTATGTTAATAACAATATATTCTCGAAAATTGCTAAGATGTTAAGTTTTCATCACAAAAATAATTGAGATAACACATATGTTAATGATATCAATTTAGTCACTCCACAATGTGTATGTATTTCAAAGCATCATGCTGTACATGATAAGTACATACAACTTTATTTGTCAATTAAGATTAACTAATTAATGAAAAATATTTTGTATGGCTCTCTCCTGTCTTTATCATGTCCAGAGGATTGATCATATGTGATTTATTGTGATTAATAGTGTGACCAAATTTTATGTATCAACATATATTATAGATATATGGCATATACTAATATGTTACACAACATATATAATAAATACTAAAACATTAAGTTTTAAGCAGTTTAACAAATTTTAAATTTTCTAATATGTCCATTTTTAAAAACATCATTTGGAGCTGGGGGCGGTGGCTCATGCCTGTAATCCCAACACTTTGGGAGACCGAGGCAGGTGGATCACCTGAGGTCAGGAGTTTGAGACTAGCCTGACTAATGAGGTAAGACCCAGTCTCTACTAAAAAATACGAAAATTAGCCATGGTGGCAGGCGCATGTAATCCCAGCTACTCAGGAGGCTGAGGCAGGAGAATCACTTGAACCTGGGAGGTGGAGGTTGCAGTGAGCCAAGATCACGCCACCGCATTCCAGCCTGGGCGACAAAAGCAAAACTCTGTCTCAAAAAACAAACAAACAACATCATTTGGAAACCAGTACAAGTAAATCTTCCATCCCCCAATAATTAGTACCACAAGTATATGAACAAGATAATAAATTATTGCTTACTACAATATCGTAACTCATTATGATGGTAAATAATAATATAAATGTCAAGGTATAATCTTTAGCCAAAGGGAAATTGTACTTTCTTGTTTTAAGAAATTTATCATTCTTTTTTCCAGTGACCAGTTTAAAATGGTTTATATATTAGGTAGTAATGAGTTTATGTAACATGTCTAAACACTAGTATATTTGCTTCAATATTGTTTAAAGTGCTTTCCAGCATTCTGAATGTTATGGTTTGTACAGAGACAGAAAGTATGCACATGGTGCCCTGGGGTCAACACAGAGGCCCTTCCCAGCCTCTGTAGATTTTGGCTTAAAGCAGCATTCAGCAAACTTCTATGACAATGAATCACAGTCATTAGTAAGTGATTAGTTTAAATAAACAGAGTTTTTGTTTCTCATTAGTAACTATTAACTTACAGATTAGCAAGAGTTACCAATATTAGCTCGTGAAAATATTATTTTGAGACTATGAATGACACATATACATTTCACTTAATCATTGCAAAGCCTGCCCTCTTTCATATTTACCTTGCAAAACTCCCCACGGATAGTGACGGCCTCTGACCATCCTTTTTCCAACTTTCACTTCCTCTGTACTGCCAACCACGGCGAAGGGTAACAGTCCCTAGAAAACAAGAATTATATAAATTAATAACAGAAGTGAGAGTAACAGCATAGCTTACTCCATTACTCTCACTACTGTTATAAAAATGACAGAGAGGGCCAGGCATGGTGGTTCGTGCCTGTAATTCCAGCACTTTCGGAGGCCAAGGTAGGCAGATCATGAGGTCAGGGGTTTGAGACCAGCCTGACCAACATGGTGGAACCCCATCTCTATTAAAAATACAAAGTTAGCCAGGTATGGTGACAGGCACCTGTAATCCCAGCAACTCCACAGATTGAGGCAGGAGAATCGCTGGAACCCAGAAGGCGGAGGTTGCAGTGAGCCGAGATGGTGCCATTGCACTCCAGCCTGGGTGTCAGAGTAAGACTCCATCTCAGAAAAAAAGACAGAGATGATGATACTGTAATAAATTTAATGAGACAGGGATCCACCCTGTGCCTCATTTTAAGGTGTGACAGTAACACATGCGATTGGTTTCTGTAAGCGTTAATCTCAGGCTGTGCACACAGTTGGAAAGTGTCTACTGCGCAGAGCCTAAACCAAGGTATCTGCTGCAGGAAACAAACACACAACATTTTTTTTTATTTTTTTGAGATAAAGTTTCCACTCTTATCATCCAGGCTGGAGTGCAATGGTGCGTTCTCTGCTCACGGCAAACTCCTCCTCCAGGGTTCAAGCGATTCTCCTGCCTCAGCCTCCCAAGTAGCTGGGATTGCAGGTGCGCACCACCACATCCGGCTAATTTTCATATTTTTAGTACATATGGGTTTCACCATGTTGGCCAGGGTGGTCTCGATCTCTTGACTTCGCAATCCACCTGCCTCAGCTTCCCAAAGTGCTGGAATTACGGGTATTAGCCACTGCGCCCAGCCAAGAAAAAAGATTTTTAATAGACATCATTTTTCTCACATCATCTATACCCTGAACCATCTTTACTCTGAATGTTGAAGAAATAACATGCAAATAACTTTTAACTCTGGTATAAAAGTTAAAAGATAAAAATATTGAAAATGACTACAACTATTATAATAATTAATGGATACACAATATAAAATATATTAATAAGCAATACTGTACACTAGAAGCTAAATCTCACCATTATGCAATATATATATTTGACAAATATGCACATATACCCTCTGAATCTAAAATAAAAAACTAAGGAAGTTTATACTAGTAAACACCTACATCTTTTTTAAAGAAGATCTCTGCCAGGCATAGTGGCTCATGCCTGTAATCCCAGCACTTTGGGAGGCCGAGGTGGGCAGATTGTCTGAAGTCAGGAGTTCAAGACCAGCCTGGCTAAAATTGAGAAACCCCATCTCTACTAAAAATATTTTTAAATTTAGCTGGGTGTGGTGGTGCACGCCTGTAGTCCCAGCTACTCGGGAGGCTGAGGCAGGAGGATTGCTTGAACTTGGGACGCGGAGGTTGCAGTGAGCAGAGATCACATCACTGCACTCCAGCGGCCTGGGCAGCAGAGGGAGACTCCATCTAAAAAAAAAAATCTCAAATCAACAACCTAACTTTACACCTAAAAAAAAAAAAAAACAGAAGGAAAGAGGAAAAAAAACCTAAACCAATAATTACCAGGAGGAAAAATAACAAAGATTAGAGCATAAAGAAATAAAATAGAGAATAAAAAGCATTTTAATTAGCCAGGCCCTGTGGCTCACGCCTGTAATCCCAGCACTTTTGGAGGTTGAGGCGGATGGATCTCTTGAGGTCAGGAGTTCCAGACCAGCCTGGCCAACATGATGAAACCCCGTCTCTACTAAAAATACAAAAATTATCCTGGTGTGGTGGCACACTCCTATAATCCCAGCTCCTTCAGAGACTGAGGCAGCAGAATCTCTTGAACCCAGCAGATGGCGGTTGCAGGGAGCAGAGATTGTCCCTCTGCGCTCCAGCCTGGGCAACAGAGTCAGACTATGTCTCAAAAAAAAAAAAAAAAATTAATAAATGAAGCCAAGAGTTGATTTGGAAAAAAAAAAATCAAAATCAAAGCCCTTACCTAGACTAACAATGAAAAGAGAGAATATGTTAATAATATAAGAAATGAAAGAGATGACATTACAACTGGTCTTACAGAAATAAACAGAATTATAAGGGACTATTATGAGCATTTATGCAGCGAGCAGTCTGACAACTTAGAAGAAATGGGGAAATTATTAGAAACATATAACCTACCAATACTGAAGAATAGAGAGCTTAAAGAGACCAATAACAAATAGAGAAACTAAATAAGTAATTTTTTAAACTGCAAAATATAGCCTAGACCAGATTACTTCATGGGTAAATTCTATCAAACTTTCAAATAAAATTTAATATAAAATATCCTCAAATTCTTAGAAAAAATAGAAAAAAGAAGTAACACCTTCAGAGTCATTTTATGAGACCTGCAAGTAAAATACACTTCTAAGAAGAAAATTGTAGGCCAAAATCCTTGAGGAACATGGTGTAGGAATTAAATCTAAATAAATCTGTTTGCAAGGAATCAATTTTCAGCAAAAGTTTTTCAAAATCAAAAAAATAAAAATTAGGCCGGGCGCGGTGGCTCACGCCTGTAATCCCAGCACTTTGGGAGGCCGAGGCGGGTGGATCACGAGGTCGAGAGATCGAGACCATCCCGGTCAACATGGTGAAACCCCGTCTCTACTAAAAATACAAAAAATTAGCTGGGCATGGTGGCGCGTGCCTGTAATCCCAGCTACTCAGGAGGCTGAGGCAGGAGAATTGCCTGAGCCCAGGAGGTGGAGGTTGCGGTGAGCCGAGATCGCGCCATTGCACTCCAGCCTGGGTAACAAGAGCGAAACTCCGTCTCAAAAAAAAAAAAAAAAAAAAAATTTCTCACACTGGATTCTGGATAAAAACTCATTTCTAGCCTATTTGTCTGAAGCTTACATTAGTTGAGGAGTTCGCTTGAGCAGTAGTTTCATCATCTGTTGGGAACTGATATATGTGGATGCCATTGCTAATCAGTTCATTCATTATCTTCCTCTTAAACGTCTGTAAATCATTTTTAGAAACGGTGTCTGCTTTGGCAATCAGTGGTATAATGTTCACCTATTAACAGAGAAGACAGATAAAACGTCAGCATCGAGGACTCATGGTTCATTCCGTAGTTTTTCTAGTCAAGCCCTCACAATCTCTGACAACAAATTGTGTAACTAGATCATCACTGGCTGTCATGACTTCATTAAAAATTATTTTCCAGAATTATCAGTACTTTCGAAGATTCACCTTTTATCCAAATTCAGGCTTAGAAGTCTCAACCTTGTTTCTCTTTAAAAATCTCTTACACCTCTACAAATATGGACAGAGTAAAATGTAAATAGTAGGACAATGTAAGTTATTTAATTTATCTTCAATTTTATTTCTTATTAAACTGAGTAATAAAAGACACTGAAAGACCTTTCATCAACATTGTGGAAGGGATTTTGTCTTCTACTTTTTACATCACTTTTTCATCAATCAATCTTAATTAATGTCCCATTTTCACATACTTTTGCCCCACCTAGGTGTGTTTGCAGATAGATTCGCTTTTGTTTTCCAAAGACCATCTAAAAAGAACACCGATATTTTGGGTTACCATATTCTTTTTTTTTTTCTTTCTTTTTTTTTTTTTTTTTTTTTTTTGAGACAGAGTTCCCCGGTTCTGTCACCCAGGCTGGAGTGCAATGGCACAAGCTAGGCTCAGGCTCACTGCAACCTCCACCTCCAAGGTTCAAGCAAGTCTCCTGCCTCAGCCTTTTGAGTAACTGGGATTATAGGCACCTGCCACCACGCCCGGCTAATTTCTGTGATTTTAGTAGAGACAGGGTTTCACCATGTTGGCCAGGCTGCTCTCAAACTCCTGGCCTCAGGTAATCAGCCCACTTCAGCCTCCCAAAGTGATTGGATTACATTAGTGAGCCACCGCACCCGGCCTGGTTATCTTATTCTAAAGCCTGTGTGTGTGTGTGTGTGTGTGTGTGTGTGTGTGTGTGTAAGAGCAACTTGCAAATAAATATGTTTATTTTTCTTTTGTAAAAAGACTTTATTTCCACGTTGGAAGTTGAGTTTTTGCGTATTTGAGGTTGAATTTTTACCCACAAAGATTTTTCCTAGTGCTTCAATATGATCCCTCCTGTTACTGAAGCTTACGTTAATTGAGGAGTTTTGCATTTGCACTTAAATAACAAAACTTTTTAGAAAATAACAATATACAAGATTATAAAATGTTTTATTACTGTTAAAATATCTTATTAAATTACAGCGCCACAAAATCAATATCTGTAACATAGTAGAAATACATAAATATAAATTTTAGGCAGACTTTTTTTTGTTTTAGATTGCTCAAAGCACATCTTTTAAAAAATCCATGGACAGGCCAGGCACAGTGTCTCATTCCTGTAATCCCAGTACTTTGGGAGGCCAAGGTGGGTGGATCACCTGAGGTCAGGAGTTCAAGACCAGCCTGGCCAACATGGTGAAATCCCATCTCTACTAAAAATACGAAAACTAGCTGGGGGTGATGGCAGGCACCTGTAATCCCAGCTCCTCGGGAGGCTGAGGCTGGAGAATTGCTTGAACCCAGGAGGTTAAGGTGTCAGTGAGTGAGGTCGTGCCTCGGCAACATAGCTGCATTCCAGCTTGGGTGACAGAGACTGTCTCAAAAAAGGAAAAAAAGTAATGGAAACTTCCTATGTCAATAATTCCTCAGATGTTCAGATTTAAGGGGAAAGGCATTCATTGCAAGAAGAACTGACCAACTTGATAAAGAAGACAGCCGCGTGCAGTGGCTCACTCCTGTAATCCCAGCACTTTGGAAGGCCATGGCGGGCGGGTCACCTGAGGTCGGGAGTTCGAGACCAGCCTGACTAACAAGGTGAAACCCCATCTCTACTAAAAATACAAAATTAGTCAGGTGCGGTAGCACCACACCTATAATCCCAGCTACTCAAGAGGCTGAGGCAGGAGAATCACTTGAACCCGAAAAGCAGAAGTTGCAGTGAGCCACGATAGCACCACTGCATTGCAGCCTGGGAAAAAAGAGTGAAACTCTGTCTCTAAAAAAAAAGAAGAAAAGAAAAAGAAAAAGACAAGCAGGACATGGTGACTCTTGCCTGTAATCTCAGCACTTTGAAAAGCTGAGTCTAGCAGATCACTTGAGCCCATGAGTTTCAGACCCACCCTGACACTATCGCAAGACCCCCGTCTTTACAAAAAATTAAAAATCAACCAGGCATACAGGCACATGCCTGTGGTCCCAGCTACTTGAGGCTAACGTGGGAGTATCCCTTGAGCCAGGAAGGTTGAGGCTGCCATGAGCCTTGTTCATGCCACTGCACTCTAGCCTGGGCAACAGAGTGAGACCTTGTCTCAAAAAAAGGAAAAAGAAAAACACAGTAGCCACATACTCTTGCCTACCTCTTTATGTAATGTTCTTTGTGAAAATTAGAGATTTTTATATCTGGAAAACGGCTAGATGATAACAGGTAACCATGAAATTAAGGGTGTGTATTCCTGACTATTGAATGTCTTACTAATTAAGAACTTGAAGCAGCTCTTAATTTAACTAGAAATCTAATTTATTTCAACTACTTCATGACATCTGAGATAAAGTACAAAGTATCTTTTCAGTTTGAACAATACATAGAAGTTGATACTCCTCAGATAAAGGAAACCCAACTTAAAACCTTTTCTCTCTAAAACTAAATAAAGTTGAAGGCTAAAGTTGTCTTCAACTAAGTAAAGTTGAAGACAGCATGTTTTATTAGAGCTAAATGCAGAAAAGAAACCGATAATATGACAATTTCCTTTATATGTATATTGGCCCTCGAGTTTTACAAAAGAAGACATACTTTTAACCCTTTTTTTGAGAGAGGGAGGGTCTTGCTCTGAGGCCCTGTCTGCAGTGTGGTGGCACAATCACGGCTCACCGCAGCCTCAACCCCCAACGCTGAAGCGATCCTCCCACGTCAGCCTCCTGAGTAGCCGGGACTGCGTGCTGTCATGTCTGGCTATCTTTTTTTTTTCTTTGTAGAGACCAGGGCCTCACTATGTTGTTCAAGCTGGTCTCCAACTTCCAGGCTCAGGCAATCCTCCCTCCTCAGCTTCCCAAAGTGCTGGGATTACAGGCATGAGCCACCATGTTTGGCCCTTCTAAATTTTTTATGAAAAATAATTTTAGACTTATGGAAGACTTGCATGAAGATTACAGAGAAAAAATTGAGGCATCATCATTTTCCCAAGGCCTCAGCTAGCAAGTAATAAAACCGGGTTTGTGAAAGCAGGCAGCCTGAACCCACTGCCCATGCTTTTTTTTTTTTTCTTTTTTTTTTTTTGAGATGGAGTTTGGAGTTTTGCTCTTGTTGCCCAGGCTTAAGTGCAATGGCGTGATCTCGGCTCACTGGAAACTCCACTTTCCCCGCATCCCCGGGTTCAAGCAGTTCTCCTGCCTCAGCCTCCAGGGTAGCTGGGATTACAGGTACCTGCCACCATGCCTGGCTAATCTTGCATTTTTCACTAGAGATGGGGTTTCACCATGTTGGCCAGGCTGTTCTCGAACTCCTAACCTCAGGAGATCCACCCACCTCGGCCTCCCAAATTGCAGGGATTACAGGCATGAGCCACCATGCCCGGCCCTGCCCATGCTTTTAATCACAGAAAGTTCTTTTTTTTTTTTGAGACGGAGTTTCGCTCTTGTTACCCAGGCTGGAGTGCGATGGCGCGATCTCGGCTCACCGCAACCTCCGCCTCCTGGGTTCAGGCAATTCTCCTGCCTCAGCCTCCTGAGTAGCTGGGATTACAGGCACGTGCCACCATGCCCAGCTAATTTTTTTGTATTTTTAGTACAGACGGGGTTTCACCATGTTGACCAGGATGGTCTCGATCTCTCGACCTCGTGATCCACCCGCCTCGGCCTCCCAAAGTGCTGGGATGACAGGCTTGAGCCACCGCGCCCGGCCTTAATCACAGAAAGTTCTGAACATTTTTCCCAAGGTCACAGACACCTAGCAAGTGATAAAGCAAATACTCAAAAGCCGCTTCCACTAACAAGTCCTGAGACCTTTATATATACAAAAATTAAAATTCCTTCTGTATGGATAAAACTACAACGTTGCATGTTTTGGGTTTCATAGACATTCAACAGACTGATTTTCTGTGCAATCAAACTGAACTACAAAAAAACTACTGAATAATTAGAAAACTGAAGCGAATGAGCAGAGTCTCGTATCAGTTTTGAGATTTTGCTGAAACCACGGGGCTTAAGTGGCCTGTTGAAAGGAAATCCGCATGTATCCCAAGTTTCGCCTGGAAAGAATTAAGCTTTTCTCAGCTGTTACTGTATAACAAGCCTTGCTGCCTGCAGGTTCTTGTATTCCGAATCCTCTCAGATGGGATCTGCAGCCAGGATCACAAACGCCCCCCGTTTCACACCATCCCCTGTTATCCACAGTTTCTCCTTCTTTTTTACTTTTTTCCTTCCTTTCCTCCCTCCCTTCCTTCCTTCCCTTTGCTTCCCTTGTCTCTCTTCCTCTCTCTCCTTCCCCCTCCCCTTCCCCTCCCCTCCCCCTCCTCCTCCCCCGCCCCTCCCCTGCCCCTCGCCCTCCACACCCCTCCCCCACCCCATCCCTCCCCTTCCCTCTCCCTCCCCTTCCCTCTCCCTCCTTTTTCTTTCAACATGCACTTGATCTATTGCCCAGGTTGACATTATCTTGGCTCACAATAGCCTTGAACTCCTGGGCTCAGGTGATCCTCCAACCTCAGCCTCCCAAGTAGCTGGGACTACAGGTACACACCACCGTGCCTGGTGGCTAATTTTTGTATTTGTTTTTTGTAGAGATGGGGTCTCACTACATTGCCCAGTCTAGTCTTGAACTCCTGAGCTCAGGTGATCTTCCTGTTTCAGCCTCCCAAGGTGCTAAATTACAGGCAGGAGCCACAGAGCCCAGCCGTTTCACTTTCCGTAATTTCCCATAATCAACAGCAATCCAAAAAGAATAAATGAGAAATTCTAGGACTACGTAATGTACAAATTTTAAATTGCATGTCATTCTAAGTATTATGATGAAATGTCAAGTTGACCGACTCCATCTCAGCCTGGATATGAATTATCCCACTATTTGCCTCATTTTATCTCTATGTAGGCATCGTATTATCTCAGATCATCATAAGAAGAGTGAGACAGTACAATAAGATATTTTGAGGCTGGGTATGGTAGCTCAGGCCTGTAATCCCAGCACATTGGGAGACCGAGGCAGGTGAAACACTTGAGGTTAGGAGTTCGAAACCAGCTTGGCCAACATGGCAAAAACTTGTCTCTACTAACAGTACATAAATTAGCCAGGCGTGGTAGTGAGCACCTGTAATCCCAGCTACTTGGGAGGCTAAGGCAGGAGAATTGCTTGAACGAAGAAGGCAGAGTTTTCAGTGAGCTGAGATCGTACCACTGCATGCAGCCTGTTCAACAAGAGTAAAACTCAAAAAAAAAAAAAAAAAAAAAAAGATACTTCGAGAGACACAGACAATATTCACATAACTTTTAATACAGTGTATTTTTATAATTGTTCTATTTTATTATTAGTTACTATTGTTAGCTTCAGTCTTCATCTAAGAAACCAACAATAGTGACTAATAATAAAAGAAAACTGCATCTCATTTATAAATAAAACTTTATCATAGGTAAGTATGCACAGAAGAAAGCATAGCAGGCCGGGCGTGGTGGCTCACGCCTGTAATCCCAGCACTTAGGGAGGCCGAGGCAGGCGGATCACAGCGTCAGGAGATCAAAACCATCCTGGTTAACATAGTGAAATTCCACCTCTATGAAAAATACAAACAAGAAAAGTTAGCCAGGTGTGGTGGCATACACCTGTAATCCCAGGTACTTGAGAGGGTGAGGCAGGAGAATTGCCTGAACCCAGGAGACAGAGGTTGCAGTGAGCTGAGATTGTGCCACTGCACTCCAGCCTGGGTGACAGAGTGAGACTCTATCCCAAAAAAATAAAAGGGAAAAGAAAAAAGAAAAGAAAAAAGCATCGTATGTATCAGGCTCTGTATCATGCATGGTTCCAGGCATTCACTGGGGGTCTTGGAACTTAGCCCCAAGGGGGCTACTCTAGGCAAATGGTCATGATCTCAAAGGTTAGTCAAGGTTGAAATCTATCAGATATGAATTGTCTCCCCCTGCAACCAAAAAATTTATATGTTGAAGCCCAAACGTGCTACCTCAGAATGTGACTTTAACTGAGATAAAGCCTTCATAAAGATGACTAAAAAGTGAGACCGAGCAAGGTGCGGTGGCTCCCATCTGTAATCCCAGCACTTTGGGAGGCCGAGGTGGGCAGATCACCTAGGATCAGGAGTTCAAGACCAGCCTGGCCAACATGGTGAAACCCCATCTCTACTAAAAATACATAAATTAGCCAGGCGTGGTGGTGCGCGCCTGTAATCCCAGCTACTCAGGAGACGGAGGCAGGAGAATCACTTGAACCTGGGAGGCAGAGGTTGCAGTGAGCCGAGATCGCGCCACAGCACTCCAGCCTGGGCATCAACAAAAAAAAAAAAAAAGAAAAAATGAGACTGTTACGGTGGATCCCAAGCCAAACTGACTGGCGCCCCTAAAAGACAAAATGTGGACACCCAGGAGACACCAGGAGAAATGCCATGTGAGAGCACAGAGATAAGGCGGTCGTCTGCCCGAAAGAAAAGAGATTTCAGAAGAAAGCACATCTTCTGACATGTTGATCTTCTAGCTTCTGAGACTGTGAGGAAATAAATTTCCTTTGTTTAAACCACCCAGTCTATGGTATTTTGCTATGCTAGCCCTAACACACTAATGCAAATGCCTTAAATATTAACAGAAAAAAAATTAGGACATATACATATATTACAAAATAACAGTACAGTGATACAGCACATAACGGCATTTCAGTAAATGATGGGGCACATATATGATGGTGGTCCCATAATATTATAATACTGTACCTTTGCTTTTTGTTGTTGTTATTATTTATATGTGTATTTTTAAATTTACTTTTAGACTGAGTCTTGCTCTGTCGCCCAGGCTGGAGTGCAGTGCTACAATCTCAGCTCACGGCAACCTCTGCCTCCCGGTTTCAAGCAGTGTTCCTACCTTAGCCTCCTGAGTAGTTTAGATTACAGGCACCCACTACCACACCCAGCTAATATTTTGTATTTTTAGTAGAGATGAGGTTTCACCATGTTGGCCATGCTGGTCTTGAACTCCTGGCCTCAGGTGGTCTGCCTACCTCAGCCTCCTAAAGTGCTGGGATTACAAGCATGAGCCTTCATGCCTAGCTATTTATACATCTATTTATTTAATTTCTGGATTCAGGGGATCTGTGTGCAGGTTTTTAAATTAGATACATTGCATATTAGTCAGGTTTTGGCTTCTAGTGTGTCCATCACCCAAATAGTGAGCATCGTACCGAAGAGATAATTTTTCAAATCTCAACCTCCTCCCACCCTTCCTCCTTATAAAGGGCCCGGTGACTATTATTTCCGTCTAATACTGTACCTTTTTTCATGTTAAGATACACAAATACAGCCAGGCACAGTGGCTCACGCCTGTAATCCCAGCACTTTAGGAGACCAAGGCGGGCAGATCACTTGAGGTCAGGAGTTCAAGACCAGCCTGGCCAACATGGTGAAACACATCTCTATTAAAAATACAAAAATTAGGCAGCCATGGTGGCACAGACCTGTAATCCCAGCTACTTGGGAGGCTGAGGCAGGAGAATCATTTGAACCCAGGAGGCAGAGGTTGCAGTGAGCCAAGGTCACGACACTGCACTCTAGCCTGGGAGACAGTAAGACTCTATCTCAAAAAATTAAAATGAAAACAAAAAAGATGCACAGATAAGTACCATTATGTTATAATTCTACAGTATTTCATGCAGCACCATGCTGTCCAGGTTTGTAGCCTAGAAGCAATAGGTCATACCATAAAAGGCTATAGCATAGGTGTGTGGCAGGCTGTACCATCTAGGTCTATGTAGGTAAACTCTACGACGTCTGCATAATGATGAAATCACCTAAAGAAATGTAACGGCACTTGGATCCAAGTGCCTTCAAGTTGTGTTATTATCTCAAAATTAATATTACATCATGAAAGGTTGGGACCAGGTACAATGGCTCACGCCTGTAATCCCAACACTCTGGGAGAGCGAGGTGGGTGGATCACTTGAGCCCAGAAGTTTGAGTTCATTCTGGGCAACATAGTGAAACCCCATCCCTACAAAAAGTACAGAAATCAGCCAAGCTTGGTAGCATGCTCCTGTGGGCCCAGTTACTCAGATGACTCAGATGGGAAGATCGCTTGAGCCCAGGAGGTTGAGGCTGCAATGAGCTGTGATTGCACCACTGCTGTCCAGCCTGGGTGACAGAGGAAGACCTTGTCTCAAATATAGGAAAAAAAAAAAAAGAAAGAAAGAAAAAGAAAAGAAAGCTTGGTGAATTTACCGAACATACCTTACTGTCAAGGTTCTTCATTGTTAACAGATCAAGAGACTTCAGGGAATGTCCTGTGGGTGAAATGAAGTACAGACACACGTGGACGCGGGAATCGTGGTAGTCAAACAAGGAACGTTTAATCTTCAGCTCCTCTTGAAGATAAGCCTCAAATTGGGCATCTATGTAGTCAACTATTGGTTGGTAGCTAAAAAAGCAATTTATCTATTTAGCATAACGGATTAATAAAATCTAAAGCCTGCTTTTTGACCGCTTAATGAACAGCTAACACGTATGCATGTATACAAACCAGTTTGCTATCGTGATAAAGGAAACGTTCATAACGTGTCCATTCAAAGATATTAATTTGAAACCAATAATCAGGCTCATGCTTTACTGTACTCTATGGTTACATAAAATGTAACCATAGAGGAAAGCTGGGTGCATCCAACAGGGCACTAGTATCCAGACTATAGACATAACACAAGCAAATAAACAACAACAAATAATCTCATTAAAAAGTGGGCGAAGGACGTGAATAGGCATTTCTCAGAAGACCAACATACAAAGTAAAACCACAATGAGTTATCATCTTACCCCAGTCAGAATGGCTATTGTTAAAAAGATTAAAAATAAAACAGGCCAGGTGCAGTGCTTCATGCCCATAATCCCAGCACTTTGGAAGGCCAAGGTGGGAGGCTCCCTTGAGGCCAGCAGTTTGACACCAGCCTGGGCAACATAGCAAGACCCCATCTATAAAAACAATTTTTAAAATTAGCCAGGCATGGTGGCATGCTCCTGTAGTCCCAGTTACTCAAGAGGCTGAGGTGGGAGGATCTCTTGAGCTTGGGAGGTAGAAGCTGCAGTGAGCTGAGATTGTGCAACTGTGCTCCAGCCTAGGTGATGGAGTGAAACACTGTCTCAAAAAATAATAAAAGTAAATGAATAACACAATTTGGCAAGGATACAGAGAAATGGGAACCCTTAGACACTGTCGGTGAGAATGTAAATTAGTAAAACCTGTATGCAAAATTTATATAAATAAAGAAATAAGGAAATAAGCTAAAACTAGATTTTTTGCTATAACTAGTTAAATAAAAATCTTGTAAGAAAATCAATTGTATACAAAAGTATTAATCTTGTAAGAAAAGAACATTACTTAGGAAAATGTTAAAATATGAAAGAAAAGGTATTACTTACACAAATTAGTGTATGGCAAAGGAAGGCAAAAGCTCTGAAAGAAGAAATCTTTTTTAATTTAAATAAGAAAACACTAACCTGGCTTCTTTGTTCATTTGATCACCATAACCCACTGTTTCCACGACAGTCAATTTCAACTGAACATTGCTTTCCTGAAGTTCATATGTGTGTATTTGAAGACTGACATTTGAGTAAAAATGTGAGGATTTGTTATCTTTCAAGTTTGTATTAAATAACGTGTCAATCAGTGTTGATTTTCCAATTCCAGTTTCCCCTGTAATAGACAGAGATTCATTGTCACAGGGGCATCAAGGGGCTTAGAAGAAGCCACGCTCTGAATTCCTACAGTGGTTTTTAAACTCTTAGAAAGCTGAACTCATAAAAGTAGTGAGTAGAATACTGGCTACCAGAGACTGGGGGAGCAGGGAGAGAGGAAACTTTGGTCAGAAGGTACAGTATTTTTTTTTTTACTTATTTTAGTTTTGGGGGTACATGTGCAGGTTTGTTATATAGGTAAGCTTACCTCATTAGGATTTGTTGTACAGATTGTGTTGTCATCGAGGTGCTAAGCATAGTACCCAATAGTTATTTTGTCTGATCCTCTCCTTCCTCCGAACCTGCTCCCTCAAGTAGCACCAGTGTCTATTATTCCTTTTTTTGTGTCCATGTGTTCTCATCATTTAGCTCCCACTTTGTTCTCAGCACATATTCTCAGCCATAAGAAAGAAAAAGATCCTGTCCTCTGTAGGAACATGGATGGAGCTGGAGGCCATCCATCATCCTTAGCAAACTAACATACCTCATTCCACACTCTTCACAATAGCAAAGACATGGAATCAACCTAAAGGCTCATCAATAATAGACCGGATCAACAAAATTTGGTACATACATACCATGGAATACTACATAGCCATGAAAAAGAATGAGACCATGTCCTCTGCACGAACCTGGATGGAGCTACAGGCCATTATCCTTAGCAAACTAACAGTTTCAAACAGAGAGGAGAAGTAAGATTTGAGATCTACTGCACAGCATTGTGACTGTACTCAATGTATATTTCAAAATAAGAGAGTAAATTTCAAATGTCTTATCATAGAAAAATGATAGGTAAGCCAGGTAATAGATGAGTTAATTCACTTGATTGAATCATTCCACATTGTAAACATATATCAAAAATCACCTTGTATCCATACATGTATATAATTATAATTTTTCAATTAGGAATACTATTAATTTTAAAAATAAAAAAGGGCCTCAAATACTTCAAAGACTGAGATAGTGTTGAAAGTGTACATGCTAGCCCTGATTCTCTCAGTCACTAACATAATGGAGAAAGAAAGTATACACTAAGCGGCCGGGCGCGGTGGTTCACACCTGTAATCCCAGCACTTTGGGAGGACAAGGCAGGCGGATCACAAGGTCAAGAAATCGAGATCATTTGGCCAACATGGTGAAACACTGTCTCTACTAAAAATACAAAAGTTTGCTGGGCATGGTGACATATGCCTGTAGTTCCAGCTACTTGGGAGGCTAAAGCAGGAGAATCACTTGAACCCAGGAGGCAGAAGTTGTAGTGAGCAGAGATTATGCCACTGCATTGCAGCCTGGAGACAGAGCAAGACTTGGTCTCAAAAAAAAAAAGAAAAGAAAAAAAGAAAAAGGAAAACACAGTATATGCTAAGTTACATCAGACTTTTAAGAGCACAGAAATGTTTAAATTTTCAAAAATTATTACAGGTCAAGTGTGGTGGCTTATGCCTGTAATCTCAGCACTTGCGGAAGCTGAGGTAGGTGGACTGCTTGAGCCCAGGAGGTTGAGGCTACAGTGAGCCATGATGACACCATTGCACTCCAGCCTGGGCAACAGAGTGGGACCCTGTCTCAAAAAAAATTACATACTATGGCTAAGATGAAAATCATTGTAAACATGAAGATATACTTGAGTTAATACCATCAGTGTCACACTGCTTAAGATAAACTGAAAAGAACATTGGAAAAAGTGAAGGAACACTTCAAATGAAGTGTCTGACACTTACCCACACAGAGAATATTAAAAGTGAATCCTTGTCGGATAGATCTGTTCACCAGCTGATTGGGCAAACATTCAAAACCAAAATGTCCAAACGTAGTTAAACAACGAATATTGTTTTCTTTTTGCTTAAATAAAAAATGTAGAGTTTTTGTTAGAATAGAAAATGAAGTCATTTGAAAGGAAAATGATTATAGTATATCAAGAAAATTAGAATTGATTATCATTTGATTATCATACCTCAGACAAGATGAAAATATATTAAGTACATTTGGGAAAATAGAAGTCTGTGTTCTAACACATAGATTTGGCTGTTATTTTTATAAATAAAGTAAATCTATCTCTCAGCACACCTAAAGAGGCACTGTCTCAAAATTTTAAAATAAATAGCAGCCAGGCACAGTGGCTCATGCTTGCAATCCCAGCACTTTGGGAGGCTGAGATGGGCAGATCGCTTGGGGTCAGGAGTTCGAGATCAACCCACCAACATAGCAAAATCCCATCTCTACTAAAAATAACAAGCCAGGCATGGTGGCGTGCCCCTGTAGTCCCAGCTACTCGGGAGGCTGAGGCATGAAAATCACTCGAACACAGGAAACAGAGGTTGCAATGAGCTGAGATCTCACCACTGCTCTCCAGCCTGGGCAACAGAGTGAAACTCTATCTCAAAAATTTAAAAAATTAAAGAAATAGGGCCGGGCATGGTGGCTCAAGCCTGTAATTCCAGCACTTTGGGAGGCCGAGGCGGGTAGATCACGAGGTCAAGAGATCGAGACCATCCTGGTCAACATGGTGAAACCCCGTCTCTACTAAAAATACAAAAAATTAGCTGGGCGTGGTGGTGCGTGCCTGTAATCCCAGCTACTCAGGAGGCTGAGGCAGGAGAATTGCCCGAACCCAGGAGGCGGAGGTTGCGGTGAGCCGAGATCGCGCCATTGCACTCCAGCCTGGGCAACAAGAGCGAAACTCCGTCTCAAAAAAAAAAAAAAAAAAAAAATTAAGGAAATATTTCAAGAAACTCTAATGTATTACTCTGACATAATAAATTATTTTTTCCATAAGAAAAAAGTAAAAGACATTAACATCCTTTCATTCTGCTCTAGCATATCAATATATTGAGAAAATTCCACACGTTAATCCAGATGCTTCTCAACTTATGATGAGGCTGTGTCCCAAGAAACGTATCATAAATTAAACATAATGTAAGTCAAAAATGCATTAAATACACGTAACATAACATTATAGCTCAGTCTTGCCTGCCTTAAACATGCTCAGAACACTTAAATTAGCCTACAATTGGGTAAAATCAACTAAGACAAAGCTTATGTTATAATAAAGTATTGAATTCTCATGCAGTTTATAAAATAAAGTGAAAAAGAGTCCTATCATAGGCTCAAAAGTTTAAGTTGAATGACGGTCAGCTACAGATCTTCCATATATGTGAGGAAACCATAATCAATTTGAAATTTTTAAAACATCAAATGATTTTGACTTCAAATTTGTTATATGCCCTCTGAGGACTTGTGTAATATTGAAGAAATCTACTGACAACACCATTCTAGAAAATTAGAAACTCATCAGTATTATACATAAATTTACCACCTAATCGTTTTTAAAAGGTTAAAACGTCATTCATTTTTTATTTCTAAGCATTTTTATTTAAAAAATGGGAATTACACAACGCCTTCCACACCTATAGGCACATTAAATACCACTTTGCCATGACAGTTCAGCCTACCTCACAGCTCTTAACACTATTCTATGAGGAATACAAAATGCCTTTTCACTGACGATAACATGATTTAAAAATGTTCTAGTATATGTGAGAATAAAGGAATCATAAATCAGCAGGAAAGTTGTTGAGGTAGAAGCATCAACAATCAGCTCAGTAGATGTTGTCTATGTTTATGTTGTACCTTTATAAAACAAGGACGTACCACCTGGCCAAGCTCAGTGGCTCACACCTGTAATCCCAGCACTCTGGGAGGCCGAGACAGGTGGACCACCTGAGGTTAGGAGTTCCAGACCAAGCTAGTCAACTTGGTGACGCTCCTTCTCTACTAAAAATAGAAGAATTAGCTGGGTGTGATGGCAGGTGCCCCCAGCTGATCAGGAGGCTAAGGCAGAAGAATCACTTGGACCTGGGAGGCAGAGATTACAGTGAGCTGAGATCTCAGCCCACTACAGACTCCATCACCTGGGCTCAAGCAATTCTCTGCCCCAGCCTCCTGAGTAGCTGGGACTACAGGCATGTGCCACCATGCCCAGCCGATTTTCGTATTTTTAGTAGAGACAGGGTTTTGCCATGTTAGCCAGACTGGTCTCCAGCTCCTGACCTCAGGTGTTCCACCTGCTTCAGCCTCCCATAATCCTGGGATTACAGGAGTGATCCACCACGCCTGGCTAATTTTTGGTAGAGACAGAGTTGCACCATGTTGCTCAAGCTGGTCTTGAACTCCTGAATTCAAACAATTCTCCTACCTTAACCTCCAAAGAGCTGGGATTACAGGTGTGAGCCACTGAGCCCAATCTACTAACAGAGATTTTTTTTTTTTTTTTTTTTTTTTAGATGGAGTTTCGCCCTTGTTACCCAGGCTGGAGTGCAATGGCGCGATCTTGGCTCACCGCAACCTCCGCCTCCTGGGTTCAGGCAATTCTCCTGCCTCAGCCTCCTGAGTAGCTGGGATTACAGGCACGCGCCACCACACCCAGCTAATTTTTTGTATTTTTAGTAGAGACGGGGTTTCACCATGTTGACCAGGATGGTCTCGATCTCTTGACCTCATGATCCACCCACCTCGGCCTCCCAAAGTGCTGGGATTACAGGCTTGAGCCACCGCGCCCGGCCTGATTTTAAAACAGCTATTATAAATGTGCAGAGCCATAAAAGAAAGTGTGCATACACAAAGAGTAAAAAGACAAAAATCCCAGGAGAAGAACAAAAATTATAAAATTAAAATAAAAGCAGAAAGTATGGCCGGGCATATTGGCTCACACACTTTGGGAGGCCAAGGCAGGTTGATCACCCTGTGGTCAGGAGTTCGAGACCAGCCTGACCAACATAGTGAAATCCTGTCTCTACTAAATATACAAAAATTAGCCAGGCATGCTGGTGGGCACCTATAATCTCAGCTACTCAGAAGACTGAGACAGGAGAATCCCTTGAAGCAGGGAGGCAGAGGTTGCAGTGAGCCAAAATCGCACCATTGCAATCCAGCCTGGGTGACAAAGCAAGACTCCATCTTTAAAAAAAAAACAAAAAACAGAAAGCAAAGAAATAAGAAATAGATGTCTTAAATAAATTAACAAAAATTTGCTGCCTTGAAAAGATTGATAAACACCCAGCTAGACTAATAAAAACACCTAAAACACAAATTGCTTATAGCAAAAATGAGAGAATATCACTACAGACCACACAGATATCAAAATTATAATAGAATGCTATAAACACATTTATAAACACATTTTGCCAATAAATTTTAAATTACTCTTTTGCCAAGAAACTTGAAAAAAATAAACTTCTTTAGAAAAAAAATTATAAAAATGACAAAATGGAAAATATAAAACCTAAATAGTCATATATCTATTGAAGAAATTGTACTCAAAAACCTTTCCACAAGGAAATCTTCAGGTCCTGCTGGTTTCACTATTGAGTTCCATCAACAAGCAGTTAAAGAAAAATTCACTTAAAAAAAAAAAAAGAAGTAAAAAAAAGCCGGGCTTGGTGGCTCACGCCTGTTATCTCAGCACTTTGGGAGGCCGAGGCAGGTGGATCACCTGGGGTCAGGAGTTCAAGACCAGCCTGGCCAACGTGGTGAAACCCTGTCTTTAAAAAAGAAAAGTAAGAAAAATTCACGGAAACTCTCTACAAAACAGAAGAGGGGGGAGTTTTTTCCAATGTTTGTTATAAAATCAGATACAATGTCAATATGAACACCAGGGCCAGGCGTGGTGGCTCATACCTGTAAACCCAGCACTCCGTGAGGTAGAGGCGGGTGGATCATCTGAGGTCAGGAGTTTGAGACAGGCCTGACCAACATGGTGAAACCCCTCTCTACTAAATAAAAAAAAAATTAGCTGGGCATAATGGTGCATGCCTATAATCCCAGCTACTTGGGAGGCTGAAGCAAGAGAATCCCTTGAACCAGCAGGCAGAGGTTGCAGTGAGCCGAAATCGCACTACGCACTCCAGTTTGGGTGACAGAGCAAGAGCCTGTCTCAGGAAGAAAAAAAAAAAAAAAAAATCCAACCAATCAAACAACAACAACAAAAAACCATCTGGCAAAGATATCACAAAAATAGAAAATTATACATTAATTTCTGTGCATAGCTGCAAAAATTCTTTTTTATTACCATGATTAAATTTAATTTTAATTGTACAACTAGTGAGTGTGCAAATAAATTTTTCTTAACTAAAATATTGAAAGAAAAGATAACATTCCATTTGACTATTCCCCACATCCCATCCCTTTCCTCTTTTCCCCATTTTTATGATTCTAGACATTAAAAAAATACTTTTATATAGACAAATATAGAGATATTAAATTTAAAAAACACATACATGGCTGGGTGCAGTGGCTCATGCCTGCAATCCCAGCTCTTTGGGAGTTCGAGATCAGGAGTTCAAGACCAGCCTGGCCAATGTGGTGAAATCCCATCTTTTGTAAAAATACAAAAAAAAAAAAAAAATTAGGTGTGACGGCATGTGCCTGTAACCCCGGTCACTCAGGAGGCTGAGGCAGGAGAATTGCTTGAACCTGGGAGGTGGAGGCTGCAGTGAGCCGAGATCACACCAGTGCACTCTAGGCTGGGGACAAGAGTGAAATTCCGTCTCAAATTAAAAAAAAAAATACACATACAGTCTGTAATTTCCTTTTTTCATACAGTCTGTAATTTCCTTTTTTCTACTAAAAATCTATATATGTTAATTAGCTAGCTTTATTGAGGAATAATTTATATTTAATAAAATTCACCAACTTTATGTGTATACTTGGATGAGGTTTTTTTTTTTTTTTTTTTTTTTTTTTTTTTTTTTTTTTTGAGACGGAGTTTCGCTCTTGTTACCTAGGCTGGAGTGCAATGGCGCGATCTCGGCTCACCGCAACCTCCGCCTCCTGGGTTCAGGCAATTCTCCTGCCTCAGCCTCCTGAGTAGCTGGGATTACAGGCACGCACCACCATGCCCAGCTATTTTTTTCGTATTTTTAGTAGAGACGGGGTTTCACCATGTTGACCAGGATGGTCTCGATCTCTTGACCTCGTGATCCACCCGCCTCGGCCTCCCAAAGTGCTGGGATTACAGGCTTGAGCCACCGCGCCCGGCCTTGGATGAGTTTTAATAGATGTGTATAGTAATATAATCACCATCATGATCACTGCATAGAACAGTTCTAACATTCCCAAAGCTTTCCCTCTTCTCCCTATTCAGTCAGTTCATAACCTCACCCCTCATCTGTTTTTAGTTGCTGTAGTTTTACTTTTTCTAGAATTTCATTTAGAAGAAATCATACTGCATGGAGTTTTTTCAATCTTAACAAAACATTGCCAAATACAATTCACTTGTATATAGAAAACATAATAGATTGAAACAATTGGTATTTATTCTAGAAATGCAAGGTTAGTTCAGCACTCAAAAATCAATAAATGACGCACTATAAAATACTGCTGTAAGAAATTGAAGAGTACACAAAACAATGAAAAGATATTTTATGTTCATGGATTGAAAGAATCAATATTGTTAAAATGTTATTACCACCGAAAGCAATCTACATATTAAACTCAATCCCTATCAAAATACCAATGACATTATCCACGAAAATAAAAAAAAAATCCTAAAATTGACATGTATCCACACACACAAAAATTCTTTTCTGAGTACTTGAGAATACTCAAAGCATTGCTAGTATTCTGGGTACACTGAAGGAATCACATTACTTGACTTCAATTATAATACAGAATGACAGTAACGAAAACAGCACTGTACTGGCAGGAAAACAGACACCTAGGCCAATGCAACAGAACATAGAACACAGAAATAAATTCAGACATGGACAGTAAACACATTTTTAACAAAGGTGCAAAGAGCATGCCGTGGGGAAAGAAGACTCTCTTCAATAAACAGTGCTGGGAAAACTGGATATCCATCTGTAGAAGAATGAAAACAGACTCCTATATTTTACCGTATATAAAAATCAAACAAAAATGGTTTAAAGACAGAAATCTAAGTTGCGAAACTATGAACCTACTGAAAGAAAACATTGGGGAAGCTCTCCAGGACACTGAACCTGGGCACCTGTTTCTTGGGCAATGCCCCAGCAGCACAAGAAACCAAAGCAAAAATGGACAAATGGGATTGCATCAAAAAGCTTCTGCACAGCAAAGAAAGCCATCAACAAAGTGAAGAGGCAACCCACCGAATGGGAGAAAACGTTTGCAAACCATCCACCTGATAAGGGATTAATAACCAGGATGTGTAAGAAGTTCAAATAATAGGAAAAAATCTAATAATCACACGTATGTTCACTGCAGCACTGTTTACAATAGCAAAGGCTTGGAATCAACCGAAATGCCCATCGATGACAGACTGGACAAGGAAAACGTGGTACATACACACCATGGAATACTACGCAGCCATGAAAAATGATGAGTTTGTGTCCTTTGTGGGGACATGGATGAATCTGGAAACCACCATTCTCAGCAAACTGACACAAGAACAGAAAATCAAACACCACATGTTGTCACTCACAGGCAGGTGTTGAACAATGAGAACACGTGGACACTGGGACGGGAGCATCACACACTGAGGTCTGTTGGGGGGACTAGGGGAAGAGCAGTGGGGGGTGGGGAGTTGGGGAGGGATAACATGGGGAGAAATGCCAGATATAAGTGATGGAATGGAGGCAGCAAACTACATTGCCATGTGTGTACCTATGCAACAATCCTGCATGTTCTTTACAGGTGCCCCAGAATCTAAAATGCAATAAAATTTTTCATATATATATATATATATATATATATAAAACTGTCAAGAGATCAAAATAGGCATTTCTCAAAAGAAGACATCCAAATGGCAAACAGGCATATAAAAAGATGCTCAATATCATTCACCATCAGAGAAACTGCAAGCAAACCTCAATGGTACATCATCTCACCAAGTTAAAGTGGTTTTTACCCAAAAGACAGGAAATAACAATGCTGGTGAGAATGCAAAAAAAAGAGACCCCTCTTACGCTGTTAGTCGGAATGTGAATGAGAATGGAGAACGGTATGGAGATATATCAAAAAGCTAAAAATAGAACTACCATTTGACCCAGCAATCCCACTGCTAGGTATATACCCGAAAGAAAGAAATCAGTACATCGGAGAGACATCTACACTCCCACGCTTACTGGGGCACTATTCACAATAGCCAAGGTTTGGAAACAACCTAAGTGTCCATCAGCAGATGAAAGGACAAAGCGAATGTGGTGGATACACACAATGGAGTACTACTCAGCCATGAAAAAGAATGAGATCCTGTCATTTCCAACAACATGGATGGAACCTAACATCATGTTAAATGAAATAAGCAAGGCACGGAAAGACAAACTTCACGTGTTCTCACTTGCAGGAGCTAAAAATTAAAGCAGTTGAACTTATGGAGACAGAGGGTGGAAGGATGGTTACCAGAGGCTAAGAAGGGTCATGGGGGTGGTGAAGGGATGGTTAATGGGCACAAGGGTATAGTTAGACAGAATGAATAAGGCCCAGTATTTGATAGCACAACAGGGTCACTATAGTCAACAGTGGATTGTACATTTTAGAAGAACGAAGAGTACAATTGAAATGTTTCTAACACAAAGAAATGAAAAATACTTGAGGTAGTGGATACCCCATTTATCCTGATATGATTATTGCACACTGCATGCCTATAACAAAGTATCTCATGTGCCCCCAAAATATATAGACCTATGTACCCACAAAAATTAAAAGTTAAGGGCTGAGCATGGTGGCTCACACCTGTAATCCCAGAACTTTGGGAGGCTGAGGCTGGAAGATCGCTTCAGCTCAGGAGTTTAAGACCAGCCTGGGCAGCATAGTGAAACCCTGTCTCTACTGAAAATAAAAATTAAAAAAAATAGCTGGGTGTAGTGGTGCACGCTCATAGTCCCAGCTACTCCGGAAGCTGAGGCAGGAGTTAAACCCAGGCGTTAAGAGTTTGCAGTGAGCCATGATTGTGCCACTGCACTGCAGCCTGGGTAACAGAGTAAAATCCTGTCTCAAAAAAATTAGAAACTAAAAGATCAGTATTAGTATAAAGAAAAATCACTCTATGACTGACTCAATAAATGAAAAATATTATATTTGACGAATTGAATATCCATTTGTGATTTTTAAAGTCTATTAGTAAAATGAGAATTCAGGAGAACTTCCTCAATCTGATAAAAATTATATTAAAAATATTTAAATCTAACATCATACTTACTAGTAAACATCTGATTGCTTTCCTCACAAGATTGAAAATAAAGCAGAGATGTCAGCTCTTGCCAATTTTGTACATTGTACTGGACGTTCTGTTTGTTTTGTTTTGTTTTTTGAGACAGAGTTTCACTCTTGTTGCCCAGGCTGGAGTGCAGTGGTGCGATCTCAGCTCGCTGCAATCTCCACCTTCCAGGTTCAAGTGATTCTTCTGCCTCAGCCTCCTGAGTAGCTAGGATTACAGGCACTCGACTGGCTAATTTTGTATTTTTAGTAGAGACGGAGTTTCTTTATGTTGGTCAGGCTGGTCTCAAACTCCTGACCTCAAGTGATCTGCAGGCAGCCTCCCAAAATGCTGGGATTACAGGCACGAGCCGCTGCGCCCAGCTGTACTGGAGGTTTTCAGCAGTCAATCAGGCAAACAAAAAGCGTAATATTCAAAACAGTTTGTTATTTTATATTTTAAAAAGGTAGAGAATATGCAAGAATCTACAGAGCATCTACCAGAACTACCAAGAGAATATATCAAAATTACAAGACATGAAGTCAATATACAAAAATCAGTTATATTCATTTCTAGCTTCTGCTCAGAGATGTGAAGAGCAGAAAAAAAAAAAAAAACACTACTACCAGTACAGGAATAAAGTAATGGACTAAGGCAAGATCACAACCTTTTTTTTTTTTTTTTGATACAGCGTCTCGCTCTATTGCCCAGGCAGGAGTGCAGTGGTGCGATCTTGGCTCACTGCAACCTCTGTCTCCCAGATTTAGGTGATTCTCCTGGCTCAGCCTCCCTAGTAGCTCGGACTACAGGTGCGCACCACCACACCCAGCTAATTGTTGTATTTTTAGTAGAGACGGGGTTTCACCATGTTGGCCAGGATGGGCTTTTTCTCTTGACCTCGTGATTTGCTCTCCTCGGCCTCCCAAAGTGCTGAGATTGCAGGCATCAGCCACTGCCCCCAGCCCACAACTTTTTAAAAACTCATCTTAGTACTGATGTTTCAGGTCAACCAATTGTTCCAGAATCGAAGGAGGGACAGGAACCCACAGGAAAAGACAAAATGTGAACATCAACTTTTCTAAGCAAGAAAGATGCAGATGTCGGTAAGAGTTCCAAAGCAGGAGCAAATTGCTAGAACATCTCTTTGCAGAAGAGTAAAAACTTTGAGCCGTACACAGGAATCATCTGTAGCTGCTTTTTTTTGTTTGTTGGCTTGGTTTTTATTTTTCCTTATTTAAAAATTCGTGATTCTAACAAGAGAATACAGGGTATATGAATTATATATATATATATATATATATATATATTTTTTTTTTTTTTTTGAGACGGAGTTTCGCTCTTGTTACCCAGGCTGGAGTGCAATGGCGCGATCTCGGCTCACCGCAACCTCCGCCTCCTGGGTTCAGGCAATTCTCCTGCCTCAGCCTCCTGAGTAGCTGGGATTACAGGCACGCGCCACCATGCCCAGCTAATGTTTCGTATTTTTAGTAGAGACGGGATTTCACCATGTTGACCGGGATGGTCTCGATCTCTCGACCTCGTGATCCACCCGCCTCGGCCTCCCAAAGTGCTGGGATTACAGGCTTGAGCCACCGCGCCCGGCGTATGAATTATATTTTTAATCTATTAAGGTTTGATTTAATGTGTGCATATAATTTTTATTTGTAATTTCAACTTTTAGATTCAGGGAGTAGGTATGCAGGTTTGTTTCGCGGGAATGCTGCATGACGCTGATGCTTGGGAATGGGAGTGATCCCACCATCCAGGTACTGAGCATAGTACTATGCTCGGGAATGCCAGTGATCCCACCATCCAGGTACTGAGCATAGTACTATGCTCGGGAATGGGAGTGATCCCACCATCCAGGTACTGAGCATAGTACTACGCTCAGGAATGGCAGTGATCCCACCATCCAGGTACTGAGCATAGTACTACGCTTGGAAATGGGAGTGATCCCACCATCCAGGTACTGAGCATAGTACTACGCTCAGAAATGGGAGTGATCCCACCATCCAGGTACTGAGCATAGTACTACGCTCAGGAATGGCAGTGATCCCACCATCCAGGTACTGAGCATAGTACTACGCTTGGAAATGGGAGTGATCCCACCATCCAGGTACTGAGCATAGTACTATGCTCAGAAATGGGAGTGATCCCACCATCCAGGTACTGAGCATAGTACTACGCTCAGGAATGGCAGTGATCCCACCATCCAGGTACTGAGCATAGTACTACGCTTGGAAATGGGAGTGATCCCACCATCCAGGTACTGAGCATAGTACTACGCTCAGAAATGGGAGTGATCCCACCATCCAGGTACTGAGCATAGTACTACACTCGGGAATGGGAGTGATCCCACCATCCAGGTACTGAGCATAGTACTCAGTAGGTAGGTTTTCTGCTCTCAGCCCTCCCTCCCTCACCCTCTGGTAGGCCTCAGTGTTCGTTGTTGCTGTCTGTGGCATCAGTCTCATACTTATACGTCGCTGAGTACCCACTATTTACCCCCACTTATAAGTGAGAACATGTGGTATTTGGTTTTCTGTTCCTGTATTGATTTGCTGAGGATGATGGCCCCAGCAGCATCCGTGTTGTTGTAAAGGGCATATTTCATGTTTTCCTCGCTGCATAGTGTCCCACACTGTATACATACGGCATTTTTAATCCACTCTGCTGTTCATGGACACCGAGGCTGATTCCATGTCTTAGCTATTGTGAATAGTGCTGAGATCAAAGCAAGTGCAGGCCAGGCCTGGCAGCTCACACCCGGAATCCCAGCACTTCAGGAGGCCGAGGTGGGCAGATCACTTAAGGTCAGGAGTTTGAGACCAGTCTGGCCAACAAAGTAAAACCCTTTCTCTACAAAAAATACAAACATTAGCTGGGCGCGGTGGCACATGCCTATAACCCAGTTACTCTGGAGGCTGAGGCACAAGAATCGCTTGAACCCAGGAGGTGGAGGTTGCAGTGAGCCAAGATCACCCCATTGCCCTCCAGCCTGGGCACCAGAGTGAGACTCTGTCTCAAATTAAAAAATAAAAGAAAATAGGCTGGGCAAGCCTGTAATCCCAGCACTTCGGGAGGCCAAGGCAGGTGAATCATGTAAGGTCAAGATGCGAGTTTGAGACCAGCCTGTTCAACATGGGGAAGCCCCATCTCTATTAAAAATCCAAAATTAGCCAGGAGTGGTGGTGCATGCCTATAATGCCAGCTACTCGGGAGACTGAGGCAGAAGAATCTCTTGAACCTAAGAGGTGGAGGTTGCAGTGAGCCAAGATCTCGCCATTGCACTCCAGCCTTGACAACAAGAGTGAAATGAATGAGAGAGAGAGAGAGAGAGAGAGAGAGAGAGAAAGGGAGGGAAAGAGGGAGGGAGGGAAGGAAAGAGAGAGAAGGAAGGAAAGGAAGGAAGGAGGGAGGGAGGGAAGAAAGAAAAAGGAGGGAAGGAAGAAAGGAAAAAAGGGAGGGAGGGAGGAAGGGAGAGAACGAGCAAGTGTGCATGTATCTTCTTTGTAGAACAAGAAATAATCTGTAGCTCTTTGAAGACGTTTTCTCCTTGAACCCACGCAGACGTTCAGTGAGAGATTGATAGAACCCTGAAAACAGTCTCTCTCAAGGTCCAGAACTGGGAGATGCGAGAGCAGCGATGCTGGGATGCTGGCGAGAAGCTGCCCTGAGACTTTTCTCCTCTGCAGAGTAAAACGCCTTCGTCCGCGGTTGCAGAGCCCAGAAGCACTCTCTTAGGGCACTGCTGAAAGCACATTGCTGCTGGAAGTAGAGAACACACGCAGAAAAAGCCCGAAATCTTAGAAGATGTGCAGAAATTCACAATGGATTCAGAGCCGTGTCAGAGGAAGAGAAAGAGAAGGTCATACCCCTGGGGCCCAGAAGCAGAGTGCTTGTCTAGGAGTGGCAATTACATAAAAAAGTATTCTCACCCACCCCCACCACCAGAGTGACTGCTGTCAAGATACATCTTCTTTGCAAGAAATATTGCAAGAGACTTACTCTTTCTGAGGCATAGAACAAAAGGAAAACTTAAGGTTAAGGGTGGAATTATCATCAGAAAAACATCCTCTGGCAAACTAACCCCTACCTTCAATACAAGGTATCACCAGAGGCATTCAAAGCCCATCGGGTAGGCCAGGCGCGGTGGCTCACATCTGTAATCCCAGCACTTTGGGAGGCCGAGGTGGGCAGATCACATGAGGTCAGGAGTTCAAGACCAGCCTGACTAACATGGAGAAACCCTGTTTCTACTAAAATTATGAAATTAGCTGGGCGTGGTGGCACATGCCTGTAATCTCAGCCACTCAGGAGGCTGAAGCAGGAGAATCACTTGGACCCAAAAGGTAGAGGTTTCAGTGAGCCAAGATCATGCCATTGCACTCCAGCCTAGGCAACAAGAGCCAAACTGTGTCTCAAAGAAAAAACAAACAAAAAAACCCAAAGCCCATAGGGTAGTAAGAATCACACTACAGCAACATCAGATCTCAAGCCCAGCTTCCAAGAAACACAAACCTCTGTACTAAAGGCCCAGTAAAAGAAAGGGCGTCTCAGTTTTCAGACATGAAATCTACTTATCTCAGTTTCTTTGATTCTGCATAACATGTCCAGTTTTCAGTCCCCAAATTACAAAGGTTAAGAAGGAGGAAATAAAGATATTTAGGGAGACAAAGAAAGATAAAGATGAAAGCAGTTGTGAAACCAGGCTCACATGTGACGCAGATGTTGCAACAATCAGATAAGGAACTTAAAGTATCTATGATTAATATGTTAAAATCCTGATAGAAAATATGCACAATGTGCAAGACCAGATGACTAATTTCAGCAGAGAGATGGAAACTATAAGAAAATCGTGTGAAAACACTAGAAATGAAATGCATTGACAAATACAAAAAATACCTTTTATGAGCTAATCAGTAGACTCAACTGTGTGGACAGTATCAGTGAATTTGAAGGTTAAGTCTATAGAAACTAGAAAAACGCACACACAAAAAATAGAAAAAGAGTGGAGAAAATGACAGAACCGTTTTTTTCTAAGACGGAAGACCGAAGGCAGTGTTAGCACGCCTGTTCCACTTGGAAGGACAGAATAGTGTGTAGAGATTGAGGCTGTGAATTTCTTTCCAAGAACCAGTGCAGGAACTTAATAGAAAAACCGAAAGTATCCACAGACCCTTTGAAAGAAGTATCCCTGAGGCAGGCAAAAAAAGTGTAAGTCCCCAGAGTGTGAGAGGAAGACAGTCTGTTGCCAGGGTACACATCCCCACTAGGGAATCTGAAAATCCAGGCCCTGGGAGAAGTCCCTTACCCTACCTAGAGCTCAAATGGCTCCAGGGAGCAGTGTGAAACATAAAAGTAGAAGCAGCAGTTCAGCCTGGGCAACATGCTGAAACCATGTCTCTACAGAAAATACAAAAATCAGCCAGGCATGATGGTGCATGCCTGTAGTCCCAGCTACTCAGGAGGCTGAGGAAGGAGGATCACCTGAGTCTGAGAGGCAGAGGTTGCAGTGAGCTGAGATTGCACCACTGCACTTCAGCCTGGGTGACAAAGCAAGACCCTGTCTCAAAAAAGAGAAAAAAAGTAGAGATAGCAGTGGGTGGTAAGTGCCCTGCAGGCATACCCAGTTCTCCAGCATTAACTGAGGGAAGCCATTCCTGACTATATCTAACAGGGGCCCTCAGGGAAATCAGCCAAGAAGCTCACGGAGGGGTCACAGAAAGAGGCTCCTAACTGAATTTTTCTGTGGCAAAATCTGTAATAGGGATAAACTCCCCAGATCAGAAAGCAGCAAAAGGGCGTTAGGGGTGGGTAGTGAGCTAGTAGATGCTAGTACAGGAGGTAGGCAGCTGGTTTTGTGGGCAGATGGGGAGGGCATGGCCTAAAAGCCAGGCTTGCTATCTCTGTGGGGAAGCTTATGGCCTGGGGCAGGTCTGAGTTCTGTGCACAGACCACCTGGATCTAAGTCCAGCATTATTAGCAGAGCACTGCAGGAGTGAGACAAGCCTAGCCGCCTGCATGGGAGCTAGTTGAGGCTTGCTTCCTACTCCCTTTGCCAACTCTTCAGTGCAGCAGAGACAGTATTACTCCCCTCTGGAACACTGCCCCAGCAGCCTGAGAACCACACCCCGACCATTACAGGGGTGGTGTCCTTCCCTGCCCGGGGACAGTCAGACCACAGACCCACCTAACCCTGTCTCCACCTGGTGGTATCCCTCCACCCATCCCAGTAGCTTAACACAAATAACATAAAACTTTTGGGAGTTTAATAGCCCTGCCCATCACTTGAGAAATCAGAATACTTTCCCTGGGCAACTTAGGGCAAGCTCAAATCCCACTGCTACTACCACAGCTGGTGCTCTTTTGCAAGTGCCACCTCCTGGCTGGCAGCCAAACAATGCAATCCATTACAGTCACTCTAAGTAGAATAACACCGCACCGAGGAGACAATGGCTGCGCAACCTCAGCTACCACCATGGGGTTCAACACCCTGGCTAACCAGAGGTCCTGAGTCTACCCACATGACAAGTTCATTACAACTCTAACCCAAAGTCATGAAAGCCAGCATGCTAAGCCTATCTACAACCAAGGAATCTCAGAGTCTACATCCTGCCCCTGCCACCTCACAGAGCTGGTGCTGCTGTCTACTGCTGGGAGACCCGAAGACAGGTCACATCAGCAGATTCCTTGCAGACAGTCTCCAGCACAAGCCCAGAGTCTGGTAGCCCCGCTGGGTTGCTAGACCCACAGGACCGATGACAAGCACTGTTGTCTGGCTGTCAGAAAGTCTCATTCCTAGGAGAAGGGAGAGAGCACCACATCAAGGGACCACCCCATGGGACAACAGAATCCAAATGGCAGGCCTTGAGTCTCAGGTATTTTCACTGCTAGGGGGTTTTTGCAGCAGAGAGACACAGTGGCAGTGCTGGGCGCAGAGGGAAAGTCTTCGTCTCTGCTCCAGCAGGCAGATGGCCTCTGTGACCATAAAGAGTTTACGAGAAGTGGTCCTTGTTCACCCCTGGTATACCACTGCAGACAGAGCTGGGGCTACTCCCAAGGAAATACAGCACAGAGGCACCTATAGACAGCCTTCCTGGAACAATTTGGGGTGACTTCACCCCCACAGGAGGAGAACTCTCCAGATTCAGGCTTACACAAGAGAGAGAGTCACAGTTCCTCCCTCCTTGAAACATCAACATTCCTAGAGTTAAAAGTGGTGCCTGTCTGATCTAAAACTAAAAAGTTTCTGAACGGCAAATTATTACAAAAATTAGCCAGGCATAGTGGTGAACATGTGGTCCCAGCTACTTGGGAGGCTGAGACAGGAGAATCGCTTGAACCCAGGAGGCAGAGTTTGCACTGAGCCAAGGTCGCGCCATTGCACTCCAGCCTGGGCGACAGACTGAGACTTCATCTCAAAAAAAAAAAAAAAAGAAAGAAAACAAAGAAATATGGTACATATACGTTATGGAATACTATCTGGCCATAAAGAAGAATAAAATTATGTAATTTGCTGTTCAGAAACTTTCTAGTTTCTCTTCTTGGATTTTTATGGTTTCAGGTCTTACTTTTAGGGTCGGGTTTTTTTTTTATTTTGAGTTGGTTTCTTGGTATAGTGTAAGATATTGATCCAATGTCATTTTTTGCATACAGAAGTTCAGTTTTCCTGGAATCATTTAGCAAAGAGATGATTTTTTTCCTCATTATGCCCTTTTGGTGCCCTTTTCAAAAAAACAGCTAACCATGAATGTTTGGATTTATTTCTGGGAGCTGTATTGTGTTTCACTGGTCTATGCTTCTGTTTCTAGGATGGTACCACACTATATTGATTACCAGAGCTTTGTAATATAGTTTTAAATCAGGAAGTGTGATGCTCTGTGTTCACTGCAGCATTATTTACAGCAGCTAAGATATGGAAACTTAAGATATATTATGATTCTAGTCACTCTTTTTTTAATCCCTCCTTTAATTCTTTTCTCTAACCCATCCTTCCTCTCTTTCTCTCATTCTTTGTTTTCACTATAAATGGAACTACTATATGATCCAGCAATGCCACTACTGGGTATATACCCAAAGAAAAAAAAATCCGTATATAGAAGAGAACTCTGCATCCCTGTGTTTACTGAAGCAGTATTCACCACAGCAAAAATATGGAATCAAGCTAAGTGTCCATCAGCAGATATATGGATTTGGGAGGCTGAGGTGGGTGGATCACCTGAGGTAAGGAGTTTGAAACCAGCCTGGCCAACATGGGAAAAACCTATTTCTACCAAAAATACAAAATTATCCAGGTATGGTGCCACATGCCTGTAATCCCAGCTGCTTGGGAGAGGAGACTTAGGCAAGAAAATCACTTGAACCCGGGAGGTAGAGGTTGCAGTGAGTTGAGACTGTGCCACTGCACTGCAGCCTGGGCAACAAGAGTGAGACTCCGTCTCAAAAAGAAAAATACAATTTGGTCACACACAAAAATAAAACCCTGCCATTTGCATTAACATGGATGGAACTAGAGGTCATTTTGTTAAACAAAGTAAGCCAGGCATGGAAACACAAATGTGTCACTTACGTGCATCTGCTTAAAAGTTGATGTCATAGAGGTAGAGTAGAATGATAGCTACCAGTGGCTGGGAAGGGTGTGTGAGCAGTGGGGGGTGAACACAGGCTGGGAAGGGTGTGTGAGCAGTGGGGGGTGAACAGAGGCTGGGAAGGGGATGTGAGCAGTGGGGGGTGAACAGAGGCTGGGAAGGGTGTGTGAGCAGTGGGGGGTGAACAGAGGCTGGGAAGGGGATGTGAGCAGTGGGGGGTGAACAGAGGCTGCCTGGTGGGTGCAGACATTCAGTTAGGCAGAAGAAATAAGTTAGAATGTTTTAACAAAGTATTGCATATTTCAAAATAGCTAAAATAGAGGACCTGAAATGTTCCCAAAACAAAAAAATAATAAATACTTGAGGTAATAGATACATGAAGGACCCTGATTTCATTATTATGTGTTCTGTGCATGTAACAAAATATTGCATGTACCCCATAAATATGTATTCAGCGCCACTGCACTCCAGCCTGAGCAACAGAGCTAGACTCTGTCTCAAAAAAAAAAAAAAAAAAAAGAGGCTGGGCATGGTGGCTCACACCTGTAATCCCAGCACTTTGGGAGGCCAAGGTGGGCAGATCATGAGGTCAAGGGATCGAGACCATCCTGGCCAACATGGTGAAACCCTGTCTCTAAAAAAAAAAATACAAAAATTATCTGGTCATGGTGGCAGGCACCTGTGATCCCAGCTACTCGGGAGGCTGAGGTAGGAGAATTGCTTGAACCCAGGAGGCGGAGGTTGCAGTGAGCCAAGATAGTGCCATTGCACTCCAGCCTGACACCTGGTGACAGAGTGAGACTGTCTCAGAAAAAAAAAAAAAGCAAAAGAAAAGAAAAGCAATGACAATAAGAGGAGAATCAAATGTAAATCTGAAACTGTGGCTGATTAAAAGTAAAGGTGGGTGGCCGGGCCCAGTGGCTAACATCTATAATTCCAGCACTTTGGGAAGCTGAGGCAGGTGGATCACCTGAGGTCAGGAGTTCAAGACCAGCCTGGCCAACATGGTGAAACCCCATCTCTATTAAAAAATACAAAGTTAGACGAGTGTGATGGCACATGCCTGCAATCCCAGCTACTTGGGAGGCTGAGGCAGGCGAAATGCTTGAACCCGGGAGGCAGAGGTTGCAGTGAGCTGAGATCGTGCCACTGCACTCCAGCCTGGGCAACAAGAGCGAAGCTCCATCTCAAAAAAATAAATAAAATTCTAAAAAAAGATTTAAAAAAATAAAGTAAAAGTGACATAAACTATTTACTACAGAGGAGTAACAGTGAGACAAGGAAGAAAAACACAGGGTAGTTTGCTCCAGTTCAAACTGATAAACAAAAAAAATAAAATGTACTTTTTTTTTCTTCTGCCACCTCGTGAAGAAGGCACCTTGCTTCCCCTTCATCTTCCACCATGATTATAAGTTTCCTGAGGCCTCCCCAGCCATGACGGCAAGGAGTGAGATACCCACTGTCTTCTGAGTGTCTGGCACAAGATGTGGCAAATACTAAATGTTTTCGAAGGCATAAATGAACACATTCTCTGAAATACCACATGCATTCATCAATCAAGGTTTTTATTTTATTTTATTTTATTTTATTTTTTGAGACGGAGTTTCGCTCTTGTTACCCAGGCTGGAGTGCGATGGCGCGATCTCGGCTCACCGCAACCTCCGCCTCCTGGGTTCAGGCAATTTTCCTGCCTCAGCCTCCTGAGTAGCTGGGATTACAGGCACGCGCCACCACGCCCAGCTAGTTTCTTGTATTTTTAGTAGAGACGGGGTTTCACCATGTTGACCAGGATGGTCTTGATCTCTCGACCTCGTGATCCACCCGCCTCAGCCTCCCAAAGTGCTGGGATTACCGGCTTGAGCCACCGTGCCCGGCTCAATCAAGGTTTTTATGAGAGTAATTACAGAATTTGAGATAAAAAACATCAAATGTAATTCGAGTATATTTGTGGTGGGCAGCTTGAGAGATAGTTTCCAATAATCCCAACCTTCTGCTGTTCACACTTTTGAGTGTGCACTGAACATGATGAGCATACTAACTTGCTTTTAATGAGCAGAGTATGGCTGAGTGATGGAATGACACCTTTATCGTTAGGTTATGAAAGATGATGGTTTTCCGGTGTTCCCTTCCTGGCTTCTCTCATGTGCTGATTATTTTGGGAAGGATGATATGACAAGGAACTGAGGGACGTGTCTGTCCAAAAGCCAACAGGGAACTGAGGCCCTCAGGCTCGTAGTCCTGAAGGAACCAAATCCTGCCAACAGCCATGGAGTGAGCTTGGAAGCAGCTCCTGCCCCAGCTGAACTTCGCAGTGACAGTGGGCTTGGCTGGGTCCTTGGCTGCAGCCTTGTGAGAGACTCTGAAGCAGAGGACCCAGCTAAACCTTTCCCAGACTCCTGACTTGCAGAGTCTGAGATAATACATGTTTATTTTTTAAGCCACTGAACTTGGGAGTAATTTCTTCACTAGGTAACTAATACAGTGTGTGTATATTTTGTACATAATTGAAAAATAAAAATAGGAAAAGGAATATACAGGCAAAAAATAAAAAATAAAAATGCATGTGTGGAGGTGGAGAAAACTCAAAGCCAAAAGCTATTAATTACTGACATAAACAAATACTATTTAACATAGCTGCATGTCAAATGTATACATTGCAAAGAATTATGAAACTCAGTTCTCACCTATTCAGACAGACTACTTTCTCGTTTAGTATGTTTTCATGTAAATTACCATGTGTTTTCTTAGTACAAAGGCTAATCTTAAAATAAAACTTAGTCCAACCTAGGCCAAGGACAGTAGCTCATGCCTGTAATTTTAGCGCTTTGGGAGGCTGAGGTGGGTGGATCACCTGAGGTCAGGAGTTTGAGAGTAGCCTGGTCAACATGGCAAAACCTAGTCTCTTACTAAAAATGCAAAAATTGGAAAGGAATAATGGTGTACACCTATAATCCCAGCTACTAGGGAGGCTGAGGCAGGAGAATCGCTGGAACCCAGGAGGCGGAGGTTGCAGTGAGCCGAGATCACACTACTGCACTCCAGCCTGGGTGACAGAGCGAGATTCTATCTTAAAAAAAAAAAAAAAAAAAAAAAAAGACTGGTCCAACTTAACACTCAGTAAAGCAATCAGCAAGCAGTTATCCAACCATTTGCTAAAATAACTTCATTGAAAAATTATTTCTTGTCAGCACATTCATTCTGCAACTACATCCATCAAAACAGTACTGTTTCTGTCACTCATTGGGAGGTTCAGAAGCTTTACTTTAAATTTCTTTGGTGTTAAATAGAAATAGTCTTTTGCACTACGGACAAGGTTGTCGGACTCGAAAAACGTGTAACGATTTTCTAAATCACCACTGATATTTAACTCCAATTAGTATAAAAGCTAATTCATGCCTAAACATAACAAACAAGACTATCGTCTATGCCTACATCAGTTTACCAAGTCAATATTTTGAAGCTGTATCATCTTATTGAAGCACAAAATGCAGACTGATATTTGAAAGATATACTTAACTGTATCTCCGTCAGCAGGTATTTGTGTGGGCATACGCATTTTTCTTTCTGCCATGCCACACTAAAAGAGCTGGAAATACAAAAAATATACATTTTTTAAAAATTACTTACAAAAGCTGTATTCTTACTATATAATGTAGATCAATTAGGGGGCATAATCTAGGTATTTTCATAAGTTTTGGGTTTTATTTCACACTATGGATCTGTTTCAAACTGTGGCTGTCTTGCTAGATGGGCTTCTATTTGATGAGTAATATGTAATATTCAACTTCTAATGTAGAGTAATACATTTAACCATAAGCGCACAAAAGCATCTTAAAGTTAAATTCCCTCTGGAAATCCAGAGGATGAGAGCACTTTTCTTCTTCTTCTTCTTCTTTTTTTTTTTTAGACAGAGAGTCTCGCTCCGTCACCCAGGCTGGAGTGCAGTGGCACGATCTCAGCTCTCTGCAACCTCCACCTCCTGGGTTCAAGTGATTCTCCTGCCTCAGCCTCCTGAGCAGCTGTAATTTACGAGTGTGTGTGCCACCACATCCAGCGAATTTTTTGTATTTTTGGTAGAGACGGGTTTCACCATGTTAGCCAGGATGGTCTTGATCTCCTGACCTCTGACAACCCTTATTCTTTAAATGACTCTATGGTCATGAAAAGAAGTAGAAAATTTTGCTTTAAAATTTTTTTTAAAAAAAAAAAAAGCAAGACACACTCATAAGCACTTAACTTTCCAGAGTAGCATACCAGAGGAGGCTTGGGTATTCACCTTTACCCACTGAAAAAGAATTGTGAAAGCAGACCTTATAAAATCTAAACAAGTCCTTTAGCCACTGAACTAAGATAATGATAATTCTCATTTATGAAGCATCTATTATGCACCTAGCATTGTGCTAAGAGTTTATGTGCTTTATTTACCTCCGTTAGTCCTCATAGTAAATCTGAGATATATGTATTTTCATTGGCATAGGCCAGGTGAAAAAATTCAGACTCAGAAAGATTAACTTACTTTTCCAAGGATTCAGCTGTTCAGCAGACACAGGTCCAAACTGATTCCAAGCTGGTGTCCTTTCTACTGTCCCCAGTTATAGGTCAAATAAATATTCACTGTTTGTAACAGTTGGGAACAGGGAGGAGAGGTAAAAGAGAGCGTGCTGTGCTGATCTCCAAGCAGAACTGCCTGAGAAGGCCACGCTACCCTACTTTTGAACACAGCACAGAGATATTAAGAATATGAGGCATGTTTCAAAAGAAAATCTTATATATTTGTAAAGTAAATATTTGAAATATTTGAGAAGCAAACAGAAGTACAGAACGGCTCTGTGCCATAATTTCTTCACTTGCTCTATCCTGAGGATTACTGCACTTTAGTATACAAATGTATCTCATTTACCCTAAAAATAAACAAGGTTTTCTGATATACAGTTCTGTTTTGTGGTATGGTTTACTTTAATCCAGTATATACAAAGGGTTATTTATTTATTTATTAGAAACTAAATGGTGGAGATTGCAGTGATTTACAGCCTTTAACAGAAATCAGCAATAAATATTGTTGATTTAAGTCAACAGTGTTTGACCCAGGGCAGTGGCTCATGCTTATAATCCCAGCACTTTGGGAGGCCAAGGCAGGAGGATCACTTGAGACCAGAAGTACGAGACCAGACTAGCCAACGTGGCAAAATCCCGTTTCTACTAAAAATTCAAAAATTAGCTGGGCATGGTGTTGCAGGCCTGTAATCCCAGCTACTCAGGAGGCTGAGGCACGAGCATGTTTTGAACCCAGAAGGCAAAGGCTGCAGTGAGCTAAGATCCCAATACTGCACTCCAGCCTGGGTGACAGGACAAGACTCTGACTCAAAAAATAAACAAACAATGTTTATTTAAATCAACAACAAGTATTATTTTTGAAATATTGTAATAATTTGAAGGAAATTACTACAAATTCAAGAGTCTCTATCTCTGTATAATAGCTGAATTTTTGGCAAATCTGCCAAAAATTATTTGAGAACTAGAGGCACAAGTTATTTTGTATTTAAAAGCTTAATTGTGTGTCTTAAACAAAGAGGGGTTTATTTCATTCATATACATCTAGAGCAGAAGTTCTCAAAGTATGATCACTGGGCCCCGAGGATTCCTGAGACTCTTTTGGCAGACCCATGGGTTCCATATTTTTCTAATACTAGGGTTTTTTTTTTTGTTTTTGTTTTCATTTTGAGATACAGTCTCACTCTGTCACCAAGGCTGGAGTGTGGTGGCACAGTTGCAACTTACTGCAGCCTCAGCCTCCCAAGTAGCTGGAATTACAGACCCCAGCCATCACACCCTGCTAATTTTTGTATTTTTTTGTAGAGACGTCATTTTGCCATGTTGCCCAGGCTGATCTCGAACTCCTGAACTCAAACAATTCTCCTGCCTGGCCTCCCAAAGTGCTGAGATTACAGGTGTGAGTAGTGTGGCCACTGCACTTGGTTAATACTAGGGTTTAATTTGCCTTTCCACTGTATTGATATTTACACTGTTGGTTCAAAAGCAATGGTGGCTAAAACTGCTACCTTCATCAAAAAAATGGCACCAAATTGTATTATTAGTTATTACATTATTCACCTCACACATTCACAACAACAACAAAAAACAATGAATACCCATAAAGCATTTTGTATAGAAGTATGATGGTCGTCTCGAGGAAAACAAGTTCGGTGATTGAGTTGTGAGAAACAGAACTCCTTTTTTCATGGAACATGATTAATTTCATGTACAACTGACAAACACTGATGATTTAAATTTGTGGATTTCTAAGACAGATTCTTGAAAATGAAAGAAGTGTGGTTTGTAACATCAAGAAAAATAGCTAAGCCAGGAGAGGTGGCTCCTGTAATCCTAGCACTTTGGGAAGCTGAATCAGGAGAACTGCTTGAGCCCAGGAGTCTGAAACCAGCATGGTCAACATAGCGACCAGGTCTCTACAAAAGAAAAATTTAAAAATTAGCCAAGCAGGGTGGTATGTGCCTGGAGTCCCGGCTACTTGGGAGGCTGAGGCAGAAAGATTGCTGGAGCCCTAGAGTTTGAGGCTGCAGTGAGTTGTGATCACGCCATTGCACTCCAAACTAGGACGACCCAGTGAGACCCTGTCTAAAAAAGAATGAATAAATGAAAAGAAAAAAAAGAAAACTAACTCAAAATATACTGTTTTAAATAAAATTTACATTTTTGTAAATTTTGTAGTATGAGCTTTACAGCTAAAATCAGAGTTTTTAGAGAATTGTATCAACCATCATGACCTTGACAGCTTCCCAACATTAACAAACTTTTCTGAAAACATTGGTGGCAATATTAACAATGCCAGTGTTTGATATTGTGTAATGAAATGTGTCCACACAAAAGAGATTAAGGTTTCTCAGCCTCCACACTGTTAACAAACTGGTCTGTGTGATGCTTCGCTCTGAAGACTGCTCAGTGCACGAGGGGTGCGCAGCTGCGTCTCTGGCCTGTACCCACCAGATGTCACCAGCAACCCCCAAGGGTGGCGGCTGATCTCTCCAGGCAGTGCCAGAGACTGGAGAGCAAAGTAACTCCCAGCGAAGACCCGCGAAATTCAATGACTCAGTGAACAGATGTCTCTCTCCCTCTCTCTCCCTGTCTCTTCCTTTCTCTCTTCCTTCCTTCCTTTCTTCCTTTCTTCTTTTTCTTTCTCTTTCTTGCTTTCTCTCTCTCTCTCTTTCTTCTTTTCTTTCCTTCTTTCCTTCTCTTTTTTCTTCCTTCCTTTTCTCTCTCTTTTTTCTATCCTTCCTTCCTTCCTCTTTCTTTCTTCCTCTCTCTCTTTTTTCAGTCTCTCTTTCTCTCTCTCTCTCTCTCTCTCTTTCTTTCTCTGCTGCCCAGGCTGGAAAACAGTGTCTCAGTTCTCAGCTCACTGCAGTCTCCACTTTCCACATTCAAGTGATTCTCCCGCCTCAGCCTCCCAAGTAGCTAAGACTACAGGAATGCACCACCATATCTGGCTAATATTTGTGTTTTTAGAAGAGATGGAGTTTCACCATGCTGGCCAGGCTGGTCTCAAACTCCTGACCTCAGGTGATCCACCTGCCTCAGCCTCCCAAAGTGCTGGGATTACAGGCATGAGCCACTTCGCCTGGCCAACAGATGTCTTTCACATGACCAATGACTGACATTACAAAGATATCCATGAATTCGACATCCATTTGAAGAGCCAGACAGACCAGATTGTTTTTTAATTTCATTATACATTGACGAAGTATCATTGTATATATTTATGGGTACAAAGTGGCATCATAAATTTTTAGTACAAAATGAAGTGACTTGGCCGGGTGCGGTGGCTCACGCCTGTAACCGCAGCACTTTGGGAGGCCGAAGCGGGCAGATCACGAGGTCAAGGGATCGAGACCATCCTGGCCAACATGGTGAAACCCCATCTCCACTAAAAAAATACAAAAATTAGCTGGGCATGGTTTGGTGCATGCCTGTAGTCCCAGCTACTCGGGAGGCTGAGGCAGGAGAATTGCTTGAATCTGGGAGGCGAAGGTTGCAGTGAGCCGAGATGGCGCCACTGCACTCCAGCCTGGCGCCTGGTGAGAGAGTGAGACTCTGTCTCAAAAATAAAAAAAAAATAAATAAATAAATACAAAATGAAGTGACTCAATCAAATTAACATACTCATAACCTAAAATATTTAACATTTTTTGAAGTGAGAACATTTGAAATGTACTGCTTTAGTAATTTTGAAATGGACAGTGCACAATCTTTATTTCTTTGAGACACAGTTTTGTTCTTGTTGCCCAGGCTGGAGCGCAACGGCGAGATTTCACCTCACTGCAACCTCTGCCTCCTGGGTTCAAGCGATTCTCCTGCCTCAGTCTCCCAAGTAGTTGGAGTTACAGGCGTGGGCCACCACGCCCAGCTAATTTTTTGTATTTTTAGTAGAAACAGGGTTTCACCATGTTAGTCAGGCTGGTCTTAAAATCCTAACCTCAGGTGATCCCTCCACCTTGGCCTCCCAAAGTGCTGAGATTACAGGTGTGAGTCACTGCAGCTGGCTGACAGTGCACAATTATTAATTATATTCATCAACCTGTGTAATAGATCTCAAAAAATCCAAACATATTTCTCCTGTTTAACTGAGGCCCTGTAACCTTCACTTGTCATTTCCCCGCTCCTACCAGGATACTCTCTGCTTCTGAGTTCCATTGTTTTAGTTTTCATGTTTATGTGAGAACATGTGGTATCTGTCTTTTGGAATTTGCCTTATTTCACTTAGCAGAGCATTCTCCAATGCCATCCATGTTGTTGCAAATGACAGAATCTCCTCCTTCGTAAAGGCTTAATAGTATTCCATGCTGTGTATATACATTTTCTCTCTCCATTTATACATTAATGGACACTTAGGCTAATCCTGTAACTTCATTTTTGTAACTGGTGTTGCAATACACATCAGCGTACAGACTTGTCTTTGTTATATTAATTTAAATGTAACAAAAAGTGTAGGAGTATAGTTGCAGATTTCACATTGCAACTAATCTTGTCCAATTTTGGTGGAGTATCAAAGAATGAAATTCACAATTATATCAGAAAATTACTGATTCCTGTTTCCAACTACATAGTTGTATGAAGCCAGATTTTCTTCGGAAACATTAATCAAAACAATGTATTTCAAGAGATTAAATGTAGAAGCAGATAGGAGAACTCAGCTGTCTTTTTTCTTTATACTTTTTCATTGTGGTAAAATAGACATAACACAAAATATACCCTTTTAGTCTTTTTTGTTTGTTTTGCTCTTGTTGCCCTGGTTAGAGTACAATGGCTGGATCTCGACTCACCACAACCTCCACCTCCCAGATTCAAGCAACTCTCCTGCCTCAGCCTCCTGAGTAGCTGGGACCGGAGGCATGAGCCACCACACCCAGTCTAAATAACTGAAACTTAAGCAGAAATGAAGCAGGTTGTCGGCTATTAGGACCTTAGACCGAGGATACTTGAAAGGATCACAGTGCGGTTAGGATTTATTTCGTTCTCTTGTGCAGGGGTTGGCAACTACAGTGAGTGAGCCAAGTGTTGCCATGCCTGTTCATCAATGTCTTTCTTGTCTGTCTGTGGCTGCTTTCCCGCAACGAGGGCAGAGTTGAATAGTTGAGACAGAAGCCATATGGCCTGGTAAACTGAAAATATTTACTATGGGGTTCTTGACTGAAAAAGTTTGCCAGACGGGGTGACTCACGCTTATAATCCCAATGCTTTGGGAGGACGAGGTGGGAGGATTTCTTGAGCCCAGCAGTTGGAGACTAGCCTGGGCAACAGAGAAAGACCCTGTCCCTATAAAAAATTTAAAAATTAGCTGACCATCGTGGCCCATGCCTGTAGTTCCAGCTACTTGAGAGGCTAAGATGGGAGAATAGCTTGAACCCAAGAACTCAGGGCTGCAGTAAGCTGTGATTGCACTACTATATTCCGAGACCCTGTCTTTTTCTTTTTCTTTTTTTTTTTTTTGAGATTGAGTCTCGCTCTGTCGTGAGGCTGGAGTGTAGCAGTGCGATGTCATCTCACTGCAACCTTCACCTTCCAGGTTCAAGCGAATCTCCTGCCTCAGCCTCCCGAGTAGCTGGGTACAGGCACGCGCCACCACATCCAGCTAATTTTTGTATTTTTAGTAGAGACGGGGTTTCACCACATTGGCCAGCATGGTCTCAAATCTCCTGACCTCGTGATCCACCTGCCTTGGCCTCCCAAAGTGCTGGAATTACAGATGTGAGCCACCAAACCCGGCCCCTGTGTCTTGAAAAAAAAAAAAAAGTTTTGCAGACCCCTGTTCTTTTTTTTCGGAGAGGGAGTCTCACTCTGTCACCCGGGCTGGAGTGCAGTGGTACAGTCTCAGCTCATTGCAACCTCTGGCTTCAAGGTTCAAGCGATTCTCCCCCCTTAGCCACTCAAGTAGCTGGGATTAAAGGCACCTACCACCATGCCCGGCTAATTTTTGTATTTTTTAGTAGAGACAAGGCTTCACCATGTTGGCCAGGCTAGTCGCAAACTCCTGACCTCAAGTGATCCACCTGCCTGGTCTCCCAAAGTGCTGGGATTATAGGCATGAGCCACTATGCCCACCCTCCCCCCACCCCTGCCCTTACAGATTATTTAAATCCTGTACTGCCTTGGATACTTTAATTTGTTTGATTGATTGATTCATTGAGATCAAGTCTCGCTCTTGTCACCCAGGCTGAGTGCAGTGGCACAATCTCAGCTTATTGCAGCCTTCACCTCCCGGGTTCAAGCAATTCTCCTGCCTTAGCCTCCTGAGTAGCTGTGACTACAGGCATGTGCTTCCACACCAGCTAATTTTTGTATTTTTAGTAGAGATGGTTTCGCCGTGTTGGCCAGGATGGTCTTGATCTCCTGACCTCATGATCTGCCCACCTCAGCCTCCCAAAGCCTTGAGATATTTTAAAATTTCACTATGCCTTAATGTTTCTAGCCAACCAAAAGAACTCTCAGCTGGCAACAAATGTCAGAACTCCAGAGCTGGAAGTCACCAAATGGCAAATTGTTTTTCCCTGGTATTCTCTACTCCTGCCTCTGAGAGAAGCAGGCGCATTCCAGCCTCAAATCCAACACCGTTCATAAGAGGGTGGGGAGAGTTGGAAGAAGGAAGCCCCCAGAGTGGAGAAGACCTAAAAGATGAGACATTAGGAGACAGGGTTCATTCTATCTGGTTGCCGGGACTCCAATATACTTACACCCACCTGTGGGGTTTGACCACAGTCCTTCCAGAGGTGGCTGGAACAAGAGCTAACTTAGAGATGTGAAGACTGGGCTGGGCACAGTGGCTCACACCTGTAATCTTAGCACTTTGGGATGCTCAGGCAGGAGGATCACTTGAAGTCAGGAGCTCAAGACCAGCCTGGGCAATATGGCAAGCCCCTCAACTCTACAAAAAGTTTTTAAAACTACCCATGTAGGCCGGGCGCGGTGGCTCAAGCCTGTAATCCCAGCACTTTGGGAGGCCAAGGCGGGTGGATCACAAGGTCAAGAGATCAAGACCATCCTGGTCAACATGGTGAAACCCCGTCTCTACTAAAAATACAAAAAATGAGCTGGGCATGGTGGTGCGTGCCTGTCATCCCAGCTACTCAGGAGGCTGAGGCAGGAGAATTGCCTGAATCCAGGAGGCGGAGGTTGCGGTGAGCCGAGATCGTGCCATTGCACTCCAGCCTGGGTAACAAGAGCGAAACTCCGTCTCAAAAAAAAAACAAAAACAAAAACAAAAAAAAACTACCCATGCAGAGTGGCTCATGCCTGTAGTCCCAGCTATTTGGAAGGCTGAGATGGAAGGATCCCTTGAGCCCAAGACTGTGAGGCTGGGCATGGTGGCTCACGCTCATAATTCTAGCACTTTGGGAGGCCAAGGCAGGCAGATCCCCAGAGGTCAGGAGTTTGAGATCAGCCTAGACAACATGGTGAAACCCCATCTCTACCAAAAATTCAAAAACTTAGCCAGGCATAGTGACACACATCAGTGGTCCCACTACTTGGGAGGCTGAGGAGGGAGGAATGCTTGAGCTCAGGGGGTGGAGTTGCAGTGAGCCAAGATGCACTGCTGCACTCCAGCCTGGCCAACAGAGGGAGATCCTATCTCAAAAAATAAAAACAAACAACAACGAAAACAAAAAAGTGAGGTCGGGGGCAGGACTGGACTCTGGAGGTGGAGCTCAGACACCAGATCCAGTTGAAGACTAGCTACAGCAGGTTTGAGGTGGAAGTAGCTTTCCATATCCGAAGGTGTGCACTGTCAGTTCGCCGTTGCCATGGCAACACTGCCCCTTTCCATGGCAGCAACCCAACTACCTGCAAGTTACCACCCTCTTCTAGGAATTTCTATATAAACTGCCCATCAATGTTCACATAATTAAAAGTTGGCATAAATATGAGTGCAGAACTGCCTCTGAGCTGCTACTCTGGGCACACTGCCTGCAAAGAGCAGTCTCTCTGCTGCTGCTGTACACTGCTGCTGCAATAAAAGTTGCTGTGTAGGCCAGGCACGATGGCTCACACCTGTAATCCCAGCATTTTGGGAAGCCAAGGCATATGGATCACCTGAGGTCAGGAGTCCAAGACCAGCCTGGGCAACACGGTGAAACCCCGTCTCTACTAAAAATACAAAAATTGGCCAGGCATCATGGTGGGCACCTGCAATCCCAGCTATTCATGAGGCTGAGGCAAGAGAATCACTTCAACCCAGGAGGCAGAGATTGCTCTCCAGCCTGGGCAACAGAGTAAGTGAGACTCTGTTTCCAAAAAAAAAAAAAAAATTTAAGACAGGGTCTTGGCCGGGCACGGTGGCTCAAGCCTGTAATCCCAGCACTTTGGGAGGCGGAGGCAGGTGGATCACGAGGTCAAGAGATCAAGACCATCCTGGTCAACATGGTGAAACCCCGTCTCTACTAAAAATACAAAAAAGTAGCTGGGCATGGTGGCATGTGCCTGTAATCCCAGCTACTCAGGAGGCTGAGGCAGGAGAATTGCCTGAACCCAGGAGGCGGAGGTTGCGGTGAGCCGAGATTGCGCCATTGCACTCCAGCCTGGGTAACAAGAGCGAAACTCGGTCTCAAAAAAACAAACAAACAAAAAAACAGGGTCTTGCCATGTTGCCCAGGCTAGGCTCAAGCAATACTCTCACATCAGCCTCCTGTGTAGTTGGGACTACAGGTGTGGGCCATTGCCACTATGGCCAGCTCTCCTTTTTATTATTTTTTGTTTTTGCTTTTTTAGAGACAGGGCCTTGCTCTGTAACCCAGGCTGAAATGCAGTGGTGCAATTGATCATAGTTCACTGCAGTTTTGAACTCCCAGGCTCAGTTCCTACTGCTTCGGCCTCCTGAATGGCTAAGCGTAAACCACTCCCCACCACACCTGGCTAATTTATCTTTTGTTTTTTGGTTTTTCTGTAGAGATGTGTTCTGACTATGTTGCTCAGATTGCAGTAATAAATCAGAAATGTGAGTCCCCGATAACTGAATTTTTTTTAAACAGTGTTTTGCTCCTGTCGTACAGGCTGGAGTGTAGTGGTATGATCTCAGCTCACTGTGACATCCGCCTCCCAGGTTCAAGAGATTCTCATGCCTCAGCCTCCCTAGTAGCTGGGATTGCAGGCACCCACCACCACGCCCAGCTAATTTTTGTATTTTTACTAGAGATGGGGTTTCACCATGTTGCCCAAGCTGGTCTCAAACTCCTGGCTTCAAGGAATCTGTCCGTCTTGGCCTCCTAAAGTGCTGGGATTACAGACAGGAGCCACCTCATCCTGCCCCTTGTTGAGTTGCTTAATGAAGCAACCGTAGGTCTGCTCAGACTTCCTGTTATGTACGATAAGAAAATTCCCGGGCTGTTTAAACCACTTTTGGTTGCGGTTTCTTGGTGCAGCTAAAACATCCCGTCATAGGATTGAAAGAGGAGATTTGGGGCCAGAGGCGGCAGTGCACACCTGTAATCCCAGCACTTTGGGAGGCCGAGGCGGGCAGATCACAAGGTCAAGAGATTGAGACCATCCTGGCCAACAAGGTGAAACCTCATCTCTACTAAAAATACAAAAATTAGGCTGGGCGTGGTGGCTCAAGTCTGTAATCCCAGCACTTTGGGAGGCCGAGGCAGGTGGATCACGAGGTTGAGAGATCGAGACCATCCTGGTCAACAAGGTGAAACCCCGTCTCTACTAAAAATACAAAAAATTAGCTGGGCATGGTGGTGTGTGCCTGTAATCCCAGTTACTCAGGAGGCTGAGGCAGGAGAATTGCCTGAACCCAGGAGGCGGAGGTTGCGGTGAGCCGAGATCGCGCCATTGCACTCCAGCCTGGGTAACAAGAGCGAAACTCCGTCTCAAAAAAAAAAACAAAACAAAAAAAAAACAAAAATTAGCTGGGCATGGTGGCATGTGCCTGTAATCCCAGCTACTCAGGAGGCTGAGGCAGGAGAATTGCTTGAACTTGGGAGGCAGAAGTTGCAGTGAGCTGAGATCGTACCTCCGCACTCCAGCCTGGTGACAGAGTGAGACTCCATCTCAAAAAAAGAAAAAAGAAAAGAAAGAGGAAATTTTGTTACAGGCATTTTTGAGAAAGACTAGAGTGTGCAATGGAAGAGAATGCCACAAGGGGCCTCCTTTAGGGCACCGTTACTCAAAGTGCGGTTCACAGACCTGCAGCAGCACCATTATCCTGGAATTTGTTAGGAATGCAAGTTACCAAGGGCTTCACCCTAGACTGATCAACTCGGATTCTCTCGGAGTGGGACTGGGACTCTGTATTTATCTTTTGTTTTTACTTTTTATAGATACACAGTATTTTACATATTTATGGGTGTCTGTGATATTTTGTTACATGCATAGGATTTGTAATAATCAAGTCAGAGCATTTGATGTATCTATCACTTTGGAAATTTACCTATGTGTTAAAAAACAATTCAAATCCTCCCTTCTAGCTTTTCGTTATTGTTGTTGGAACACGGTCTCACTGTGTCACCTAGGCTCTGGAATGCAATCTCGGGTCACTGCAGCTCCAGAGATCCTCCTTGCTTTAGCCTCCAAGTAGCTGGGACTACAGATGTGTGCCACCACACTTGGCTATATAGATTTTTAAATTTTTTGTAAAGGCAAGGTCTACTACGTTGTTCAGGCTGGTCTCAAACTCCTGGACTCAAGGTATCCTCCCACCGCGGCTTCCCAAAGTGTCTTACAGCTATTTTGAAACAGACATTGTTGTTAATTACAGTCACTCGACTCTGCTTTAAACAACAGAACATAAGTGTTTTATCTAGTTTTAAGTCCTTCTTTGACCTAAATCTCTTCATTTTTCACCCACCCATTCCCAGCCTCTGGTCTCTACATTTCTACTTTCTAAATTTATGCGATCCCCTTTTCTTAGCTGCCACATATGAGTGAGAACATGTGACATTTATCTTTCTGTGCCTGGCTTATTTCACTTAACATATGGACATCCATCCACGTTTCTACAAATGACCTGATTTCATTCTTTTTATCTGTGTTTAAACAAGGTCCCCCTCCGGGGATTTTGAAGCAACTGCAGTTGGAGAAAACAGACCGAGGAGACTCCTGCAGCTGGGAGCGTGATGGTCTAACAGAGGAAGCGCTGTGCCACCAGCTCATCTTGCCCTCCCGGAGCTGTCTAGTTTTCTTTTACTCAGTTTTCTTTTCTGTCACTACACTGTGAGAATCAGATGAAGAACCACTGTAAAAACGGTTTGAAAACAAGCAGCATGCTTGCTCATGGCTGTGATCTCAGACCTTTGGGAGGCTGATGAGGGCGGATCACTTGAAGCGAGGAGTAAGAGACCAGCCTGGGCAACACGGCAAGAGTGTTCACTATTTTTCGAGACGGGGGTTCGCTCTTTTCTAGGCTGGAGTGCAATGGCACAAACTCAGCTCACTGCAGCCTCTGCCTCCCAGGTTCAAGCGATTCTGCCGCCTCAGACTCCTGAGTAGCTGGGATTACAGGCATGAGCCAGCTCGCGGCCAAAACTGTTTATTTTTACAGCCCCGCGTCGCGCTCAGCGCGGCCTGCCCCGGACCAGACCTCCGGGGGCCCCAACATTGCTGAAAATGAGCTGAGTGTGGTGGCGGCACCTGCGGCCCCAGCTCCTCGGGAGGCGAGGCGGGGGCTCGCCTGCGCCCAGGGGTCGGGGGTCGCAGTGCGCCATGGCCGCACCGGTGCTCTCCGGCCTGGGCGGCAGAGGGAGCCTCCGTCTTTGCAAGAAGGAAGAAAACGGCGTGAGCGGGCCGAGAACCTGGATCCCCGGGGACGCAGCCTCTGGGGCCGGACTCCGCCTCCCAGCCCGGGGCGTCTCGGGGAGGGGCCCGCCTCCGTCTGTGGGTCCCGGTGGGGAGTCGCTGTCATTATTCCCGGGACGCAAGTGCTCCTGTGTCGGGTTCTCCCGTTCGAATTCCCGCGTGGACTCCCGGGCGGGGCCCGCCGCGGTCGCGGGGCCGCAGCCACCCCAGCCCTCCTCCCGCCACGTCCCCCAGGAAGCGCCGCTCGGGGCCTCCGTGGACGGGGACCCGCCGTCCTGGGGACAGACGCAGGCGCGGGCCGCGAGCCCCGTGGGAAGGGACGGGGCGCGGGGCCGGACGCGGGCGGGGGCCGTCCTCCCTCGGACGCCGAGGCCCCGTTATCCGGGGGCGGCGGCACCGCCCGGTCTCCCGCAGGGGGCACGCCCACCGGCCAGAGAGCCAATCGGAGCACGGGAGGCCCGGAGGCCGCCGCCCAGCGACCACTCAGGGCCCGCCGCACGCGCTGCCTGCTCTTCCACTGGCCGAGCGTCCTGCCCATCAGGGCGGAACCAGCGCGGGCTCCGCCAATAGCGGGAGGCGGCCGGGTCAGGCCGGCGTGCGGGCGCGAGCGCGTCACGCTGAGGACGCCGCCGCCTTCCCGCCCGCGCGCCGGCTCTCGGCCCCCTCAGGCCCGCCCGCGGCCGGCCGCGTCGTACCAGGCGCTGCTCGGCGGTAGGGAGTGCCCGGGGCAGCGGAGCCCGCCGCCCAGAGCCAGAGGGGTGGTGGTCGCCGCGGGGCGGGAGCCCGACAGCCGTCGCCAGGACGGAGCCATGTTCGGTTTCGACGCCAAAGACGGCTTTCCGGAGCCGGCCACGCCGCCGGGACACGGGCTGCCCTTGCCGCCCCAAGAGGTACCAGCGGTGAGCAGCGGGCCGGGAGAGAAGCGGGGGCGGGCAGAGCTGACCTTGGCGGGTCGGGGGCTCCAGGCTGGGGGCGGGGCCCGCGGACCTGCGCCCCCCCGCCCGCGCCCCCCCCGCCCCCGCCCCTCCCCCGCCCCCGCCCCTCCCCCTCCCCCTCCCCCTCCCCCTCCCCGCCCCTCCCCCGCCCGCGCCCCCGCCCCTCCCCCGCCCGCGCCGGCATGGGGTCTGAGCCGGCGTGGTGGCCGGCGCCTGTGATCCCCGCACTTTGGGAGGGAGGATCCCTTGGGGACAGGACTCGGAGGCCAGCCTGGACAGCATAGCGAGGCCCCGTCCCTGCTACAACTGGGAGGAAAAAAAAGGCACTTCGGGTTGGATGAATACAAAGAAGAAAAGAAAAAGATGTCTTCTAGGGAATCCAGCAGGCTGCCTTAGTGGTTGCGGACACCTGCTCTTCATCTGCCCACGGACAGGGCGAGGCGCTGTCTGCAGATAACGGGCAGGCCAGGTCATAGGTGTGTCCACGGGCAGCTGGCACCCCATGGCTTCCACTGACAGGCCGCTGTGCTCTGATGCTCCGGGGCTTGCACCGGTCTTACTTGGTGTGTGTGATGCTATATCATGTCAGCACCCGAAATGACACTCAAGAGAAGGGATGAGATACCAGGCATGGTGGCTCACCTTTGTAATCTGTCTCAGCACTTTGGGGGGCTGAGCTGGGAGGACTGCGTGAGGCCAGGAGTTAGAGGCCAGCCAGGGCAACCGTGAGACCCTGCCCCTACAAAAATAAAAATAAAAATTAGCCAGGCGTGGTGATGTGTGCCTGTAGCCCGCGCTCGGGAAGGTGAGTTGGAGGATCGCTTGAGCCCTGGAGGTTGAGGCTGCAGTGAGCCATGATTGTGCCACTGCACTCCAGCCTGGGTGACACAGTAAGACCCTACTTCCAAACAAACAAATGGTAAAAGCAAGAGAAGGGAAAAAATGCTGGGTGTGGTGGCTTAACGCTTGTTATCCCAGCACTTTGGGAGGCCAAGATGGGGGGATCACTCGAGGCCAGGAGTCTGAGACCAGCCTGGGCAACATAGTGAGACTCCATCGCTACAAATAAAAAATAAGAGGAGAGAGGGTGAAGCATTACTGGACACGAAAGATGGCTCCTAGGAGGCAGGGACTAAGGTAGTGCCAGATTCAGGAGCATGTGGTATGTGGAGTCCCAGGACAATGGATAGAAGCCCTCATGGGCTGGGCTAGGTGGTGCTCTTGGAAAGCAGACAGTGTTGTGCTGGGATAGCAAGCCCTATACACACAGTGTCATGGGAAAAGGAGCAAAAATTTAGAAGTAATCTGTGCAATTGAAAAAAGTCATCAGTCACAGTGGTGCTATTTTTTGTGCACTGTCATTGGGGAAATGATGTGGTTTGAGGGAAAGAGCACAAGACCATAGACTGCAGACCAGGGCCCCACTGCCAGCTCCCGCCTCTGATTGCATTGTTCCATGTGAGCTTTAAAACTGTTTTCCATGGCTTTCGTTCTCTCTGCTTCAATCCTCTCATCTCTAATACAGAGCAAACACCTGGATTGGAATGAAGTATCTTTGGAAAAGGTTTAAAGAGCTCCATAAATGTTAAGTATTACTATTCCAAAATGACTCAAAGTTGTCATCTGTGTGGAGAGGAATAAGTGTAATTCCACATGGAGAGGGTATTCTAAAACAACTTGGAGAGTACCTTTAGATGCAGATTTTGGGGCTCAGCGTTGCCATAGGAAGGAAGCCTGGTGTGTAGCAGTGGTTCCCATACTTTCAGTAGTTTAAAACAACAAAAAAAGATGAAAGACTGATACAGGGTTGTTCTCCTTTAATTTTGCCAAGAAGTTTTTTTTTAAAAAACTCCTCTTTTGTTACTGTCACTTAACACTATAACATGGAAAAACACCATCTCAGCAACAAAATAGCAACCAGGTGTGGCACTCATCTGTAGTCCCAGGTACTTGTGAGGCTGAGATGGGAGGATCACTTGAGTCCAGCAGTTGGAGGCTGCAGTGAGCCATGATCTTCCTACTGTACTCCAGCCTTGGCAACCGAGTAAGACTGAAATTTTTTTATTTTTTTATTTTATTTATTTATTTTTTTTGAGACGGAGTTTTGCTCTTGTTACCCAGGCTGGAGTGCAATGGCACAATCTTGGCTCACTGCAACCTCCGCCTCCTGGGTTCAAGCAATTCTCCTGCCTCAGCCTCCCGAGTAGCTGGGACTACAGGCACGCGCCACCATGCCCAGCTAATTTTTGTATTTTTAGTAGAGACGGGGTTTGACCTTGCTGACCAAGATGGTCTCGATCTCTTGACCTCGTGATCCATCCGCCTCGGCCTCCCAAAGTGCTGGGATTATAGGCGTGAGCCACCGCGCCCGGCCCAAATTTTTTTATTTTTTATTTTGAGACAGCGTCTTGCTCAGTTGCCCAAGCTTTAAGTGCAGTGGCACGAGCACGGCTCACTGCAGCCTTGACCTCCCTGGTGCAAGCAATTCTCATGCCTCCGCTTCCCAAGTACCTGGGACTAGAGGTGTGCACCACCATGCCTGGCTAACTTTTGATGTTTTGTAGAGATGAGGTCTCACTATGTTGCCCAGGATGTTCTCAAACTCCCGGACTCAAGTGATCCTCCTGCCTCAGATTCCCAAAGTACTGATATTACAGGCCACCCTTGGCCGAGACTCTGTCTCCTATAAAAGAACACAAAACCTTTCCCAAGAAAGGACTTCTGACAGTCTTACACCCAAACAGTTGAAAGACTTGATGTCTGAGGTGCATATTTGTGAAATGAGAAAGAATTATAGCTGCTTCACAGGCTTGTCAGTGAGGATTATGTAAAGAGCCTTGATGTGACCCCTAGCTATGTCTTTTTCTTTCTTTTTTTTTTTTTTTTTTTTGCTAAATGACATTTATTGAAATATATTTTCCTTTGTGCTCAACTAGCTGGATATTCCACAGTACCACTGTTGATGTCATCTATGATGTCGTGAGGGTGGCGGCCATCAACATTACAGCCCACAGACTGGGCAGTCCCCAGGATCTCTTTAATGGTTCCAGAGAGTTCTCTGGCTAAAGATCGGTGCCGCATCTGTCGAGCAATGTTGACAATCTCATCGAAAGTGATATTCCCGCTGTGTTTAATGTTTTTCTGTTTCTTTCTGTCTCTTGGTGGTTCCTTAAGGGCTTTGATGATCAGGGCAGAGGCAGAAGGCACCACCTCAATCTGGGCCTGTCTCTTCTGAATGGTCAGTTTCACTGTAATCCTCAGGCCCTTCCAGTCACCCGTTGCCTTGGCAATGTCATCACCAACCTTTTTTGGAGACAGACCCAGGGGGCTGATCTTGGGGGCAAGCGCAGAAGTAGCACCGACTTCACCCCCAGTGCACCTCAGGTATACGACTTTGATCTCGTTGGGGTCGAACTTCGGCGGCATGGTGGAGGCGGCTGGTGTCAGATGAACCCGGATTCGGGACGACCGAAGAAAGTTGCACCTTGGCCTCCTCCGAGCCGAAAGCCGAAAGCCTTTTTTTTTTTTTTTTTTTTTTTTTAATGCCTCATCTCCTGGGAATGTAGCCCAGTAGGTCTCGGCCTTTTTTATTTTATTTTTTTATTTTTAGAAAAGAAAAAAAAATAAGAAAAAGAATAAAGAAGAGGAAGAAAGAGGAAGAGGGAGAGAGAATGGGGGTATTGCTTTGTTGCCCGGGCTAGAATGCAGCCTAAATATGGGTATGCCTATAATTGTCCTTAATAATGGAGACATGAAAGAAAATGAGGGAAGAGAATAAAAAACAAGGAGCCAACCAACATTTCGTTTAAACTTCTAAGTTGATATGATGTGGTACTGATAAGAGTGTATATTTTGTGTAAAGTGGAGAGTTCTATAAATGTTAATTACGTTTACTTGTTCCAGATCTGAGTTCAAGTCCTGGATATTGTTGTTAATTTTCTCTCATTGATCTGTCTAATGTTAATGTTGAAGTCTCCCACTATTATTGTGTGGGACTCTTAAGTCTCTTTATAAGTCTTGTATGTCGCCGGGCGCGGTGGCTCAAGCCTGTAATCCCAGCACTTTGGGAGGCCGAGGCGGGTGGATCACAAGGTCGAGAGATCGAGACCAACCTGGTCAACATGGTGAAACCCCGTCTCTACTAAAAATACAAAAAATTAGCTGGGCATGGTGGTGCGTGCCTGTAATCCCAGCTACTCAGGAAGCTGAGACAGGAGAATTGCCTGAACCCAGGAGGCGGAGGTTGCGGTGAGCCGAGATCGCGCCATTGCACTCCAGCCTGGGTAACAAGAGCGAAACTCTGTCTCAAAAAAACAAAAAACAAAAAACAAACAAAAAATAAGTCTTGTATGTCTGGGTATTCCTGTATTGGGTGCATATATATTTAGGATCTTTAACTCTTCTTGTTGTTGCATTGATTCTTTTATCATTATATAATGTCCTTCTTTGCTTGTTTTGATCTTTGTTGCTTTAAAGACTATTTTATCAGAGGCAAAAATTGTAACTTCTGCTTTTTATTTATTTATTTTTGCTCTCTGGTTGGTAAATCTTTCTCCATCCCTTGTTTTGAGTCTTTGTGTATCCTTGAATGTGAGATGGGTCTGGATGCAGCATACCGATGGGTTTTAGTTTTTTGTCCAAATTGCCTGTCTGTCTTTGAATTGGGGAATTTAGTCAATTTAAATTTAGAATTAATAATGATATATGTGAGTTTAATACTGCCATTTAATATTAGCTGGCTATTTTGCCCCTTAGTTGATGTAAATTCTTCATTATATTGATGTTCTTTACTTTTTGGTATTTTTTAGAAAGGCTGATACTGTTTGTTCCTTTCTATGTGTAGTGATTCTTTCAGAAGCTCTTGTAAAGGAGGCCTGGTGGTGATGAATTCTCTGAGTGCTTGCTTGTTCACAAAAAACTTTATTTTTCCTTCACTTTTGAAGCTTAGTTTGGCTGGATGTGAAATTCTTGGTTGAAAGTTCTTTTCTTTAAGGATGTTGAATATTGGTCCCCACTCTCTTCTGGCTTGTAGGGTTTCTGCCGAGAGATCTGCTGTAAGTCTGATAGGCTTCCCTTTGTGGGTAACCTGACCTTTCTCTCTGGCTGCCCTTAGTATTTTCTCCTTCATTTCAACCCTGGTGAATCTTGACGATTATGTGCCTTGGAGTTGCTCTTCTTGAGGAATATCTTTGTGGTGTTCTCTGTATTACCTGTAGTTGAATATTATCCTGCCTTACTAAGTTGGGAAAATTTTCCTGAATAATATCCTGAAGCGTATTTTCCAGCTTGGATTCATTCTCTTCGTCACATTCAGGTACACCTATCAAGCGTAGATTAGGTCTTTTCACATAGTCCCATATTTCTTGAAGACTTTGCTCGTTCCTTTTTATCCTTTTTTTCTCTAATCTTGTCTTCTTCTTTTATTTCATTGAGTTGGTCTTTGACCTCTGATATCCTTTCTTCTGCTTGATCAATTCGGCTGTTAAAACTTGTGCATACTTGACGTAGTTCTCGTATTGTGTTTTTCAGCTTCATCAATTCACTTATATTCCTCTCTAAATTTTGTATTCTTGTTGACATTTCATCAAACCTTTTTTCAAAGTTCTTAGTTTCTTTAGATTGTGTTAGAACAAGTTCTTTTAATTCACAGAAGTTTCTCATTATCCACATTTTGAAGCCTGCTTCTGTAATTGGAACACACTCGTTCTCCATCAAGCCTCGTTTCATTGCTGATGAGGAACTGGGATCCCCCGCTAAGGGAGAGGCATTCTGATCTTGGGTATTCTCAGCCTTTTTTGACTGTTTTCTTCCCTTCGTTGTAGATTTATCCATCTGTGGTCTTTATAATTACCGTCTTTGTAATTGGGTTTTTGAGTGGACGTCCAACTTACTGATTCTGAGCGCCGAAATCTGAGCAACCTACTGCGCCGACTAAATCAGCGGCGTTAAGATTGATGGTGCTTTTCTGACTCTGCACCAAGAACCGACGCTCCGAGGCGCCGGCAAAACCGCCTCGCCGGTCAGTAGAGTCACGCTGGCGACCCGTGGGGCTCCTCCGCTGGGAATCTCCTGGTGCGTGAGCAACAAGAATTCATGTGAAGGTGTGGCGTCCTCTCGTTCTTTGCATTTTCACTGGGAGCTACAATCCCGAGCTGCTAGTGATCATTCATCTTGGATCTCTCAGTCCTTTTCAAAGTATGTGGCTGGGAATCTTAGCTCCTTCAGTCTGACAATGGAGATGACTAGAGACCTTGAACCACACGCCCAAGGAGACAGAAACTCTCCAACCACAACATCTCTGTGCTGGCCTCCCAAGTAGGATTGCCCACATTTTGGGAAAGGTCATTTTTATTCTCAGAAAGGAGCTCCTGGTCAGATAACTTGTTTGGATGCATCTGGGTTTCCCCGGTGGGCTCTCAGCTGCCTCCAATGGTGAGAAAACAAAGTGTCACATCGCTCTGTGGAACTTTAAAAAGATGTTTGTTTGCAGGCTGCTTGGGGGAGGAAAGTGCTGGCCCCAGCTGGCAGCTCCCACAGCACTCTTAACTGGGTCTTTCCCCAGGGTTTTGTTTTTCAGAGCTCACCAAGGTTTGCTGAAGATCTAGAAGGGATTCTGGGGAGGGGAATCCGAGTTTGACTTGAGGTACAATTGTCCATGCCCAGGTGGAGAGTGACAGCTAGAGAGTGACAGCGCCAGGCAAGGGCATGGCAGAAAGCAGGAGATGGCACTATTCATACTTTGGCTGATGAGCTCCTGTGACCTGTGATTCATCATCGTAGATGAAGTTGTTGAATGACCCAGTTAAAATAGGCTGTTCAGGGCATTTTTCAAGGTGCCTTTTTTGCTGTGCATCTTATGTACTCAAAGCACCCAACATGAAGGCTGCTTGGGCTTCCACCTGGGGTCTGTCTTGTCATCAGCTTGCCACACTCCGGTCTAAATGCCTTTGCTGAAGCTGGACCATGGCGGATGTGGGTGTAGAGTCAGCTGTGGCTGGATCTGATTAATGCTTAATAGTAATACTTAGCGACTGTTAGCTGGTGTTGTATTAGGTGATAGACTAAGCTCTTAATGAGGTAGCAGCATAATTTTTTCAGGTTTACTCACTGTCTTCCACACGTACCATTGATTTATCTGATGACTCTTAACGCTAAAGAATCTAAAAAGCTGGTGGCTCACACCTATGTTCTCAGCTATTTGGGAGACTGAGGCAAGAGGACTGCTTGAGCCTAGAAGTCAGAGGCTGCAGTGAGCTATGATTGTACCACTGCCCTTCAGCCTGGGTGACAGAACAAGACCCTATCTCTTAAAAAAGAAAAAAACCCAGAATTTGTAAAGTGAATTAGACTGAATTTTTTTTTAAGTAAATGTAATATGTGATTTTATTCAGCCCTGGAATTAGTTTGTTGAGACATTAGGGTTAGGCATTTATCTGCTGTTCATAGCTACAGAGTAATACTAGTGGCAAGGATGGGGAACACCAAAAACCCTTCTACATTGCTGGTGGGAATGTAAATGCTTTGTTAACCAGTTAACTTATGACTGAACAGTGCTATTCCTCATACTTAAAAGAAATTTGTGCTTGTGTCCACTAAAAATCTTTTTTTTTTTTTTTTTTTAGGTGAAGTGTCAGTCTGTCACCCAGGCTGGAGTGCAGTGGCATGATCTCAGCTCACTGCAGCCTCCACTTCCTGGGTTCAAGCAGTTTCCCTGCCTCAGACTCCCGAGTAGCTGGGATTACAGGTGTGTGCCACCACACCTGGCTAATTTTTATATTTTTACTAGAGATGGAGTTTCACCTTTTTGGCCAGGCTGGTCTCCAACTCCTCAACTCAGGTGATCCTCCCACCTCGGCCTCCAGAAGTGCTGGGATCACAGGCGTGAGCCACCGTGCCCAGCCTAACGGTCTTACATAGGAATGTTCATCCCAGCTTTACTTGTAATAGCCAAAAACTGGCAACAACCCAGTTTTGGGGTTGTTTTATTATTTTATTATTATTATTACTTATGTAAGAATACCTGTTGTCAGCAAGACAACAGGGTAATAAATTATATTCATGTAAAGGTATACTTACATAAATAATAAATTTTAAAAAACTACTGGTGCACACAACATGGTGGATAAATTTCAAAAACATTATGTTGAAGGAAAGAAGCCAGGTACGAAAGAGAACATACTATATAATTCTATTAATATGAATTTCAAGAAATGACAAAACTAATCTTTAATGATAGGAGGAGAAGTTAGAGTGATTGTTTCTGTAGGTATTAACTGAGAAGTGGCACAAGGAACTTTAAGGAATGGAAATGTTTTATCTTGATCTAGGTGATGGTTGGATGGGTGTATTCATACTTACAAAAAAGATTGAACTGTACAGTTAATATTTATACATGTATTGAATATTTCACCTCAGTTTTAAAACTATATATGATACCTAATATTATACCTAATAATAGTAATTGTAGTTGCCTACTGATAACAACTAATAACACTTATTGAGGCCTTACTCTGTGCCACGGATTTTGTAAGCACTTAATTCCCGAATACATTATGAGGTTTTATTGTTTTCTCCAATTTTACAGACAAGGAGACGGAGGCATGGAGAGGTTAAGTTCACTCACCCAGTGTAACACCGTTGGCAGTCTGGTTTTAGATTCTGTCCAACCACTGTGTGGCACTGCCCAGGAGCATGAGCTCCCTTTCACTGACGCGCTTTCCTTCCTGCTCAGAGATGTGCTGAATTTCCTGCGCTCAGGGGACCTGCCGCCCAGGGAGCGTGTTCGGGCTGTGTACAAAGAGGCCCAGTACTATGCCATCGGGCCCCTCCTGGAGCAGCTGGGGAACATGCAGCCTCTGAAGGGCGAGAAGGTGCGCCAGGCGTTTCTGGGACTCATGCCCTATTACAAAGGTGAGAGTCAGCTGCCCAGGACGGTGGGTATGTGCAAGGAGGTCTGCAAGTCATCTGCGGGTGTTTAGGTCTCCACCAGAACACCAAGGGCAGCATCCATCCAGATTACTCAAGATGGGAGGAGGACACTCAGTCAGGCTGGGCTGATTCAGGTCAAGGTGTGCCTTCCTCGCCTATGACAGTCAGGCTGGAGAGATTCAGGTCAAGGTGGCCCGCATCCGTCCCAGTCAGCAAATTGTGTTTCAGGACAGCCCTCGTCCCATTGGTGTCCCTTTGCTGTGCAGAACCATGACCCTTGTTCAAGTTTGCGCCCTTCATTGGCCCCCCCGGTTCCTCCCCTGGGAAATCTGTCTTTCCCCTCCTGCATCCTGCCATCTTCAGGACTGTTTCTCTGTGCATCTCTGCCGACCTGTCCTGCCCCTTCACCCCGGTAATGGCTGTTGCGTTCCCCTTCATAGACCACTTGGAGCGGATTGTGGAGATTGCCCGGCTGCGTGCGGTCCAGCGGAAGGCCCGCTTTGCCAAGCTCAAGGTCTGTGTCTTCAAGGAGGAGATGCCCATCACCCCCTACGAGTGTCCCCTCCTCAATTCCCTGCGCTTTGAGCGGAGTGAGAGTGACGGGCAGCTCTTTGAGCACCACTGTGAAGTGGACGTGTCTTTCGGGCCCTGGGAGGCTGTGGCTGATGTTTATGACCTGCTCCACTGCCTGGTCACGGACCTCTCAGCCCAGGGCCTCACCGTAGACCACCAGTGCATCGGGGTGTGTGACAAGCACCTCGTGAACCACTACTACTGCAAGCGCCCCATCTATGAGTTCAAGATCACATGGTGGTGAGTAGCCCTGGTAGGCAGGAGTCCCATCAGGGAGGATGTCCACCCTGCTTGGTGGCGCTGGGAGTAAGATCCCTGAAGGGCTGCTGACTGCCCCAGAATCTGCCGAGGTGGGGACCGAGTCCTGAGGCACAGCTCCCAGGGGACAGAGGTGCAGCTCCAGTCTCCCTGGCTGCACCTCAGGGTTGGGCTCAGGGCTTGCAGCTGCAGGGACTTGGGCCTGCACTCACCTGGCCTTTCCTCAAGGCCTGGTAGTCTTTCCTTGAGGCTGACAGCTACGGCTTGACCAGGAAGTCCCGAGAGGTTTTGTCAACTTCGTGACCTTGCAAGAGAGTTTCTACCCATTTTAGAGCCACGTTACCAAATCGATGTAGGCCTAATCACTTCCTGAACCCTGTCCAAGTGTCTCTCTTTTGTTCTGAGTGTATTGGTGTGCACATGGAACATGATGGGGGATTTACCTGACTAGCCACCCCATAGCCCCCGGCCGGAGAAGAAAGAGCATCTTCTCTCCATGCACTCCATCTCCTCCAGCAATAGTCCCTCACATTCTTAAAATGTGGAAAGACTTTTTTTGTTCTGGAACATGGTCTTCACCACCTTTTGGAGATTTAATCATAGCCGTCAAAGCCATGCACCCAGTTGGCCTTAGAAAACCACAATGTTGCCGGGCGCGGTGGCTCAAGCCTGTAATCCCAGCACTTTGGGAGGCCGAGGCGGGTGGATCACGAGGTCGAGAGATCGAGACCATCCTGGTCAACATGGTGAAACCCCGTCTCTACTAAAAATACAAAAAATTAGCTGGGCATGGTGGCGCGTGCCTGTAATCTCAGCTACTCAGGAGGCTGAGGCAGGAGAATTGCCTGAACCCAGGAGGCGGAGGTTGCGGTGAGCCGAGATCGCGCCATTGCACTCCAGCCTGGGTAACAAGAGCGAAACTCAGTCTTAAAAAAAAAAAAAGAAAACCACAGTGTTTACAGCCCCGTCTTAGGGCCGCGGCTTCTCCTAGCTTCCGCCACCTTCCTTGCTTGCAGGGCCGTCTTCTCACAGGGCTGGAATGCAAATTTCAAAGGCTTCTTTTGAAGATTCCCTAAGTCAAGCAGACAAGATGCTTAGCTCTTCTGTTGCCTTGGACATGTAACATCCTTTTTAGAGGCTCAGAACACCTCCTTGGCTGCTATCTCATGTGTTAGAATCCAATTTATGGTGAACCTCTTTGGAAGGGGATCCCCTCTTTAAACCCTGTTGCTGTCTCCTGCTAATATTCTCCTTCTAGAAGAGCATCTGTTCTGAGAAGATAAAGGAAGGGCTAGGTGAGAGGCACAGCTGTTCTAAGAGCCACAGGAAGACAGACAAAGCTTAGCTTTTGTTTCAACTCCTCACATTTCAGAAATAGAAACAGATCCCCAAGGATCTGTTACTACTGCATTTTCTTCTTGCTCTTTCTACATCCTGGGCCAGCGAGTCAAGGTCTGGACATGCATCTTCTAAAAGAAGAGCTATGTAGCACCACTGATCACAACATAACAATTCCATGCTGCATTAAGAGTGTCTCTCTGTAATCCTGATTGTACCTGTCTCTTTTCTGGGTTTTTTTTTTGAGACAGAGTCCTGCTCAGTCACCCAGGCTGGAGTACAGTGGTGCAATACCAGCTCACTGCAACCTCTGCCTCCTGGGCTCAAGCCATTTCCCTGCCTCAGCTCCCTGAGTAGCTGGGATTATAAGGTGTCTGCCACAATGCCTGGCTAATTTTTGTCTTTTTAGTAGAGACGGGGTTTCAACATGCTGGGCACCAGCCTGGAAGTCCTATCCTCAGACTCTAAAAGTGCTAGGATTACAGGCATGAGCCGCTGTGCGCAGCTGAGAAATCTGCTGTTTATATTGAGGATTTTGTGTGTGATGAGTTGTTCTTCTCTTCCTACCTTCAAGATGGTCTGTCTCTGGCTTTTGATAGTTTTACCGTGTTGTGTCTATGCGAGATCTCTTTGCGTTTTTCCTTTTTTGTATTTATTGAGTTCCTTAGAGGTGTTGATTTGTGTTTTTTATTGAATTTGGAAAGTTTTCAGCCATTGTTTCCATAACTATTTTTCTTTTTCCTTTTTCTCTTTTCTCCAGGGATTTCTATTATGCATATGTTGGTATGGTTGATGATTTCCCAAAAATCTGAGGGTGTGTTCATTTTTCTTCACTAGTTTTCTTTCTGTTCTTCAGGCTGGGTAATTGTTATCTTTCATCTGCCTGCTTAAGTTAGCCATTGACCTCTAGCAAATTTTTTATTTTAGTTCCTATATTTTTCAACTCCAGAATTTTTCATTTGGTTCTTTTCTAAAAAATAATTTCTGTCCCTTTCTTGATAAATATTTAATTTCTATTTGGTGAGAAATCATTCTCATAATTAATTTTCTTTATAGATATGATCTCTTTTAGTTATCTGAACTTATTTATAATAGTTTGTTTAAAGCCCTTGTCTAGTAATCCAACATCTGGGCTTCCTCATCTGAGCTTCTTGTTCCTATTTGTGTCTCACAATTTTTTTTTTTTGAAACAGAGCCTTGTTCTGTCACCCAGGCTAGAGTGCTGTGATGTGATCTCAGCTCACTGCAACCTCCGCCTCCTGGGTTCAAGTGTTTCTCTTGCCTCAGCCTCCTCAGTAGCTGAGATTACAGGCACCTGCCACCATGCCCAGCTAATTTTTTTTTTGTATTTTTAGTAGAGACAGGGTTTCACCACATTGGCCATGCTGGTCTTAAACTCCTGACCTCATGATCCACCCATCTTGGCCTCCCCAAGTCCTGGGGTTACAGGCATGAGCCACTGTGTCTGGCCAATAATTTTTTTGTAAAAAAGTAGGTATTTCAAATAATATAATGTCTCTGCTCTAGAAATCTGACCAGTTCTCTCCTGAAGTTTGTTGTTGCTGTTTGTTTTGTGACTTTCTGGAATTAATTCTGTAAAATGTGTATACTTTTTCCTGTGTAACCAGTGATGTGTCTGCTTGGTAGCTTGGTGGCCTGCTAGTAAGTGGACAAATTTTCTTAAATGTCTTGAACCAATAAATCTTGTAGCCTTTACTGAGGAGGATATTGTATGCTCATTTATATGCTCATTAAGGAAGTGTCTGGGTGTGTGTCTGTTGTGGCACCCTTCGATGCGGCATTAGTTTATAAATGTGCTTTAGCATTCATTTTTTTCTGCTTGCACAGAACATCAGGGTCAGCCAGCAGTGAAAGATGAGAGCCTTCTCAAGTGTCTTCAGGTCATGTACATGCCTTCTAGATTCTCAGGAATATGTTACAGCTTTTCTAAGCTCTCCATGGACATCTCATTCCTCAGTTTTTCATATTTATTTTTTGTTTTTTAAAATTTATTTATTTGAAACAGTCTTGCTCTTTCACCCAGGCTGGAGTGCAGTGGCCCAGTCATGGCTCACTACAACCTCCACCTCCCACATTCAAGTGATTCTTCTGCCTCAGCCTCCTGAGTAGCTGGGGTTACAGACACACACCATCACACCCAGCTAATTTTAGTATTTTTAGTAGAGACAGGGTTTCATCATGTTGACCAGGCTGGTCTCGAACTCCTGGTTTCCTGATCCACCCACCTTGGCCTCCTAAAGTGCTCGGATTACAGGCATGAACCACCGCACCTGGCCAGTATTTTTTTTTAAATCAGTGTCTTGTTTGCCCCAACTATTATTACTACGGTGGGTAGTTGTGACATTAAACCATTGTCTCTAATTATTTTTAACTAACTCCCTGGTGATAGAACTGTTCACATTCAAGGAACTGTAATTCAGGTCAAATAAAAATAAGCCCTGAGAATGGAGCTTTTCCAGGGAGCTCTTAGGTTAAATGGTGAACATTCGTTGAGGACGCTGTTTTGTGGGTAGCTGCTTATCTGTTCTGCCCCTTTAAGTGGCTACCGGACTGGTGACATTCATAGCGACCATGTTTGTGAGGGTGTTAATTTTTAAGTGTTCCTCAGAGCTGGGGAGAGAAGAATGGGGCAAATTAAAATGTCACAGAGCTCATTCTGTTTACTGAGAGTTACCCATTTTTCTTGTATAAACATTCCTTGGATTCTTAGAAGCCTTTGGTTAATTTCCTTGCTTTCATGGAGGAGTAAATCTTTGGAAGTTCTCACTCCACCATCCTGGAAGTGCTTCCACCTGCCTTTGCTCACATTTATGTAGTAGAGAAAGTTATATTTTAGCAAGTTTGTTTATATTTTAGCAAGTTTGTTTAGGGTCACCACTGACAACTCAGAGTATGACAACATACTTTTTTTTTTTTTTTATGTTTTGCTATTATTTCCCTACACTCTGGCTAAGTTGATTACATAATATTTCCTTAATATGTGTTATCCCCTTCCACTTTGGGACTTTTTGTTATGTTGTTTTCTTTGCTTAAAACACTCTTTTTCCCCTCATCTTAGCAGTGGGACTACCGCTTATCCTCTTAAGATTCTTTTTTTTTTTTTTGAGATGGAGTCTGGCTCTGTTGCCCAGGCTGGAGTGCAGTGGTGTGATCTCAACTCACTGCAACCTCTGTCTTCTGGGTTCAAGCGATTCTCCTGCCTTAGCCTCCTGAGTAGCTGGGATTACAGGCACCCACCACCATGCCTGGCTAATTTTTGTATTTTTAGTAGAGATGAGGTTTCACCATGTTGGCCAGGCTGACCTCGAACTCCTGACCTCAAGTGATCTGCCCACCTCAGCCTCCCAAACTGTTGGGATTATAGACATGAGCCACCACACTTGGCCCCTCTTAAGATTCATTCTGATGTCATTTTCTTCATGTAGCCTTTTCTGAGCCCATGGATGTGAGCCTTCTTTGAAATGCCCATATGTCTTTGTTTATGCCTTTTGTATGATCTTTTTATTATTTTATGATGGCATATATGATTAGTTTCTTGTCTTCTGTCCCTGCGAAGTTGCTAGTTCTTTGAAGGCAGATGATAAGTCATACTCATTTATATGCTCATTAAATATGTGCAACATTTAATAGAATTGCATGAATAAGATTTTCTACCTTGTAAAAATTAAATAACAGTACGTGGTTGTACATATGATATATTTTTATAATTATTGGAAAGGTATAAGAAAAAAATGAAAATTCAATTTTGCCCATAGAAATTGTTTTAATAGTGGTTTCTTTCTTTTTTTAATTTTTGTTGCATTTTGTTTGTTTGTTTGAGACAGTTTCAGTCTGTTTCCTAGGCTGGAGTGTAGTGGTGGGATCTCAGCTCACTGCAACCTCTGCCTCCCCAGTTCAAGCAGTTCTCCTGCCTCAGCCTTCTGAGTAGTTGGGACCACGCCTCGCTAATTTTTTTCTTTTGTATGTTTAGTTGAGACAGGGTTTTACCACGTTGGCCAGGGTTTTACCACGTTACCACTCCTAACCTCAAGTGATCTACCCACCTCACCCTCCCAAAGTGTTGGGAGTACAGGCGTAAGCTGCCACACCTGGCCATGATAGTGGTTTCTGATCAAAGATTTGATACCCAGCTTTTCATAGAGAACATCACAGGATTTCAACTCCAAGTAACTTTGGGTTGGAGGTATAATTTCCCACAACAAACATGGGGAACCTACTTTCATATGAGAGTGACTAGGCTAAAGCAAAACTAAACTGGTAAACTGTATAGAAAGGTAGAGCTATTTGCCAGGCTAGTTTCTAGCCTCTGTGTATATCTGTTATTTCTTGAGACCAAAGCTAGCTCTTTATTCTTAATCTCTCCTGGATGAAATCTTCAGGGACTTGCAGAAAGTGTGCAAATATGCGTCGTGCTTATTTATTTAAGTAAAGTATAATGGCTACATGGACTTAGAGTTTTATTCTGTTACTCTAGGTAGATCTGAGGTGGTCATGATAAAATAATTCTGGAGAAAATACAGTTCAAAAGCTAGCTATATTTTTTAAAACTATATGGTAATGAAAGCCTTATAAATAATAACCGATGGTCTTAAATTTACTTCATTTGCCCCATAATTGTTGCATACCTTGCTTTTTGTTCATGTAAAGCCAAATAATGACTAGGAAGTACCATGGTATACAGTCAGACCCAGGTTCCAGCTTGGCGAATAATTTGTAGCAATATATTAAGGAAGTTATTTATCCCTTTTGAGCCTCAGTTTCCTTATATGTAAAATTCTAGAAAAGAAATGTTTCTTTATCTTATGATTCATTGCAGCAAGTGTAAGGGATTGCAAAAAAAGTCAGATTTTGAGCCGGGTGCGGTGGCTCAAGCCTGTAATCCCAGCACTTTGGGAGGCTGAGGCGGGTGGATCACGAGGTCGAGAGATCGAGACCATCCTGGTCAACATGGTGAAACCCCGTCTCTACTAAAGATACAAAAAATTAGCTGGGCATGGTGGCGCGTGCCTGTAATCCCAGCTCCTCAGGAGGCTGAGGCAGGAGAATTGCCTGAGCCCAGGAGGCGGAGGTTGCAGTGAGCCGAGATCGCGCCATTGCACTCCAGCCTGGGTAACAAGAGTGAAACTCCGTCTCAAAAAAAAAAAAAAAGTCAGATTTTGATTCATTAACAGGAGTGTGAAGTGATGAGAGAGGCAGATGAAATAGACTGATCAATAAAGAGTGATTAGAAGAGCAAGGATCAAAGGGAAAAAACAGGAGGTGAAGCTTGTATTTTTAGTGTTTTTAAATGTAGTCAAACCATATTATAATACTGGAACCAGAAGAAAAGCCTAATGTTCTAATCCTAGGAAAGCGTTAGCTGTCTGGGGTTTTACTGAGAAAGTTTTAGCAGAATTAGTCAATGCATGTTTATTGAGTGCTTAAAATGCTTGTAGTATATTGTTATATACTATGGGGAAACTGAATACTTACAGAATCTAATTACAGCCATAATTACCTTACTGGCAATGTAAAATTCATTAATTCATTCAAAAGTCTCTAGTTTCAAGGAGCTCACAGTCTACTAGAAAAACAAAGTAACCATGTAATGTGAGACGTGATATGATAAGGTAAGTATAAGGGCACTAGGAAGGACACCTGTGTCGTATGTGACAGAGAGCTGTCAGGAAAGCTGCACAGGAGAGATGGCACTGAATTGGAGTGCTGAAGGGTGAGTGGGAGTTATCAGGCAGAGAGACATGCAAAAGCTGCAGTGTGTGCAGACACTCAGACAAGGAAGGGATGCTTCAGGTGGGTGACGGTGGCCCAGGGTGAGTGTGTGGGTAAGTGTAGAGGTGGAGGGTGGTGAAACAGGCTGGGGGGGTAGATAAAAGCTGGGTCAGGAAGGGCCTTGTATTAATGTTATTTTTTGAATTTTTTTAAAAAGTAGAAAGTCATGGAAGAGTTTTAAGCAGAAGAACACTGTAAGTATATTTGCGTTTTAGAAAGATCATTCCTGGCTGGGCGTGGTAGCACACACCTGTAATTCCAGTGCGTTGGGAGGCCAAGGCGGGTGGATCACCTGAGGTCAGGAGTTTGAGACCAGCCTGGTCAACGTGGTCAAACCCTGTCTGTACTAAAAATACAAAAATTAGCTGAGCATGGTGGTGCACGCTTGTAATCCCAGCCACTTGGGAGGCCGAGGCAGGAGAATTGCTTAAACCTGGGAGGTGGAGGTTGCAGTGAGCTGAGATTGTGCCACTGCACTCCAGCCTGGGCAACAGAGTGAGTCTCAAAGAGAGAGAGAAAAAAAAAGAGAGAGGAGACGGGGGGGGGGGGGGGGGGGGGCGGGGAGGAAGGGAGGGAAGGAAGGAAGAAAGGAAAGAGGGAAGGAAGGAAGATCATTCCTGAGACGACAAGTTAGTGATTGAAGGAAGTCCTAACTCAGACCAGTTAGGACGCTGTGGAGTTCTTGTGAGAAAGGAAGAGGGTGAGGATTACAGTAATTTTTTTATCAATTGATGGGACTTTACCAGTTACTCATGGAGAGGTTAAGGAAGAAACTACATAAAGGGTTCCTGGTTTTGAGCTCGAGAATCAGAAAGTGGTTTATTGACCAATGAAAGAAAGGGAAGAGTTGAAGAGATTTACCAGGGAAGGTAGGTTCCTTTCGGTATTTGTCAAATGGAGAAATTCACTAGGGAAGGTAGATTCCATTCGGTGTTCATTGAATGGAGAGATTTACTAGGGAAGGTAGGTTCCATTTGGTGGTTGTAGAATGAAGAGATCTAGGGAAGGTAGGTTCTGTTCAGTGCTCATGGAATGGAGAGATCTACTAGGGAAGGTAGATTCCATTTGGTGTTCATAGAATGTGAAGGCATTTACTAGGGAAGGTATGTTCCATTTGGTGTTTGTTGAATGAAGAGCTTTGCTAGGGAAGGTAGGTTTCATTCGGTGTTTGTGGAATGAAGAGTTCTACTAGGGAAGGTAGGTTCCATTCGCTGTGAATGTAACATGCTGGTGAACATCCAGCAGAGTTGTCCCTTAGCCTTTAGATGATCAAGTCTGAGACTGGGATAGAAGTCTTGGTTGCACATCACTTTGAGTCATTAGAGTTTAAGTGGGAGCTGGCTGTAGATGAAGCAGGATGAGTGTAGGAGTGTGCGTGAGGGGGTGCAGCACTGTGAATTAATCTTTGGCCACTGCTTTGTGTTGTTTGCTTTTGAAACATAAGTTTGAATACGTAGTTGACTTCTTTTTTTTTTTAATTTGGGCTTTTCTCTTTTGTGTCATTGATTACTGTTAGTATTCTAGCAGTTAATATCTGTGGGACTGTTCCTTTCCAAAGACTTGGAAAAACTATTTTTCCTCTCTGCTATGGATTTTGTGATCATTTTATTGAGGCAGTGATTGAAATTGCAAAGTTGTTTTCATTGTTTCCAGATTACTTTCTGTTTATTCATAGTCCCTTGTTTCATTTTTAATGTTTATTTGTTGACTATTTCCTTTGTTTCGGATGATTTTATAGGTATTTTAAGGAGATTTAAGAAAGGTTTCACTAGTTGCTTATTCATCTATAAATTGCTAGCTTTATATTTTATCTGATATTCTTTTACCTGCTGCATATTAAATGATGAATGGGTTTTAATTTGTGATTTAAATGAACTTAAATAATCTAGTGAGGTGAACTAACTACAATACAGTGGTATGTGTGCAAACTGATGTGTTTTTAACCATGTGCTTTGAGGTGACAGAAGAGGGAACAATTGATTTTTGTGGTGGGGAAGATGGAAAAAGAGCAGCCAGGGACAGGTTGACTGAGGAGATATGTGTAAAGGAGAGAAAGTGGCATGGTGCTGGCAGCATGCCAGGTGTGGAGGGGCGTGGTGTGAATGGGGAATGGTTCTGGGGGGTCAGGCTGCGTGGGAGGAGTGGCGGGAGGTGAAGGTGGAGGTGGAGGATGAGAGGGAGAAAGTGTGGGAAGGGTGCCCCGGTCCCCTGTTCTTTAAAAGCCCCTTCACATGCTTTCCACGTGATTGCCCCACAGCGCTGTGAGAGAGAACTTGCAGGTGTCCCTTTTTCTTTTGCATTTTCTCCCCACTCTGTCTTCTTCCTTTCATAATTTTTACTCTAATTACTTGTGAAGAAGGGTTTTATTATCATTATCTCTGTTTTGTGGATGAGAGAACTGATGCTCAGTGATTTATCTAGTACCATGTGACTAAGAAAAAACTGATTCTGGACTAGAGCCCAGGTCTTCTGACTCTAATACGCCAGGCTGCTTTTATATTATTAAATGCCATCTTCTCTTTTACTTTTTCTATTCAGTTACTTTTCATTCTAAAGGTTATGAGGGGCTGGGTGTGGTGGTTCAAGTTTGTAATTCCGGCACTTTGGGAGGCTGAGATGGGATGATCACTTGAGGCCAGGTGTTCAAGACCATCCTGGGCAACATAAGGAGGCCCTGCCTGTACAAAATGAAAGAAAGAAACAAACAAAAAATTATCCAGGCATGGTTGCATGCCCCTGTAGTCCCAGCTACTTAGGAGGCTGAGGCGGGAGGATCACTTGAGCCTAGGAGTTGTAGGCTGCAGTGAGCTACATGCCATTGAACTCCAATCTAGGTGACAGAGTGAGACCCTGTCTCAAAAAAAAAAAAAAAAAAGTTACAAGGTTGGTAGAAAAATGGCATAAACTTGAGTTACTGAATGAGAATATGTTACTTGAACAAATTTACTTTATTTGTGTTCTTGTTATGGGTGGTTGAAACAGATTCAGCCTGGGCAGCAGAGCGAGACTTGGTCTAAATGAATGAATGAATGAATGTATTTATGTAATGGATAGAGGCCTCTTTGTGTGTGTACATACACATGCACACATGCATGTAAACATACTTACATGCACACAGTGTTTCAGTCCATAAGGGTAATGGTCAGACCAGCTTTTACTGTACTACTTAAACCAAAGGTCTACCTTTTTTAGAATTTGAGAAGGCCAGGTGCAGTGGCTCACGCCTGTAATCCCAGTACTTTGCGAGGCTGAGGCAGGTGGGTCACTAGGCCAGCAGTTCAAGACCAGCCTGGCCAAGATGGTGAAAACTCATCTCAACTAAAAATACAAAAATTAGCTAGGCGTGGTGGTAGGTACCTGTAATCCCAGCTACTTGGGAGGCTGAGACAGAGAATTGCTTGAACCCAGAGGCGAAGGTTGCAATGAGCCAAGATCGTGCCACTGCACTTCAGCCTGGGAGACAGAGTGAGACTCCAACTCAAAACAAAACCAAAAAACAAACAACAAAAAAGAATTTGAGAAGAATTAGTATGACGGTGTGAGTGGAGCCTTAAACTCTATAGTTCCTCTCTCATCTAGAAAACGATACTTCCCAGTTTGGTTAGGTACCATGTGTTTTACAGGCTCAGTATACACTGAGAGCTGGTGCTCTTCTAAGCATGCTCTGGTAGAGTACGAGACATAGACAAAGTCTCTGGGCTTCAGGTATTCAGCATCTTTTGGAGTAAGTAAAATAAGTATGATACAATGAAAAGTGACCTCTGAAGAATAGATTAGATTTAGAGAAGTGATGACTAGAGTGTGCTGCTTAGGGCTCAGTTTGTACATCTATACAATGAGAGCATTCTATGTAGGTGATCTAAAGACCCCTCTTAGGATTGATTCTGCAAGTTAAGAAACCTCCAAAGAGAAAATTAGGCTTCACAAGTTTAGTGAAAAATAGAATGTTTTTGGAGCAGCCAAAATCCCCCCTTTTTTTCCTTTTTAGTATCCCTTACAAGGTCTTTGATTATTTACTTGTATTCAGATATCTTGAAGGAGCTTTGGAATATACTCTCCCCCCATTAATTAACATACATTTAGCTAATGTCTTTTAGTTTTTTATTTTTTATTTTTATCTAACGCTGATTAATAGTTATTAATTAATAGATTATTAATATCTAACGCCGAAGCTAATGTCTTTTAATGTTTAATTTAAAATACAGCAGAAATTAAAACTTGAAAAAAATCACCCAAAATGGTGTCATTTGACAACTATCAAGTATGCTTGAATATATGGCGAGCTTTTCTTTGCCCTAAATTATCCCTTAGTAAAGAGGGAGTTGCCGTCATTTGAGTCCTTATGAAACCTCTGAAAGTTAGGGATGCCTTCTCAATTACTTTACTTTGAATAGCAGACTCCTGTTTTGGGATAATATGCTGTTATCATCAATTTGTGCTCCTTTTTAGATGCCTATGAGGATTTCCTGACAGAAGCCGTAGAAAAAGAGGCAGAGAGATTTAACACAGTTTGGTATTGGATGCCTTAAAATAAACCTTTAAGCAGCCATTTGGAAAACAGATACCAGGCTTTGAGCAGAGGAATGGCACAATCTTTTTTTTGTATTTTCTTTTAATTAATTTTTTAGAGCTGGGATTTGGCTTTGTTGCCCAGACTGGAGGGCAGTGGTGCAATCATGGCTCACTGTGGCCTTGACCTCCTGGACATGAGCAATCCTCCCACCTCAGCTTCCCCAGTTCTTTGGTTTTATTTAAAAAAAAAAAAAAAAAAAAAAGAGCCAGGCGCGGTGGCTCACGCCTGTAATCCCAGCACTTTGGGAGGCCGAGACAGATGGATCACAAGGTCAAGAGATCAAGACCATCCTGGTCAACATGGTGAAACCCTGTCTCTACTAAAAATACAAAAATTAGCTGGGCATGGTGGCGCACGCCTGTAGTCTCAGCTACTCGGGAGGCTGAGGTAGGAGAATTGCTTGAACCCGGGAGACGGATGTTGCAGTGAGCCGAGATCGCACCATTGCACTCCAGCCTGGGTAACAAGAGCGAAACTCTGTCTCAAAAAAAAAAAGAAAGAAAAAAGGACCCCTCTGGCTGCTGAGTTGAGAATAGGCTCTAGTGGGCAGAAGTAGAAGTAAGTATACCTGTCAGGAAGCCTGGTGCAAGATGCTGGCAGTGGTAGTGGGGGTGTGGAGTAGTAGTCTTGATTCTGACTTTATTTTGAAAGTAGAGCCAACAGAATTTTTTTTTTTTTGGTCAGATTTGGATGTTGGGTATGAGAAAGAGATGAATCAAATATTTATTAAATACTTTATAATCAAGCGCATTTCACCCTCCTTTACCTAACAATTCCTCTTCTAAAATTTAGTTTAAGGAAACAATCATGTGCAAAGATGTTTGTAAATACAAGAACAGTTACCATAGTAATATATCACATCACAGTAATGAAGATTTAAAAACAAGCAAATAATAATAGAGAATCAGCCAAATAAATGTTGGTAAATCCTTTCAGTAGAGTATTAAATGATCTACAGGTATGTTTTTGGACAAGAAAATGCATTACAAATTTATTTCCAGTTTTTGTTTTGTATGTATTTTGCTGGGAATTTCAGGTTTCTTTTTTGCTTTTCAAAATTAGTTTTGAATACTGGGGATGTTTTAATGGGAAGTTGTTAGGGGGTATCAGAAACTATTGGTTGCTATTTCAGTCATATAGAAGTCTTGCATGTTAACTTTTGATTGGTGAATGTTTTGTATCTCTAATTTCAAAGGTAGTTATTTTGTTTTCCTACAATTGAATTGTTTCTAATGTAATTTTATTTTCTTGCTTTGTTTGAGCAAGTCTCTGGGCTTCAGGCATTCAACATCTTTTGGAGTAAGTAAAATAAATATGATACAGTGAAAAGTTGAGTCATTTATTACCTATTGCATTCTGACACATATCAGAAGTTGGCAAGTTAAGTGTAATTTAAAATAGTACAAAATGTTATCAAAAAGCTTTGCCATTTCTGAGTAGTTATTTTATCTTTTCTTATGTATCATAGATGTAACCCCCCCCAAATAAATAGAATAAACTAGAAGAATCATTCCTTTATAACTGAAGGTTGAAATGAAATCAACCATTGTTAGCTTATTGCATCTATGAGAACACTTCTTTTTGGTTCACTGACTGAGTTTGGTTTGCTTTGTTCAGATTTTAAATGAATTTTTATTTAAGTGTTCATAAGATAGAAAATACATGACTATTTTTCTAGGATCATTTCTCTGCTGTAAATTATTCATTTCATGTATATCTGTCACCACTGAATCTATTATCTGTTTGATCAGAAACGTTAATAGAAAGATTTAGGATCACATTCTCTTATTCTTGGTTCTCTCCTGCCATCTGTCTTTCTCCTTCCCCCATGTTTTCCCTCAAATCTCTCCTGATTTAAATTTTTTTAAATTACTACCTAATAAAATTTTTGGTGCATAGTGCTCTGATTTTTTATACATATATTGAGTCATGTAACAGTCATGATACAGAATAGTTCCATCTTCCCAGTTATATCCCTTTAGAGTCACATAGTCCCCTGGCATCCACTGATCTATAGTTTTGTCTTTTTGAGGATGTTTTATGAATGGAATAATTTTGAGACTGGCTCTTTTCACACAGCATAGTGCCTTTGAGATTCAGCCAAGCTGCTGCACATATCAAGAGTTTGTTCCTTTTTATTGCTGAGTACTATTCCAGCAGTGGATATGTCACACTTCATCCAAATTACCTCATTGGATAATTTCTAGATTTGGGTGGGTATGAGTAGAGCTGCTATAGACATTTGTGTACAGATTTGTGAACATAAGTTTCATTTACTAGGATAAATGTTCAGGAATACCATTTTTGGGTTGTATCGTAAGTATATATTTACATTTATTGGATTCTGCCAAACTCATTTTCATAGTAGATATAGCTTTCATTGGTCATTCCCAGTAGCAAAGTAAGGGAGTTCCAGTTGCTTTTTTTCCCTCATCGGCACAGGTATTGTCAGTATATTTTAGCCATTTTAGTAAGTGTTTCGTGTTTTTTAAGACAGTATTATTGAGATATAATCCATGTGCCATAAAATTCCCTGCTGTCTAGGTTTAGAATATTTTATCACTTCAGAAGGAAAGAAACCCCATACTTATTACTAGTCACTCCTCATCTTCCCCCACACTCCAGCTCCAGGCAACTATTAATTTTACTGTCTGCAGATTTGCCTATTCTTGACATTTCATATAAATGGAATTATACAGTATGTAGTCTTTCATGAGTGACTTCTGTCACTTAACATCTTTAAGTGGTAGAAGTGGATGCAAGGTTCATCCATGTTGTAGCATGTATTTGTCCTTTTTAATGGCTGAATAATACCGCATTGTGTGAATAGACCACATTTTGTTTATCCATTTATCAGTTCATGGACATTTTGGTGGTTTTTACGTTTTGGCCATGAATAACAATGTTGTGAACATACGTGTACACATTTTTATGTGGAGATGTGTTTCAGTACTCTTGGGTAGAATTGCCTGATCACATGGTAACTCTATTTATTTATTTTGTTTCTTATTAAAAATATATATATTTTTTGAGACAGGGGCTCACCCTGTTGCCCAGGCTGGAGTGATTGTGCGATTATGGCTTACTGTAGCCTCAACCTCCCAGGCTCAAGTAATCCTCCCAGCTCAGCCTACTGAGTAGCTGGTAGCACAGGAGCACACCACCATGTCTGGTTAGTTTTTAAATTACTTTTTGTAGAGATGGGGTCTCACACTGTGTTGCTTATGCTTGTCTCAAACTCCGGGCTCAAGTGACTCTTCCACCCCAGCAGTAACTCTGGTTACTATGGTTAACCTTTTGAGAAAAATTGTCAATGTATTTCCTAAAGTGGTTGCACCATTTTACAATCCCTTCAGCAGTATATGAGGCGGGCATCCCCAAACTTTTTACACAGAGGGCCAGTTCACTGTCCCTCAGACCGTTGGAGGGCCGCCACATACTGTGCTCCTCTCACTGACCACCAATGAAAGAGGTGCCCCTTCCTGAAGTGCAGCGGGGGGCCGGATAAATGGCCTCGGGGCCGTAGTTTGGGGACGCCTGATATGAGGGTTCTAATTTAACCACATTTTACCAACATTTGTTACTGCCCGTGTTGTCATATAGTGGGTGTCAAGTGGTATCTCATTTTGATTTTGATTTCTGTTTTCCTAGACTGATGATATGCAGCATCTTGTCTTGTGCCTATTGACCATTTGCATACACTCTTTGAGGAAATATGTATTCTGATCCTTTGCCCATTTTTAAATTGTTATTTATCTTTTTATTGTTGAATTGTAATAGTTCTTTATGCATTCTGGACAAAATCCCTTATCAGGCATATAATTTGCAGATATTTTCTCCCATTTTTTCAGTTTGTCTTTCACTTTCTTAGCGTGGTGTCCTTTGGAGCACAAATTTTTTTAATTTAATGGAGTCCAATTTATCCATTTTTGGCATTGTTGTTTGTCGTTTTGGTGTTGTGTCTAGGAAATCACTACTTGATCCAAGGCTATGAAGATTTACACCTTTGTTTTGTTCTAAAAACGTCATAGTTTCAGCTCATACATTTAGGTCTAATTCACTTTGAATTTATTTTTGAGAATGGCGTATGGGAGGTATCCAACTTCATTCTTTTGTATGTGAATATCTAATTCCCTGAGCACCATTTGCTGAAAGACTCTTTATTTCCTCACTGAATTGTCTTGGCACCCTTGTCAAAAATCAATTTCCCGTAAGCATTTTATTTCTGGATAATTTCGTTCTATTCATTTATATGTCCAGTTTTATGCAAGTACTACATTGCCTTATGATTATAGCATTTCGTTTTGAATTGGAAAGTGTGAGCCCTCCAACTGTACTCTTTTTTAAGATTGTTCTGGCTAGAATGAGATTTTACAAACATAAATTGGAGAAAGTAACTCCTTGCTTGAAAAATGCAATCAGTGATATCCGATTACATTTATCATAAAATTTCATATCTCTAACTTAACCCATGAGATTTATGATCTGACTTCTGCCCAGTTTGACCTTTTGCCCATTTTCCCTTTTCGTCACTGCCTTGCAGCTTCATTGGCCTACTTCCTCTGTCACCCAGGATGAGGTGCATTGCCACAATCTTGGTTCACTGGAACCACAACCTGTCTCCTGGATTCAAGCAATTCTCCTGCCTCAGCCTCCCGAGTAGCTGGGATTACAGATGTGCACCACCACGCCCAGCTAATTTTTGTCTTTTTAGTAGAGATGGGGTTTCACTGTGTTGGCCAGGCTGGTCTCAAATACTTGACCTCAGGCGATCCACCCATCTTTGCCTCCCTAAGTGCTAGGATTACAAGCGTGAGCCACTGTGCCTGGCCTACTTCCTGCTTCTTAAAATGCCTTCCCATTATATGGCTTTTGCATATCCATGTACTTTTTCTTGGAATGCTCTTCCCTTCACTAATTTCCTTCACTAATACTTTTCACTAATTCCTGCTCATTCTTCACGTCTTAGCCCGAATGCTATTTTAAAAGAAAGACTGTTTTTTTATTTTTATTTATTTATTTTTTTTTGAAACGGAGTTTCGCTCTTGTTACCCAGGCTGGAGTGCAATGGCACGACCTCGGCTCACCGCAACCTCCGCCTCCTGGGTTCAGTCAATTCTCCTGCCTCAGCCTCGTGAGTAGCTGGGATTACAGGCACGCACCACCATGCCCAGCTAATTTTTTGTATTTTTAGTAGAGACGGGGTTTCACCATGTTGACCAGGATGGTCTCGATCTCTCAACCTCATGATCCACCCGCCTCGGCCTCCCAAAGTGCTGGGATTACAGGCTTGAGCCACCATGCCCGGCCCTGTTTTTTTATTTTTAAAATATTGATTTATCTTTTCCCAGTTAAAAAAGCAACAGACAAGTTCCTGAGAGCAAGTTTGAAAACTAAAGAAGAGCCGGGCGCGGTGGCTCAAGCCTGTAATCCCAGCACTCTGGGAGGCCGAGGCGGGTGGATCACGAGGTCGAGAGTTCGAGACCATCCTGGTCAACATGGTGAAACCCCGTCTCTACTAAAAATACAAAAAATCAGCTGGGCATGGTGGCGCGTGCCTGTAATCCCAGCTACTCAGGAGGCTGAGGCAGGAGAATTGCCTGAACCCAGGAGGCGGAGGTTGCGGTGAACCGAGATCGCACCGTTGCACTCCAGCCTGCAGCCTGGGTAACGAGAGCGAAACTCCGCCTCAAAAAAAAAAAAAAAAAAAAAACTAAAGAAGAGCATGGCTACAACCCCCCCAACACACAAACACACACACACACACGCAAACACACACAGAAACCATAGGACAAGCATTTTATATTGTAGTGCCATCAAATGCCAGCTTGTTACTCGTCCTTTCATTTTTTTCTGTTTAAAAGCCTGCAGGATTTTTCATGCTTGGAATTGCCAAGATATGTCCAGATGGGGTCTATTATCATTTATTTTGCTCTGTAGATATATAGACCCTTACATCTATAGAGTCATTCAGGGAAGTTTTGTGTTTTTTTTTTTTGAACCTATAATATAGTTTTATTTTCTTTAACCAAAATGTTATTCTGTAGTAGGATTTACTCTTCTCCATTTTTTACATTATTCTCTTTTCTTACCATTGTTTCCTTTGCTTTCTACCTGGCCCCTTTTGAATTAAATATTAGGATGACATCTTTAGTGTGTCTTCTAATGTAATGGATGCAGTGTTCTGCATACACATTTTAATTCTATATTGCCACCAATTATTACTATTTTTTGAGACAGAGTCTTGCTCTGCTGCCCAGGCCGGAGTACAGTGGTATGATCTCAGTTTACCGCAACCTCCACCTCCCGGGTTCAAGTGATTCTCCTGTCTCATGCTCCCAAGTAGCTGGGACTAGAGGTGCCTGCTACCATGCTCAGCTAATTTTTGTGTTTTTAGGAAAGACGAGGCTTCACCATATTGACCAGGCTAGTCTTAAACTCCTGACCTTGTGATTTGCCCATCTCAGCCAATTATATTAATACTTTTTTCTTTGCAGTTTTTTCTTATTAAGCTAATCTTTTAATATCAACGTAGTCTGTGATTCTTTGTTGAAGCTTTATGTTCTTGACATAGAACTATGTGCTCAAACACATATTGAATGAGTGATTAAAGCATTATACACATGAATAAACAAGAACCAGATCTTAGTTGCTGTATTCTACTCAGACTGTCAAAGCATTTTTCTAGCAATGTATTCCTAAAAAAAAAAAAAAAAAAAAAAAGCTGTATTGAAGTGTAATGTACATAGTATGTGAACCCCCAAAATCTGAGACAGGTATCAGTTAATTTAGAAGGTTTATTTTGCCGAGGTTGGAGAATGCGCGTGTGACACAGCCTCGGGACGTCCTGACGACATGTGTCCGAGGTGGTTGGTGTACAGCTTGGTGTTACACATTTGAAGTCCTGATGACATGTGTCCGAGGTGGTTGGTGTACAGCTTGGTGTTACACATTTGAAGTCCTGACGACATGTGTCCGAGGTGGTTGGTGTACAGCTTGGTGTTACACATTTGAAGTCCTGACGACATGTGTCCGAGGTGGTTGGTGTACAGCTTGGTGTTTCACATTTGAAGTCCTGACGACATGTGTCCGAGGTGGTTGGTGTACAGCTTGGTGTTAACACATTTTAGGGAGGCATGAGACATCAATCAACATATTTAAGAAATACATTGGTTCGGTGTGGAAAGGCAGAACAACGTGAAGCAAAGGCAAGAAGACTTGATATGGGGCAGGGGTTTCCAGGTCACACATAGGTGAGAGATAAACAGTTGCATTATTTTGAGTTTCTGATTTGCCTTTCCAAAGGAGGCAATCAGATAGGCATCTACTCAGTGAGCAGAGGGGTGACCAACTTAAAATTACAGTTTTTCAGAGCTTGTATACCTTCTAACCTATATGTCTGCCCGTAGGTGTGTATTCATCTGAAAATGTAAGTGATTAACTTCTTTTAATCTGTAACTAAGGTCTGAGTCCTGAAGACCTTCTTCTGGAGCCTCAGTAAGTTTACTTAATCTAAATGAGTCTAGATGCTGGGGTGGTTACCCTTATTTTGTCTCCTGCTAAATCACAGAGGTTTGGGGAGTTCCTTCAGATCTCCAGTAAACTTGTTTGTGGAGGCCTGGGAAGTTTCTTCAGACCCTTAATAAAACTTGTTTAATCCTAAATGAGTCTTGTTCATTATTTTGTTGTGCTTTAAGGCCCAGGAAAGGCCTGTGCAAAACTATTGGTGGGTTTTGTTACATTCCAGCCATTGTATAAGGGCACTGGCGTTTTTTAGCCTTTAATATTTAACTTCACCACCCAGTCAGTACTGAAACAGTTGTTATGGAGGCCTGTGTTAGTGAGACCTGAACTGCCACAGTCTTGACTCCAGATTCTGCTGGGTAGCCGGCTGGACACACGGGCAGGGCTTCTATGTTGTCCTTTCTCAGGAAACCTTAGTCTTTGCTCTTAAGGCCTTTACTTGTTAGATGAAGCCTTCCTGTGTTATGGAGGGTAATCCACTTAACTAGAAATCTGTTCATTTAAATGTTAATCACATCTAAAAGATACCTTCACAGCCAAATCTAAACCAGTGTTTGACCAAACAACTGGGCACTGAAGTTTAGCCAAGTTGACACACAACATTAACTGTCACACTTGCCTTCTGAGGATTCAGGGTAAATTATTTTGGTATAGGTGTGGTCTGGTTGCTGTCTGTTTCCCACTGTATACCATTCTCCTCGCTAAACTAGCACTCTAGCTGTTTCATACCCATGCTTCTCCTTTTGCACATCTGTGTCTTTGGTCATAGTGTACCTGCAGCTTAGAGTGCTTCCTGTGTCCAGATCTTACCTGTCCTTCTGAGGATTAGATCACAGATACTTACACAGTTTTCTTTGCAGCCTATACACCAGCTCTCCTAAACTACTTTCTGTTACCTAATCATGCTGTGTTCTGTCTTGCCATTTTGCTTTTGCACACAAGTTCCTTTGGTTTAGAATATCCCTTCCTCCCTCTCAGTTTCGTTTCTTTTTGGTCTCAGTATGTTGCCTGGGCTGGTGTTGAACTCCTGAGCTCAAATGATGTTCTGATCTCATTTCCCAAAAAGTGCTGCGATTACAGGGGCAAGCTGCTGCACCTGGTCTTCCCACCTAGTTTCGTAAAACTTACAGCTTCCTCAGGTGGATTACATGCTCCTTTTCATGATGCTCCTATTGGCCCTTTGCATATTTCCACTGAGGCACTGATCACATTTTATTGTCATCGTTTAAATATCTGTCTGTCAAAAGACTGTTTTCCAAGAGCGGAGGTCACTATGCTGTTGTTCTTTTCAAAGTTTGTCCTCCATCAAGCCTGAGTTTCTGGTCTGTAGTACCTAAATAAATTGTGGGATAATAAACTGAATCTCTGTTAAAGATTTAGAAGTTGTTTTATATTTCTTATATAATTTCTCATTATGTTAGAATGTGGAGATAGTGACTGCTTAGAGATGAAGCAAATCTGAATAGCAGAGATCAGGCTTGGGTTGGACTCCAGACATTCTTGGGCTTATTAAATGTTTGCTTGACTCACTGATAGAAATAATTTTATTTAGTTTTCCATTCTTTACCAGGTATGTAGCTTCAGAATTACTGCCTTAACAAAAGCTGTTCCTGATCATAAACATTGATTTATTATTTTTTTAAATTTATAATGAACAGAAATTTATTTAGCTCATAGTTCTGGAGGCTGGGAGGTCCAAGAGCATAGCACCTACATTTGGAAAGGGTCTTCCATGGTGAGAAGGACACAGGTGGAAGTGAGGACACAAGACAGAGGCACAAAGGTTAGGAGTTGTTTATAACAACTTGCTCATAATAACTAAACAACTAAACCCACTGTAACAACATTAGTCCACTCATGAAGGTTCTGCCCTCATGACCCAATCACCTTTTTAATTTATTTTTAAGCTGCATTTTAGGATTGGGGGTACATGTGAAGAACTTGTAAGATGGTTGCATAGGTACACACGTGGCACTGGTTTGCTGCCTTCCTCCCCATCACTTAAATCTGACATTTCTCCCCATGCTCTCTCTCCCCAACTCCCCACCCTCCGCTGTCCCTCCCCTATTTGCCCCCAACAGACACCAGTGTGTGATGCTCCCCTCCCTGTGTCCATGTGTTCTTATTGTTCAACACCCACCTATGAGTGAGAACATGTGGTGTTTGATTTTCTGTTCTTGTGTCAGTTTGCTGAGAATGTTTTCAAGGTTGATCCATGTCCCTACAAAGGACATGAACTCATCGTTTTTTTATGGCTGCATAGTATTCCATGGTGTATATATGCCACATTTTCCCTATCCAGTCTATCATCGATGGGCATTTAGGTTAGTTCCAGGTCTTTGCTATTGTAAACAGTGCTGCAATGAACATTCGTATGCATGTGTCCTTATAGTAGAACGATTTATAATCCTTTGGATATATACCTAGTAATGGGATTGCTGGGTCAAATGGAATTTCTGTTTCTAGCTCCTTGAGGAATCACCACACCGCCTTCCACAATGGCTGAACTACTTTACGCTTCAACCAACAGTGTAAAAGCGTTCCTATTTCTCCACCTCTCCAGCATCTGTTGTCTCCAGATTTTTTTTTCTTTCTTTTTTTTTTTTTTTTTGAGACGGAGTTTCACTCTCCTTACCCAGGCTGGAGTGCAATGGTGCGATCTCGGCTCACCGCAACCTCCGCCTCCTGGGTTTAAGTAATTCTCCTGCCTCAGCCTCCTGAGTAGCTGAGATTACAGGCACACACCACCATGCCCAGCTAATTTTTTCTATTTTTAGTAGAGACGGGGTTTCACCATGTTGACCAGGAAGGTCTCCATCTCTCGACCTCATGATCCACCCGCCTCAGCCTCCCAAAGTGCTGGGATTACAGGCTTGAGCCACCGCGCCCAGCTGTCTCCAGATTTTTTAATGATCGCCATTCTAGCTGGCGAGAGATAGTATCTCAATGTCGTTTCAATTTGCATTTTTCTCATGACCACTGTTGATGAGCATTTTTTCATATGTATGTTGGCCTCATGTATCTCTTCTTTTGTAAAGTGTCTGTCCATATCCTTCGCCCACTTTTGATTAGGCTTTTTTGTTTTTTCTTGTAAATCTGTTTTAGTTCTTTGTAGATTCTGGATATTAGCCCTTTGTCAGATGGGTAGATAGCAAAAAATTTTTTCCCATTCTCTTGGTTGCCAGTGCACTCTAATGAGTGTTTCTTTTGCTGTGCAGAAGCTGTGGAGTTTGATGAGGTCCCATTTGTCTATTTTGGCTTTTGTTGCCAATGCTTTTGGTGTTTTAGTCGTGAAGTCCTTGCCTATGCCTATGTCCTGAATGGTTTTGCCTAGACTTTCTTCTAGGGTTTTTCTGGTGTTAGGTCTTATGTTTAAGTCTTTTTTTTTTTTTTTTTTTTTTTTTGAGACGGCGTTTTGCTCTTGTTACCCAGGCTGGAGTGCAATGGCGTGATCTCGGCTCACCGCAACCTCCGCCTCCTGGGTTCAGGCAATTCTCCTGCCTCAGCCTCCCGAGAAGCTGGGACTACAGGCGTGCGCCACCATGCCCAGCTAATTTTTGTATTTTTTTTTTAGTAGAGACGGTTTCACCGTGTTGACCAGGATGGTCTCCATCTCTTGACCTCGTGATCCACGATCCACCCGTCTCGGCCTCCCAAAGTGTTGGGATTATAGGCGTGAGCCACTGTGCCCGGCCATGTTTAAGCCTTTAATCCATCTGGAGTTAATTTTAGTGTAAGGTGTCAGGAAGGGGTCCAGTTTCTGCTTTCTGCACGTGGCTAGCCAGTTTTCCCAACACCATTTATTAAACAGGGAATCCTTTCCCCATTGCTTGTTTTTGTCAGGTTTGTCAAAGATCAGATGGTTGTAGATGTGTGGTGTTGCCTCCTAGGCCTCTGTTCTGTTCCATTGGTCTATATCTGTGTTTTCGTACCAGTACCATGCTGTTTTGATTACTGTAGCCTTGTAGTATAATTTGAAGTCTGGTAGTGTGATGCCTCCCGCTTTGTTCTTTTTGCTTAGAATTGGCTTGGTTATGCAGGCTCTCTTTTGTTTCCATATGAAGTTTAAGGTGGTTTTTTTCCAGTTCTGTGAAGAAGGTCATTGGTAGCTTGATGGGGATAGCATTGAATCTATAAATTAATTGGGGCAGTATGGCCATTTTCACAATACTGATTGTTCCTAACCATGAACATAGAATGCTTCTCCATCTGTGTCCTTTCTTATTTTGTTGAGCAGTGGCTTGTAGTTCTCCTTGAAGAGGTCCTTTACGTTCCTTGTTAGTTGTATTCCTAGGCATTTTATTCTCTTTGTAGCAATTGTGAATGGCAGTTCATTCTTGATTTGGCTCTCTTTAAGTCTGTTATTAGTGTATAGGAATGCTTGTGATTTCTGCACATTAATTTTGTATCCTGAGACTTTGTTGAAGTTGCTTAAGGAGATTTTGGGCTGAGACGATGGGGTCTTCTAAATATACAATCATGTCATCTGCAAATAGAGACAATTTGACTTCCTCCATTCCTATCTGAATACCCTTAATTTCTTTTTCTTGCCTAATTGCTCTGGCTAGAACTTCCAATACTATATTGAATGGGAGTGGTGAGAGAGGGCATCCTTATCTAGTGCCAGATTTCAAATGGAATGCTTCCAGTTTTTGCCCATTCGGTATGACATTTGCTGCTGGTTTGTCATAAATAGTTTTTATTATTTTGAGATACATTCCATCAATACCTAGTTTATTGAGGGTTTTTAGCAAAAAGGGCTGTTTAATTTTGTCAAAGGCCTTCTCTGCATCAATTGAAATAGTCATGTGGTTTTTGTCTTTGGTTCTGTTTATGTGGTGAATTACATTTATAGACTTGCGTATGTTGAACCAGCCTTGCATTCCCGGGATGAAGCCTACTTGATCATGGTGGAAAAGCTTTTTGATATGCTGTTACAATCGGTTTGCCAGTATTTTATTGAAGATTTTTGCATCTATGTTCATCATGGATATTGGCCTGAAGTTTTTTTTTCTTGTTGAGTCTCTTCCGGGTTTTGGTATCAGGATGATGTTGGTCTCATGAAATGATTTGGGAAGGATTCCCTCTTTTTGGATTATTTGGAATAGTTTCAGAAGGAATGATACCAGCTCCTCTTTGTATGTCTGGTAGCATTCGGCTGTGAACCCATCTGCACCTGGGCTTTTTTTGAGTGGTAGGCTCTTATTGCTGTTATTGGTCTATTCAGAGTTTCAACTTCATCCTGGTTTAGGCTTGGGAGGATGCAGGTGTCCAGGAATTTATCCATTTCTTCCAGCTTTACTAGTTTGTGTGCATAGAGTTGTTTGTAATAATCTCTGATGATGTAATAATCTCTTGTATTTCTGTGGAATCTGTGGTGATATCCCCTTTATCATTTTTTATTGCATCTATTTGATTATTCTCTCTTTAAATTAATCTGGCTAGTGGTCTCTTTTGTTGATATTTTCAAAAAACCAGCTCCTGTATGTATTTATTTTTTTTGAAGAGTTTTTTGTGTCTCTATCTCCTTCAGTTCTGATCTGATCTTAGTTATTTCTTGTCTTCTGTTAGGTTTTGAGTTTTGTTTTTTTTTTAATTGTGCTCCTCTAGCTCTCAATTTTGATGATAGGGTGTTGATTTTAGATCTTTCTTTCCCTCTCATGTGGGCATTTACTGGTATGTATTTTCCTCTAGCCACCATTTTAAATGTGTCCCATAGATTCTGGTATGTTGTGTCTTCATTCTCATTGGTTTCAAAGTCTTCTTTATTTCTCCCTTCATTTCATTGTTTATCCAGTCAACATTCAATAATCAGTTGTTCAGTTTCCATGAAGCTGTGTGGTTCTGAGTTAGTTTCTCACTTCTAACTTGATTGCCCTGTGGTCTGAGAGACTGTTGTTATGATTTCCATTTTTTTGCATTTGCTGAGGAGTGATTTACTTCCAATTATGTGGTCAGTTTTAGAGTAGGTGTGATGTGATGCTGAGAAGAATGTACATTCTGTGGATTTGGGATGGAGAGTTATTTAAATGTCTATTAGGTTTTTTGTTCCAGGTCTGAATTCAAGTCCTGGATATCCTTGTTAATTTTCTGTCTCATTGATCTGTCTAATATTGAAAGTGGAGTGTTAAAGTCTCCCACTATTATTGTGTGGTAGTCTGTCTCTTTGTAAGTCATTGAGAACTTGCTTTATTTATCTGGGTGCTCCTGTATTGGGTGCATATATATTTAGGATCATTAGCTCTTCTTGTTGCATTGATCCTTTTACCATTATGTAATGTCCTTCTTTGTCTCTTTTGATCTTTGTTGGTTTAAAGTCCATTTTATCAGAGACTAGGATTGCAACTTCTGCTTTTTTTTTGCTCTCCATTTGCTTGATAAGTCTTCCTCGATCTCTTTATTTTGAGCCTGTGTGTATCCTTGCATGTGAGGTGGTTTCCTGGATACAGCACACAGATGGGTTTTGGCTTTTTATCCAGTTTGCCAGTGTCTTTTGATTGGGACATTTAGCCTATTTAAATTTAGGGTTAATACTGTTACGTGTGAATTTGATTCTGCCATTTTGATGCTAGTTGGTTGTTTTGCCCATTAGTTGATGCGGTTTCTTCATTGTGTCAATGCTCTTTACCATTTGGTATGTTTTTGCAGTGGCTGGTACTGGTGGTTCTTTTCTATGTTTAGTGCTTCTTTCAGGAGCTCTTGAAAAGCAGGCCTGGTGGTGATGAAATCTCTGAGTAATTGCTTGTTCATAAAACATTTTATTTTTCCTTCACTTATGAAGCTGAGTTTGACTGGATATGAAATTCTGGGTTGAAAGTTCTTCTTTTTAACATGTTGAATATTGGCCCCCTCTCTCATCTGGCTTGTAGGGTTTCTGCTGAGAGATCCACTGTGAGTCTGATGAGCTTCCCTTTGTGGGTAACTTGACCTTTCTCTCTGGCTGCCCTTTGCATTTTCTCCTTCATTTCAAGCCTGGTGAATCTGACAGTTGTGTGCCTTGGGTTTGGTCTTCTTGAGGAATATCTTCATGATGTTCGCTGTATTTCCTGGACTTGAATATTGGCCAGCCTTGCTAGGTTGGGGAAGTTTTCCTGGATGATATCCTGAAGAATATTTCGCAGCTTGGATTCGTTCTCTCCATGACATTCAGGTACACCTATCAAACATAGATTAGGTCTTTTCACATAGTTCCATATTTCTTGGAGACTTTGCTCATTTCTTTTTACCCTTTGTTTCCCTAATCTTGCCTTCTCATTTTATTACATAGATGTGATTTTTGACCTCTGATATCCTTTCTTCGTCTTGGTCAGTTTGGCTCTTGAAACTAGTGTGTGCTTTGCAAAGTTCTCGTGTTTTCAGCTCCTTCAATTCATTTATATTCGTCTCTATGCTGTTTATTCTCGTTAGCATTTTGTCAAATCTTTTTTCAAGGTTCTTAGTTTCTTTGCATTGGGTTAGAACGTGTTCTTTTAGCTCAGAGAAGTTTCTTATTACTCACCCTCTGAAGCCTGTTTCTGTCAATTCAGACTCATTCTCCATCCAGCCTTGATCCCTTGGTGGTGAGGAGTTGTGATCTCTTGGAGGAGGAGAGGCATTCTGGTTTTGGATGTTTTCATCCATTTTGTGCTGGTTTCTTCCCATGTTTGTGGATTGATTTAACTGTGGTGTTTGTAGTTGTTGACTTTCAGTGGGGTTTCTGATTGGATGTCAGTTTGTTGCTGATGAAGTTACTTCTGTTTCTTTTTTTTTTTTTTTTTTTTTTTTTGAGACGGAGTTTCGCTCTTGTTACCCAGGCTGGAGTGCAATGGCGCGATCTCGGCTCACCGCAACCTCCGCCTCCTGGGTTCAGGCAGTTCTCCCGCCTCAGCCTCCTGAGTAGCTGGGATTACAGACACGTGCCACCATGCCCAGCTAATTTTTTGTATTTTTAGTAGAGATGGGGTTTCACCATGTTGACCAGGATGGTCTCGATCTCTCGACCTCGTGATCCACCCGCCTCGGCCTCCCAAAGTGCTGGGATTACAAGCTTGAGCCACCGCGCCCGGCCTACTTCTGTTTCTTAGTTTTCCTTCTAACAGTCAGGCCTCTCTGCTGTAGGACTGCTGAGGTCCACTCCAGGCCCTGCTTGCCTGGGGATCACCTGTATCGGCTGCAGAACAGTAAGGGTTGCTGCCAGTTTCTTCTTCTGCTATCTCTGTCCCAGAAGGATACCCGCCAGATGTCAGTCTGAGCTCTTCTTTATGAGGTGATTCTTTGGATACACAGGGGTCAGGGAGCTGCTTGAGGAGACATTCTGTCCTTTATAGGAGTCAGGTGCTGAGCTGTCAGCTCCATTGTTCCATTCAGAGCTGCTAGACAGGTCCGTTTAAGTCTGCTGCAGCAGAACTCATAAACAGCTTTTTATTTTTCCCAGGTGCTCTGTCCCAGGAAGGTAGGGTTTTATTTATAAATTTCTGTCATGCTGCTGCCTTTTTTCAGGGCTGCCCTGCCCAGCAAGGAGGCAGCCTAGTCACAGTCTGCCTGCAGAGGCTTTGCTGAGCTGCCATGGGCTCCAACCACCTGCCATGTGAAATTCCCTGCAGTCCCTTTTATAGGGGTGTAGTTAGAACTGCCTTGTCAATGACAGCCCACCTCTGTGAGGGCAAATTCTTTCTGTAATAGCAGATTCCTCAGCAATGGCGGGCCGCCTCAGCAATGGTGGACTACCTTGGTAATGGTGGATGCCCCTCCCCCATAGAGCTGGACTGTCCCAGTTTCAGCTGTGGTTGCTGTGAAACCCTTGCTGTTTTTTTGTCGGGGTGGGACCGGACGAGCTTGATTACCCGGCTCCATGTCTCAGACCCCTTTTTTTTTCCAGTTGAATGGGCGACTCTTTCTCCCAGCCATCCCAGTCGCCAGTTGAAACAGTGCCCGGATTTGTGTGATTTCTTATGCATAGACCCACTGCATCAGCTGAAACAGCTGCTAGAGACTGTGGCGCTTTTTCACCAGGGAATCTCCTAGTTCAGTTCCCTTTCAGTCTCCTTTTTTTCAGTTGAATGGGTGACTCTATCTCCCAGGTGTTCCAGTCACCAGTTGAAAAGGCACCCGGATTTGTTAGAGATTTTGTGCAGAGACCTGCTGCACTGGCTGAAACAGCCATACTGGGGGCTTATGGCGCTTTTTTGCCCAGGAATCTCCTGGCCTGGCTCCGTTTCAGTCCCCTTTTTCTCCACTGAATGGGCCACTCTTGTCTCCCAGGCATTCCAGTTGCCTGTTGAAAAGGCGCTGGGATCTGTGTGATTTCCTGTGTGGCGACCCATTGCGCCAGCTGAAGTGGCTGCACTGGAGATTCGTGGCGCTTTTCGCCCGGGACTCTCCTGGCCCGGCTCCCTGTTTCAATCCCCTTTTTATCAGTTGAACGGGTGACTCTGTCTCCCTGGTGCTCCAATCACCAGCTAACAGTGCCCAGACCTGTGTATTTTGTTTAGAGACCTGCCACACTGGCCAAAATAGCCACGCAGGTGACCCATGGGGTTCCTCCACCCAGGAATCTCCTGGTCTGTGGGCAATAAAAATCCATCTGGAAATGTGATGTCCACTCACCCTGCACGCTCTTGCTGGGAGCTGCAATCCAGAGCTGCTCCTAATCGGCCATCATCACATTGATTTATTTTCACTTAAATTTGTGTCTACTATATATACTGAGTAAAATAAATTTTAATGAAAATTGTTTTAAGAATATCAAAGAATCCAAGACTATTTCAGCTGCTTTCTAGCTAAAATGCAGTGGTGTCAACTGGTGACTGGTTTGCAAGCAATCTTGATGTGATGACAAAATAACCTTTTCTTTTTCATTAGATGTTGGTCATCTTTCTGAAGTAGACTCTCCATGGCCTGAACATTTTGTGAAAATCACTTTGAGCAAAATAACTGTTTAATAACAAGATAACCACATCAAGATGGCTGGCAAGCTGAAGCAGCACTTACTATTGGTGTGTCTGGTGATTAGTTCTGTGACCATGTTTTACGTGGGCCAGCATGCCATGGAATGCCATCACCAGACAGAGGAATGTAGCCAACCAAATTGGAGAGTACAAGAACCACATGAGAACTGGCCTAGACCTCAAAGCCATTGAAACCTTTGCCTATCACAAAGATATGCCTTTAATGTTTTTTGGAGGTGTGCCTCGGACTGGAACCACAATCATGAGGGCCATGCTGGATGGGCATTCTGACATTTGCTGTGGAGAGGAAACCAGGGTCATTTCCCGAATCCTGGCCCTGAAGCAGATGTGGTCACGGTCAAGTAAAGAGAAGATCCGGCTGGATGAGGCTGGTGTTACTGATGAAGTGCTGGATTCTGCCATGCAAGCCTTCTTACTAGAAATCATCGTTAAGCATGGGGAGCCAGCCCCTTATTTATGTAATAAAGATCCTTTTGCCCTGAAATCCTTAACTTAAACCTTGCTAGGTTATTCCCCAATGCCAAATTTCTCCTGATGGTCCGAGATGGCCGGGCATCAGTACATTCGATGATTTCTCTAAAAGTTACCATAGCTGGATTTGACCTGAACAGCTACAGGGACTGCTTGACCAAGTGGAATCGTGCCATAGAGACCATGTATAACCAGTGTATGGAGGTTGGTTATAAAAAGTGCATGTTGTTTCACTACAAACAGCTTGTCTTACATCCTGAACAGTGGATGAGAACACTCTTAAAGTTCCTCCATATTCCCTGGAACTACTCAGTATTACACCATGAAGAGATGATTGGGAAAGCTGGGGGAGTGTCTCTGTCAAAGTGAGTAGAAGATAACGTTTTTTTATTTTGACTCTAATAATGATATATACACATGTATGCATGTGTTTTATATACATATATGTGTGTATGTACCTGTGTGTGTATATATAGAAACTGAAGACCTTTTCTGAACAGATACTGCTTCATTGGTGAGGTTTCTTTTTTATTAATTCTCTATCAGTTTATTACAGACTTTGACTTATTTATACGTGAAAAATCTTTGTTTGATGGATACAAACTGAGCTTATAGGCAGCGAAAAGCCTTCTTCAAGGCCTTAGGCCTTAATGTCCATATTTCGTTTCGGTGGCTTCAATTTCTAATTTCTAGGTATTGTTGTTATTGAGGATAGTCAGCTTTTGTGTGGATTAAGGTTAAAATCAGGAAGTGCAAGTATCATGTCAGTGAGCACATAGTCAATTATAAACATTTTATAATTTTTAGTGATAAAAAAATATAAAGGTACTGTCTAACCTAATCTCCTCATTTTATGGACAAAAAGACTGAGTCACAGTAAGATTAAAGTGATTTGCTCAGGTTTAGATGGCCAGGCCAGAACTGGAATCCATGCCTTGGTCTCAATGAAGTCGTGCTTGTCTCCCTGACATTCTATTACGTGTAGTGCTGCTTCTGTCATCGATGGATATATCTTCTCTTATTTTTTACAGAAGGCTAGAGAATCTCCAGAATTTGTAAGCCTAATCCATATAAGAAGTTTATTGGATTTAAGACTTTTCAAATGAGAGAATGGGGGAGTGTGTCTGTCAAACTGAGTAGAAGATACATTTTTTTTATTTTGACTATTTTAGCTAATAATGATATATACACATGTATGCGTGTGTATATATCATTTTAACATTTTGCTGCTTTTCTCATGAAGTGACAACTAGTATGCCCTCATTTGATCTAATAACTTGACTTGATGACTTATATACCTGGAATGAGGATTTAAAAATGGAAACTACCATTAAATTCAGGTAGCATCTCTTCATGAAGAAAAGTTGACTATAACTAAATTTTATTTTTGTCTTTTTCATTTATATAACTGCTGTAAAAAAATAAAAAGCAGTATGCTTTCCTGTGTGCCCTTCTACTTTCACCAAGGAATATCTCCTCATTTTTTTTCACTGTATAGCACTTGTATAGTAAGTATTTATTTCTCGTATAGATAATCTCAAAGGAACAGCTGCCTGCCTATACGTAGCTTTCAATTGTTAAATTGTAAGTTACGATGTACCATCACTGTACTGGCTCTAGGTTATTTTTATTGCTTCAAAGAAAATTTCAGCTCTGGCTACTGTCACTGTAGTTTATTATTTTTTTCCAGATAATAGACTATAATTGGCTTTTAATCACCTGTGTTAAGTATTTCAGTCTTTGTGCTGGTCTGTTGGCCTGACACTGATGCCAGCCACATCTGCTAATATGAAAGAAGCCTGTTAGACCATCAAGCTCTTCAGTAGGGATTAAAGAGATATGCTTAAGTTAAATTTTGGTGCCAATCAGAAGAGAACATCTTATATATATATACTTGCTATGTTTAAGGTAAACATAAAGACCAAGAAAATCCATAGAAATTATATTATGAATTAATGAACTTTAGAAAGCAAAGAGACCTTACTTAGCATTTCAGTGTGTGGAATGGAGGCCCAGTAAGGCTCTATGCTTTGTCAAAAATTAACATATCCTGCCGGGCACGGTGGCTCAAGCCTGTAATCCCAGCACTTTGGGAGGCCGTGGCGGGTGGATCACGAGGTCAAGAGATCGAGACCATCCTGGTCAACATGGTGAAACCCCGTCTCTACTAAAAATACAAAAAATTAGCTGGGCATGGTGGCGTGTGCCTGTAATCCCAGCTACTCAGGAGGTTGAGGCAGGAGAATTGCCTGAACCCAGGAGGCGGAGGTTGCGGTGAGCCAAGATCGCGCCATTGCACTCCAGCCTGGGTAACAAGAGCGAAACTCCGTCTCAAAAAAAAAAAAAAAAAAAAAAAATTAACATATCACAACTATGAGTAGAATATACCAATGTTTATTCCAAGATTTTTGCATTTGGGGTCTTTCTAGTTTGGACCTATTATGCATAAAAGTTGCTAAGAACATTCTTGTACATTACTTTTGGTGGACATAGCACGTATTTCTTTAAGATATATACCAGTGAGTAGAACCGCTGGATGATAAAGGGTGTATGTGTGTGTATGTGCGTGTAACAGGTACTTTCTAACAGTTTTTAAAAGTGTCTTTTTCATGTATGGCTGTACTGTGGATGAATATGTTCTAGTTGCCGCACATCTTTACCAACACTTGGTATTTTAGTCTTTTCTGGTAGGCTACAATTGTTTTCTAGAACTTAAAAGCAAAATAATATTTGAACCCCTCTTTGACAGAAAATCTTACCTAGAATTCTAATACAAAACAATTGCCGGGCGCGGTGGCTCAAGCCTGTAATCCCAGCACTTTGGGAGGCCGAGGCGGGTGGATCACAAGGTCGAGAGATGGAGACCATCCTGGTCAACATGGTGAAACCCCGTCTCTACTAAAAATACAAAAAATTAGCTGGGCATGGTGGCGCGTGCCTGTAGTCCCAGCTACTCAGGAGGCTGAGGCAGGAGAATTGCTTGAACCCAGGAGGCGGAGGTTGCGGTGAGCCAAGATCGCGCCATTGCACTCCAGCCTGGGTAACAAGAGCGACACTCTGTCTCAAAAAAAAAAAAAAAAAAAATTAAGAGCTGCTTTGGTTGAGGTGAGTCTAAACTAGACCATATTTCCTTTGGCACTATCTTGGCTCACTGCAACCTCTGCCTCCCGGGTTCAAGTGATTCTCCTGCCTCAGCCTCTCGAGTAGCTGGGATTACGGGCACATACCACCTTGCCCAACTGATTTTTTTTTCTTTTCTTTTTGGTAGAGTACCATGTTGGCCAGATTGGTCTCGAACTCCTAAGTTCAGCCTTGAAGGTTTGAAGATGTGACCAGACGGTCTAGGAACACTTGTAGAAGTTGCTGAAAATAGAGATACCGGTGGCATTCACAGTTCTGCCTCTTACCTTGTTAAATATGAAAGGTAACCTTTACTTTGCTTAGAAATTTCTAGTTATTTACAGTTAGGGTGGCATCTCTTGCTTTTCTGGGCAGTTCCAGTTACAAAAAAGTCAGAGCTCCTGCTCAATTATCTTGAAAAGAAAGTAGAAGTAAAGCTTGAGGGTATTTATGTCGCATTCTTCTCATGGTTTGCAGAATTTTTTGTGGAATTTTAGTTGTCTCCATGAGGAAAGTTTTTGGAAGTTAATGAGAGTGTACAGAGTTACTTCCTTTATTAAACTCATTATGATACCATGAAATTATCTGGAACAAATAAAAATCAAGTTTGCTAGGTCAAAAGGGCAAAGCCAGAAAAGCAGATTAAAAAACGTGACCCTTGGACAACAAGTACAGAAATTCCAACTACAGTTTAGAGACGAATTCTCACCTCACTCAGAGCAGAAAGAGGAGCTAGCAACTCTTAAACACAAATAAATTGGAATGGAAAGTAAGAGTAGTGATAAGTACAAGAGAAAAATAAGAACATGAAAATGGATACCCTGTAGCTTCTAATAAATAAAGCAGACAAATATGACCTCTACGTAAGATCTCAAGCAAAGAAAGACTGAGTGCAAATAATGCAAAAGTGTTTTTGGAAATGAAGGCATTTTTGAGGAAGTAGGAAGAATTATTTATTAAATTTATAACACTGTTTCTCTTTAATATCCAAAATGAAATTTAGTTGGTTATTTTTTATTATTGTACTTTTGGTTCTGGGGTACATGTGCAGATCATGCAGGATTGTTGCATAGGTACATACATGGCAAGGTGGTTTGCTGCCTTCCTCACTCGATCACCTATATCGGGTATTTCTCATGTCCCCACTCTCCCCAGAGCGAATTAAGCTCTGGAGTTTAATTAGATCCCATGTGTCTATTTTGGCCAGAGTGCACTGGTGAGATTATGGCTCACTACTGCCTTGAAATCCTGGGTTCAAGCGGTCTTTCCATCTTAGCTTCCTGACAGTAGCTGAGACTACAGGTGCATACTACCATGCCTGGGTAATTTTTATTTATTTATTGTAAAGACAGAGTCTCACTGTGTTACCCAGGCTAGTCTCGAACTCCTGGCCCCAAGCAGTCTTCCTGCTTGGCCTCTCAAAGTGCTGGGATTACCGCTGTGAGCTGCCACGCTCATATCATATAGAAGTGAGAAGTGACTGAGACACTTTAGCTGGAGAAGAGGAATTAAATAAGGGATACAAGTGACAGAGCAAAATGGGCTGTGAAAGGAAATCAGAGCTGGGGAAACATTGCATTTCAAAGTGTGTCAGTGAAAAACTGAGAAGCTGAACTAGAGCATGAATTAATAAGGCAATATTCATACTTTTCTTGGAAAATACAGCAATTGGTAGCAAAAAATTAGATGTTGGATATCAGATCATTTATTAGTTTGGATTAGGTGCAATTGGTAGCAAAAATTAGAAGTTGGGTATCAGATTACTAGTTTGGATTAGGTTTCTCTACAAGTCATAGAGATCCAAAATAACAAAGATTTCTAAATAATGGCTGCTGTCTGTTTTGTCAGCTCTGCAGTCATCTAGCATCTAAGGCTGCTTCCAGCTTTTGTCTTCATCATCCCCAGGATCCAAGTTGGAGCACCAATCATTTCATCTACATTCTAAGCCACACAGCAGATGTGTGTTAAGGAAGTGTCACTTAGTATTTTTGAGGATATTTCTTAGAAGCTTCCAGGTAGTACTTCTTGTTTTTCTCTGGTCATAACTGGGGTTTCTTTTACTAAGAGAAAATGACTGAATATTGGAATAGACAGACTGTAGTCTCTGCCATGTTGCTGAGGACCTACTATGTGCAAGGTGCTGTATCAGCTTCTGGAGAGGAACATATGATCTAATAGAAGACAAATTCATATACAATGCAGGGTTAAGAACTATAGTCAGTACTGCTTCTTCACTGGTGAATTTAAAAAAAAAAAAGGCTGGGCACAGTGGCTCACACCTGTAATCCCAGTATTTTGGGAGGCTAAGGTGAGCAGATCACCTGAGGTCAGGAGTTCAAGACCAGTGTTTATTTCCATGGGCCACTATTTCCATGTTTGAGACAGTCTCTTTCTCTTGCCGAGGCTGGAGTATAGTGGCATGATCTTGACTCACTGCAACCTCTGCCTCCCGGGTTCAGGCAATTCTCCTGCCTCAGCCTCCCAAGTATTTGGGATAACAGGTGTGCGTCATGACGCCCAGCTAATTTTTGCATTTTTAGTAGAGATGGGGTTTCACCACATTGGTCAGGCCGGTCTCAAATTCCTGACCTTAGGTGATCCACCCACTCCAGCCTCTCAACGTGCTGGGATCACAGGTGTGAGTCACTGTGCCAGGCCTAGTTTTGTTTTCTTTCTGTTTTGATGTTTTTTAATTTACAGTGTAAGCCTAGTTCAGAGTATTTTGCCAAGATGAAGCTTAGGGCAAATTGAATCTGTACGTAGAGTAACCTATTAAATTGGTTAACTGCTGTCAAAGAAAACCTAAGCATATGAAGGGAATTATAGTTGGTGCCCATCCAGATATTATACAGGAATTCATGGTTTCTCCTTGGTCTTCTGAATTACGTAATGAAGAATTATTTCAGCCGGGTGCGGTGGCTCACGCCTGTAATCCCAGCAGTTTGGGAGGCCAAGGTGGGCAGATCTCCTGAGGTCAGGAGTTCAAGACCAGCCTGACTTATATGGCGAAACCCCATCTTAAAAAAAAAAAAAAAAGAATTATTTCATTGTTTTTTGAAAACGTAGTTACATTTCATCATTGCTTAAAATCATGTTTTTAAAATATCAACCATTCATCATAATCACATGGAGAACCTTTAAAAGACCTAAAGTTTCTCATTCAGGAGGTCTGGGATAGGCCCAAGAATTTGCACTTACAATAGGTTTCCAGGTGATGCTAATGTTCCTGGCCTGATTTCACTTTGAGAACCACTGCTTAAAATCATGCTACATTTTGTTTGCTTCATTTGTGGACTCAGACTGACTTGCCCCTACAGCCTGGGCTCCAGCCACACTGAAATAATTGTAGCTACACTTATTGCCACACCATTCATTTAATCAGTCTTTGGATGTGTTGTTTCCTCTCTCTGCAACACTCATTTCTCTCGCTTCATTTCTTCATCTGACCAACTCATGGTTCTATTTTAAGATTTAGTTCAGGTTTTCTTTCCCTAAGGAAGATCTCCCCAAGGCCTCCTCCTGTCTGGGATGTACTTACTTTTATTTTTTTAAAGACGGGGTTTCACCATGTTGGTCAGGCTAGTCTTGAACTCCTGACCTCAGGTGATCCACCCGCCTTGGATCCATCCGCCAAAGTGCTTGGATTACAGGCATGAGCCACCACGCCTGGCCCACGGGATGTACTTTCTATGCTTTCAGGGGACATTTGGCAAATGGAAAAGAGTTGATACTTTGAAGCTGGCTAGACTTGTGTTTAAAAGTCTTTGACACTAACTGGTTTTGTAACGTTGCATCAAATTTCTCTCTCTATGTCTCCATTTTATCTATAAAAAAGGGAAGATGCTGATGATGGTAGTGATATCATCCAACATCTACTGAACATTTATGTGCCAGGCACTATGCTGAGCCCTCTGAATGCCTTATCTCATTTAGTTTTCCTATTTACCCTTTTACGCTTACCCATAGGTACCTTAATGCACCTCAATTTTGTAGGTGAAGGACTTGAGGCTCCCAGAGGTTGAGGAGCTTGTCTTCCATCCCACAGCTGGAACATGGTAGTGCCAGGATATGGACCCAGGTCTTTCTGTCTTCATCTGTACTCTTAGTTCTTGTTGTATATACTTAGAGTGTTCATGAAGACAAACTAAAACAGTGTTACAGTGGCTAAGCATAGGCTTGAGAGTCAGACGGACACAGGTTCAAATCCTAGCTCTGTCCTTTATTGATTTTATGACCTTGAGTGAGTTACTTGGTTTTGCCTAATCTTGGTATCTCATCTTTCCTTTAGTTTTCTTATCCTGGAAATGAGAATATGGGAATAATACATTAGTTCCCTCCTATTTGTGAATATGTTCCAAGACACCAGTGGATGTCTGAAACCCCATGGAAGGTACTGAGCCTTATATATACTATATTTGTTCTTGTGTATACATACCTGTGATTAATTTATAAATTAAGCACATTAAGATTAACAGCAATAACTTATAAAGTAGAACAGTTATAACAATATGCCAGCATCACTACTTTTGAGCTTTATGGCCATAATTAAGTCAAACAAAAGTTAATTGAATGTAAGGACTGCAATACTGCTACAGGCCATTCAATAACTGAGAGGGCTACTAAGTGACTAATGGTGGGTAATGAGTGTACACTGCATGAACATGCTGGACAAAGGGATGGTTTACATCCCAGTCTAGACAGAGTGAGACAATGCTAGAGTTCATCGTGCTACTGAGAATGACATGCAATTTAAAACTTGTCAGTTGTGTATTTCTGGAGTTTTCCATATAATGTTTTCAGACCGCAGTTGACTGCAGAGAACTAACCGAAACTGTGGATAATGGATTACTGAAATAGTATCCATTAAGGATGATAATACCTATCCATAGGGTTGTTGTGAGGATTAAGTTAGAATGACATAAAGCCCTTAGCCAAAGGCCTGGTATATAGGTCTGAAAATGTTACTTACCTATTGTATTTATTATTAATATAATGATGATAATACGTATTGCTGATGATGACCATATTACTGATTTCAGAGTTGTGAGAATTACTACAAAGCATTTAGAATAGCACCTGGCACATAGTAAGTGCTCAAAATGGTACTTATTAGTATGATATTATTTTTATTGTTAAATGTTTATGATAATGAGTGTGAAACACCTAGGACAGTAGCAGGTGCACCATAGGCTTTTGTTAATGTTCTTACACGTGATCCTGTAAGCGTGTTTAGGGTAAAGCTATTCTTAAAGTCATGAAATGTTTGTCTCAATGAAGCAACGTGGGCACCCGATTTGAACAGCTCTAGGAGGAAACTGACGTGGCAGGTTGGGAGTTTTGGCATCACAGTAACAGTAATATTTGAAACTACTTGGAGGCGACCTTTGATATTCCATTATCATGTTTCCCCTTCTTCCTTTAGTTTAGTTTGCCTGTTGGTAAACGTTATATAAATGGAATCATGGTCTGTGTTTTCTTCTGTCAGGTTTTTTTGTTTTTGGCCTAAATACTTCTTTTGAGATTTACCCGTGTTGTGGTATATAGCTAGATCATCAGTTTTAATGCCAAAATATTGTTCTCTGGTATAATAGATTACACATTTTTACTACTGATGAACATTTGGATTGTTTTTAGTTTGGAGCTATGCATGTTTTTGAAGGTGTTTCCTTCAAGAGTTTCTCTTATACATTTTAGATTAGAATAGATGGATTATGAGCAGTTTGCATATTCCACTTCTTTAGGTAATGCCTAATTAACTGCTAGAGAGTTTGTACTAGTTTAGACTTCCACCATCAGAATATGAAAATTCTCAGGCCAGGTGCGGTGGCTTATGCCTGTAATCCCAGCAGTTTGAGAGGCCAAGGTGGGCAGATTATCTGAGGTCAGAAGTTTGAGACCAGTCTGGCCAACATGGCAAAGCCCTTTCTCTACTAAAAGTATGAAAATTAGCCAAGTGTGGTGTAATCCCAGCTACTCAGAGGGTGAGGCAGGAGAATTGCATGAACCTGGCAGATGAAGGTTACCGTGAGCTGAGATCGCACCACTGCACTCCAGGCTGGTTGACAGAGCGAGACTAGATGTCTCAAAAAAAAAAAAAAAAAGAAAAAGAAAAAGAAAATCCCAGTGATCCATATCCTCACCAGCCTGGCTTTTTTAAAATTTTTGTTTTTCCAGTTTAGTAAGAACAAAACGGCACCTCACTATGATTTAATTTGTACTTCTCTAATAATGAGTTTGGGCATCTTATATCTTCACTGGCCATTTGTTTTTCTCTTCTGTGCAATGCCTGTTTATGAACTTTACCCATTTTTTTAATGGTGGTTTTTCATTTTTTTAGTGTTTGTCTGATACATATGTTGCAAATTGCTTCTCTCAATAGCTTACCTTTTAACTTCCTTTTTAATATCTTTTTTGTCAATGCCATCACTTTAACAGAATTAAGAAAAATCTTTTGATGAATTTAAATTTTTATCAAGTCTTTTTCCTTAGAGTTTTTCGTAAAGAAATTCTTCCTTAAGGTCATATACCATGTTTTTTCCTAAACTTTAAAAGAAATTTCTCTTCACGTTAATCTGGAATTAATCAATATGGAATTTATTTTTTGTGTGAGCTACAGATTCATTGTCACATTTTTTTCTATAAATACCAGTTTCTCAGAGCCATCTAATGAAAATACAGTCAGCACTTTGTGTAACGGGTTCCATACTCGAAGATTCAACTAACCTCAGGTCAAAAACATTCAAGGGGTAAAATATTCCATAGAATTCCCAAAACCACAACTTAAACTTGCTGTGTGCTGAATACTACATTGACTATGTAAACGAAGTGATGTGTGGGCATTGTATTAGGTATTATAAGTAATTTAGAGATGATTTAAAGTAGGCATTTTATATTAGAGATGGGGTTTCCCCATGCTGGCCAGGATGGTCTCTATCTCCTGACCTTGTGATCCACCCACTTGGCCTCCCAAAGTCCTGGGATTACAAGTGTGAGCCACCGTGCCCAGGCAAGATCTCTGTCTCTCTTTATTTAGTCTACTCTCATGCCGTATATCACTCTAATTACTATGGTTTTAGAAAATGTCTTAAAAGCGGCCAGGTGTGGTAGCTCATGCCTGTAATCCCAGTACTTTGGGAGGCTGAGGTGGGTGGATCACTGGAGTCAGGGGTTAGATTCCAGCCTGGCTGACATGGTAAAACCCCATCTTCACCAAAAAATACAATGATTGTGGTGCCGGGTACCTCTAGGAAATGGAGGCAAAGTTGCAGTGAGCAGAGATTCCATCACTGCACTCCAGCCTGGGTGACAGAGTGAGACTCTCTCAAAAAGAAAAAGAAGAAAATGTCATAGAATCTAATAGTGCAACCTCCCTGCTTAGTTCTTCTCTAGCAATGTCTTGGTCTTTTTGTTTTTGAGACAGAGTTTTGCTCTTGTTGCCCAGGCTGGAGGGCAATGGTGCTCTTGGCTGACCACAGCCTCTGCCTCCTGGGTTCAAGCGATTCTCCTGCCTCAGCCTCCCAAGTAGCTGAAATTACAGGCACGCACAATAATGCCTGGCTATTATTAGTAGAGACGAGCTTTTTCAATCTTGGTCAGGATGGTCTTGAACGCCCGACCTCAGGTTATTGACCTGCCTCAGCCTCCCAAATTGCTGGGATTACAGGCATGAGCCATCACACCTGGCCATGTCTTTTCTTTTCTTTTTTTTTTAGAAGGAGTTTCGCTCTTGTTACCCAGGCTGGAGTGCAATGGCGCGATCTCGGCTCACCGCAACCTCCGCCTCCTGGGTTCAGGCAATTCTCCTGCCTCAGCCTCCTGAGTAGCTGGGATTACAGGCACGCGCCACCATGCCCAGCTAATTTTTTGTATTTTTAGTAGAGACGGGGTTTCACCATGTTGACCAGGATGGTCTGGATCTCTTGACCTCGTGATCCACCTGCCTCGGCCTCCCAAAGTGCTGGGATTACAGGCGTGAGCCACCGTGCCCGGCCTATTTTTCTTTTCTCCTCCACCTTAGCACTACTGACGTTTTGCTCATCTAACCTTTTTTCTAGGTTCTTAGTTTCTTTGCTTTGGGTGAGCACATGTTCTTTTAGCTTTAAGAAGTTTGTCATTACCCACCTTCTGAGGCCTGTTTCTGTGAATTCGTCAGATTCGTTCTCCGTCCATTTTGATCTCTAGCTTGTGAGGAGTTGTGATCCTTTGGAGGTAGAGACGCATTCTGGTTTTTGGTGTTTTCATCCTTTTTGTGCTGGTTTCTTCCCATCTTAGTGGCTTTATCGACCTGTGGTCTTTGTAGTTGTTGACGTTCAGATGGGCTCTCTGAGTGGATGTCCAGTTTGTTTATGATGAAGTTACTTCTTTCTGTTTCTGTTTTCGTCCTAACAGGCCCCTCTGCTGAGACTGCTGGAGCTCCACTCCAGACCCTGCTTGGCTGGGGATCACCCACGGCGGCTGCAGAACGCCAAGGGTTGCTGCTGGTTTCTTCTGTTATCTCCGTCCCAGAAGGGTACCTGCCAGATGTCAGCCTGAGCTCCCTATTATGAGGTGTGTCTTTGGGTTTTCGGGGGTCATGGAGCTGCTTGAGGAGACAGTCTGTCCCTTACAGGAGCTCAAGTGCTGTGCTGGGAGCTCTGTTGTTGCATGCAGAGCTGCTGGGCAGATGCTTTTAAGTCTGCCACAGTGGAACTCATAACCGCCTCTTTTCCCAGGTGCTTTGTCCTAGGAAGGTCGGCTTTATTTATAAGCTTCTGTCACGCTGTTGCCTTTTCTCATAGATGCCCTGCCCTGCAGAGAGTGGTCTAGTCACAGTCTGCCAGCAGAGGCATTGCTGAGCTGCCACAGGCTCTGCCCAGCTGCTGTGTGAACTGCCTCGGTAGTGGTGGTCGCCCTTCCCCCCACGAGCTGGACTGTCCTGGGTCCTGCTGCACTTGCTGTGAAACTCTCAATCCAGAGCATTTCAGATGGCTTGTTTTGTGGGGGTGGTACCCGCCAAACCAGGTCGCCTGGCTTCCTGACTCTGCCCCCTCCCTTTCCGTTGATTGGGCAGCTCTGTCTCCCAGGCATTACAGGTGCCAGTTGAAATGGCAGCCCAGATTTGTGGGAGTTTCTGTGTGCCAGCCTGGCACCGGCTGAAACTGCTGTGCTAGAAACTTTGTGGCGCTTTTTGGCCTGGGAATCTCCTGGTCTGTGGGCAATGAAAATTTGTTTGGAAATGCAATGGGCACTCACCCTCTGCATTGTTTTTCCTGGAAACTGCACTCCAGAACAGTTCCTATGTGGCCATCTTGGATCCTCTCTTACTTTTTTTTTTTTTTTTTTTTTTTGAGACAGAGTTTCACTCTTGTTGCCTAGGCTGGAGTGCAATGGCACAATCTTGGCTCACTGAAGCTTCTGCCTCCTGGATTCAAGTGATTCTCCTGCCTCAGCCTCCTGAGTAGCTGGGATTACAGGTATGTGGCACCACGCCCAGCTAATTTTGTATTTTTAGTAGAGACAGTGTTTCTCCATGTTGGTCAGGCTGATCTTGAACTCCCAACCTCAGGCAATCCACCCGCTCAGCCTCCTAAAGTGCTGGGATTACAGGTGTGAGCCACCATGCCCTGCTATGATGACATCTAGTTGGTTTGTTTTTTTAGTAGAAGAGAATATGACAGTACTATAAGTACAATGACTACTAATTACAGTTTTGTGCCACTGCCTTGATTTGTGCTAAGGCATCCACAGTTTTATATACCAGCTCTTTGGCACTATCACCACGAACATCAACAGAAGGAAAATTCAAGTAACATCTTAGTATTACTGTGAAAATAGTTTTAACCTTGGAGATCTCCTGCGAGGGTCTGAAGGATTTTTCAGGTATTCTGAAACCATAATTTGGGAACCTCTACTTTAGTAAAATACAGAAGCATTTATACATGAAATGATACGATGCCTTGCATTTGTTTTAAAATAATTCAGCAGAAGTTGGGGGAAGAGAGAGAGTTAATAATACTGGCCCACCATGGTTAACTGCTGGTATTGGGAATGCTGCTTACCATTTTATTTTTGTGATTGAAATTCTGCATAATAAATATTGTTTAACACATTCCATTTAAAATACGATTTATCAACCTGGGCACAACTAACATTTGGGGATGGATAAATCCTTTGTTGCAGTAGCTGTCCTATGATTGCAGGATGTTTAGCAACACTCTGGCCTCTTTCTGTTATAGGCCAGTTGTAACACTTCTGCTTTCCCAACTGTGACAACCAAAAAGTCTCAAGACATTGTCAAATGTCCCCTGAGGAGCAAACTGCCCCCACTTAAGAACCACTGTTTTAAACCAAGGTTGCTTATTATTATTAGAAGTACTAGCCTAGGCAAAACCACAAAACATTAGGAAATATGCAGGAAGGATATCAATATACAAAAGTCATTTACATTTGTATACACCAACAACTAAACGGAACTTTTTTTTTTTTTTTTTTTTGAGATGGAGTCTTGCTCTCTCACCCAGGCTGGAGTGCAATGGCTCGATCTCAGCTCACGGCAACATCCGCCTCCTGGGTTCAGGCAATTCTCCTGCCTCAGCCTCCCGAGTAGCTGGGATTACAGGCATGTACCACCATGCCCAGCTAATTTTTTGTATTTTTAGTAGAGACGGGGTTTCACCATGTTGACCAGGATGGTCTCGGTCTCTTGAGCTTGTGATCCACCCGCCTCGGCCTCCCAAAGTGTTGGGATTACAGGCGTGAGCCACCGGGCCCGGCATGTATTGTTTTTAAATGTTCTGGGCCAGACACAGTGGCTCACCTCTCTAATCCCAGCATTCTGGAGGCCGAGGTGGGTGGATCACAAGGTCAGAAGATCAAGACCATCCTGGCTAACATAGTGAAACCTCCTCTCTACTAAAAATACAAAAAAATTAGCAGGGTATGGTGGCACACGCCTATTATTCCAGCTACTCGGGAGGCTGAGGTAGGAGAATCGCCTGAACCCAGGAGGCGGAGGTTGCCGTGAGCCGAGATCGAGCCATTGCACTCCAGCCTGGGTGACAGAGCAAGACTCCATCTCAAAAAAAAAAAAAAAAAAAAAGTTCCGTTTAGTTGTTGGTGTATACAAATGTAAATGACTTTTGTATATTGATATCCTTCCTGCATATTTCCTAATGTTTTGTGGTTTTGCCTAGGCTAATACTTCTAATAATAATAAGCAACCTTGGTTTAAAACAGTGGTTCTTAAGTGGGGGCAGTTTGCTCCTCAGGGGACATTTGACAATGTCTTGAGACTTTTTGGTTGTCACAGTTGGGAAAGCAGAAGTGTTACAACTGGCCTATAACAGAAAGAGGCCAGAGTGTTGCTAAACATCCTGCAATCATAGGACAGCTACTGCAACAAAGGATTTATCCATCCCCAAATGTTAGTTGTGCCCAGGTTGATAAATCGTATTTTAAATGGAATGTGTTAAACAATATTTATTATGCAGAATTTCAATCACAAAAATAAAATGGTAAGCAGCATTCCCAATACCAGCAGTTAACCATGGTGGGCCAGTATTATTAACTCTCTCTCTTCCCCCAACTTCTGCTGAATTATTTTAAAACAAATGCAAGGCATCGTATCATTTCATGTATAAATGCTTCTGTATTTTACTAAAGTAGAGGTTCCCAAATTATGGTTTCAGAATACCTGAAAAATCCTTCAGACCCTCGCAGGAGATCTCCAAGGTTAAAACTATTTTCACAGTAATACTAAGATGTTACTTGAATTTTCCTTCTGTTGATGTTCGTGGTGATAGTGCCAAAGAGCTGGTATATAAAACTGTGGATGCCTTAGCACAAATCAAGGCAGTGGCACAAAACTGTAATTAGTAGTCATTGTACTTATAGTACTGTCATATTCTCTTCTACTAAAAAAACAAACCAACTAGATGTCATCATAGCAGGGCATGGTGGCTCACACCTGTAATCCCAGCACTTTAGGAGGCTGAGCGGGTGGATTGCCTGAGGTTGGGAGTTCAAGATCAGCCTGACCAACATGGAGAAACACTGTCTCTACTAAAAATACAAAATTAGCTGGGCGTGGTGCCACATACCTGTAATCCCAGCTACTCAGGAGGCTGAGGCAGGAGAATCACTTGAATCCAGGAGGCAGAAGCTTCAGTGAGCCAAGATTGTGCCATTGCACTCCAGCCTAGGCAACAAGAGTGAAACTCTGTCTCAAAAAAAAAAAAAAAAAAAAAAAAGTAAGAGAGGATCCAAGATGGCCACATAGGAACTGTTCTGGAGTGCAGTTTCCAGGAAAAACAATGCAGAGGGTGAGTGCCCATTGCATTTCCAAACAAATTTTCATTGCCCACAGACCAGGAGATTCCCAGGCCAAAAAGCGCCACAAAGTTTCTAGCACAGCAGTTTCAGCCGGTGCCAGGCTGGCACACAGAAACTCCCACAAATCTGGGCTGCCATTTCAACTGGCACCTGTAATGCCTGGGAGACAGAGCTGCCCAATCAACGGAAAGGGAGGGGGCAGAGTCAGGAAGCCAGGCGACCTGGTTTGGCGGGTACCACCCCCACAAAACAAGCCATCTGAAATGCTCTGGATTGAGAGTTTCACAGCAAGTGCAGCAGGACCCAGGACAGTCCAGCTCGTGGGGGGAAGGGCGACCACCACTACCGAGGCAGTTCACACAGCAGCTGGGCAGAGCCTGTGGCAGCTCAGCAATGCCTCTGCTGGCAGACTGTGACTAGACCACTCTCTGCAGGGCAGGGCATCTATGAGAAAAGGCAACAGCGTGACAGAAGCTTATAAATAAAGCCGACCTTCCTAGGACAAAGCACCTGGGAAAAGAGGCGGTTATGAGTTCCACTGTGGCAGACTTAAAAGCATCTGCCCAGCAGCTCTGCATGCAACAACAGAGCTCCCAGCACAGCACTTGAGCTCCTGTAAGGGACAGACTGTCTCCTCAAGCAGCTCCATGACCCCCGAAAACCCAAAGACACACCTCATAATAGGGAGCTCAGGCTGACATCTGGCAGGTACCCTTCTGGGACGGAGATAACAGAAGAAACCAGCAGCAACCCTTGGCGTTCTGCAGCCGCCGTGGGTGATCCCCAGCCAAGCAGGGTCTGGAGTGGAGCTCCAGCAGTCTCAGCAGAGGGGCCTGTTAGGACGAAAACAGAAACAGAAAGAAGTAACTTCATCATAAACAAACTGGACATCCACTCAGAGAGCCCATCTGAACGTCAACAACTACAAAGACCACAGGTCGATAAAGCCACTAAGATGGGAAGAAACCAGCACAAAAAGGATGAAAACACCAAAAACCAGAATGCGTCTCTACCTCCAAAGGATCACAACTCCTCACAAGCTAGAGATCAAAATGGACGGAGAACGAATCTGACGAATTCACAGAAACAGGCCTCAGAAGGTGGGTAATGACAAACTTCTTAAAGCTAAAAGAACATGTGCTCACCCAAAGCAAAGAAACTAAGAACCTAGAAAAAAGGTTAGATGAGCAAAACGTCAGTAGTGCTAAGGTGGAGGAGAAAAGAAAAATAGGCCGGGCACGGTGGCTCACGCCTGTAATCCCAGCACTTTGGGAGGCCGAGGCAGGTGGATCACGAGGTCAAGAGATCCAGACCATCCTGGTCAACATGGTGAAACCCCATCTCTACTAAAAATACAAAAAATTAGCTGGGCATGGTGGCGCGTGCCTGTAATCCCAGCTACTCAGGAGGATGAGGCAGGAGAATTGCCTGAACCCAGGAGGCGGAGGTTGCGGTGAGCCGAGATCGCGCCATTGCACTCCAGCCAGGGAACAAGAGCGAAACTCCGTCTCAAAAAACAAACAAACAAACAAACCACTCTATTCTGCCACTTGGAGTTTTCTGAAACTGGCATTCTGAAACACAGAATCTACTGAAGCCCTGAGAAAGAGCGGTGTAATTTTCCAACTGCTAGACTAAAACAAAGTAACACATACCTTCAGAATTAGGCAGATTTCTCCAATTTCAAAACTTAAACACATCTCTCCTACCTCTAATTTTAATCACAGTTGCTGATTTTATTATCAAACATTTTAATATTAGCAAACATTGTCCTTTCACAAATGTTTCTCTAATTTTTATTCCAAAGAATAGCCTTGGCTACAGCTAAAGCTTTTAAAAACAATGAAGTAAATTGATTAGGAATTTCTCCTAATGCAAATAAACTAATAAATCCATACTAGTCACTGCTTTTCAAAATGACACGTTAACAATGATTTTTCATAGAATACCTTGAGCTGGAAGTGAAATATGAATCATCACTGTCATCATTACACTTTTTTCTTGGTTTTGCCACGATGGGTGATTCTTATTCTATGGTCTGCATATCTGAAGCCACTGAATGTGAAATACCACTTGAGAAAACAGAAAAATATATAAATCAGTAAGTTCACAAACTTGTTTTTCCAAAATAAAAAAGCTTTCAGCTACATGTTGAACAAAGACAAATTTATGAGAGTGGTTAAAAACATAAGCAATAAAGCAAAGGTTTTCTGGTACAAGCTATCAAAAATGCTAAAGTTCTGTGAGGGCTGTATCTACACAAAACACCGTCACAAATACTGGTTATGTTCATGGCCTCCACTCTGCTGTGTGCTTCATGAAGAGTCAGACCTTTTTCCTTTTTTTAAAGAACCAAATTTGAAATTTTGCATGTCATACTGAATTAGAGCAAAGCAAAAACAATTAAAGAAGATAAGGAATAACAAAGTATCTCTAAAGTTGAAAGTAACACAGTCCAAGAAAAATCCATTGATGATTCGCAAACTGGCTTCGATTCTGACTCCAAGAAAGCAGTCTCACATACCTTCTGCAGTTTCCAAACCCCATGCCAAGTCTGTCTGAGTCAATGTGTGTTTTGCCACTCATGTTCATCTTTTCGTCTTTCTTCATCTGAATTTCAAGATCCTCATAGGCTAACCGTAGTGACGAAACACTGCCAAAAAACCAAATGCTCCTTAATTGAGCTTTAATCCTTTGTTCTTACATTAAAATAGCAAGCAAAATTAAACATGAAATGTATACTTTTAGCTTCATGATTTTTTCCATAATTAACCATTATGAAGGCAAGTTGGCGTTTTTTCTACCTGCCTTATTTGACTGGACGCTTAAGAAAATTTGAATGAGCTTACAGCCACTTTCTCATTGCTGCTCAACCTGTATCACTGTTCAAGTTTAGTTCACATTACCTGTTACTGAATAACATAATGTTTACCCAAATCACTTCTATATGGGATAATGAAAAGCAGGGTTTCTTAATTGGACTAATATTTTATTACACTTCCACATTACATATCAAATCATGAGGTTAGTCTCACTAGTCTGTCTTGATTTAAGATAAATAAATAAACATATAAATTTGACTTCACAAGTACATCAATTAAGGAACAGCTACTTAATTGTAAAAGGATCCTGCCGGGCGCGGTGGCTCAATCCTGTAATCCCAGCACTTTGGGAGGCCGAGGCGGGTGGATCACAAAGTTAAGAGATCGAGACCATCCTGGTCAACATGGTGAAACCCCGTCTCTATTAAAAATAAAAAAAATTAGCTGGGCATGGTGGCACGTGCCTGTAATCCCAGCTACTCGGGAGGCTGAGGCAGGAGAATTGCCTGAACCCAGGAGGCGGAGGTTGCGGTGAGCCGAGATCGCGCCATTGCACTCCAGCCTGGGTAACAAGAGCGAAACTCTGTCTCAAAAAAAAAAAAAAAAAAAAAAAAAAATATTTATTATTCAGACCAGGCGTGGTGGCTCACACCTGTAATCCAAGCACTTTGGAGGCCAAGGTGGGCGGATCACCTGAGGTGTCAGGAGTTCAATACCAGCCTGACCAACATGGTGAAACTCCGTCTTTAAAAAAAAAAAAAATTTGCCAGGCACAGTGGCTCACGCCTGTAATCCCAGCACTTTGGGAGGCCAAGGCAGGTGGATCACAAGGTCAAGAGATCGAGACCATCCTAGTCAACATGGTAAAACCCCGTCTCTACTAAAAATACAAAACATTAGCTGGGCATGGTGGCGCGTGCCTGTAATCCCAGCTACTCAGGAGGCTGAGGCAGGAGAATTGCCTGAACCCAGGAGGCGGAGGTTGGGGTGAGCCAAGATCGCGCCATTGCACTCCAGCCTGGGTAACGAGTGAAACTCCGTCTCAAAAAAAAAAAAAAAATTTTTTTTTATAAAATAAAAATTATTATTCATTACATTTAACAATAAAATTAACTGGGCACAATGGCTTATGCCTGTAATCCCAGCACTTTGAGAGGCCAAGGTAGGAAAACAACCTGAAGTCAGGAGTTCTAACATGGTGAAACCCTGTCTCTAATAAAAATACAAAATTAGCCCGGTGTGGTGGCAGGCACCTGTAATCCCAGCTACTTGGGAGGCTAAGGTAGGAGAATTCCTTAAACCCCTTAAGCCTGGGAAGTGGAGGTTGCAGTGAGCTGAGATTGTGCCATTGCACTCCAGCCTGGGTAACCAGAGTGAAACTCTGTCTTAAATAATAATAAAACCATTACATGTTGATGTACGTAATACTTTCTTTTTTGAGACAGTCTTACTCTTTTACTGAGCCTAGAGTAAAGCAGTGCAATCTTGGCTCACTGCAAACTCTGCCCACCTGGGTTCAAATGATTCTCCTGCCTCAGCCTCCAAAGTAGCCTGGATTACAGGCACCAGCCACCATGCCTGGCTAATTTTTATTTTTTTTAGTACAGATGGGGTTTTGCCATGTTGGAAAAGCCGGCTTTGAACTCCTGACCCCAGGTAATCCACCTGCTTCATTCTCCCAAAGTGTTTGGGATTACAGGTGTGAGCCACCACACCCAGCTCGATTAATATATATATTTTTAAACACTGATTAGTCAGGCAACAACACTGGGCAGCGGTATCCTCTCATTCCCAGTGATAAAAACCTCACTGCACAGCTCTGGGGTTGCAAGGGCTGCAGAGCCGAAAGGCTCTGACTTGAGTTTTCATTACTTTATTTGTATTTCTATTTGTATTATGAGACAAGGTCCTGCTCTGTCACTGAGGCTAGAGTGCAGTTGTGCACTTGTAGCTCACTGCAGCCTCAACGTCCTGGGCTCAAGCCATCTTCCTGCCTCAGCTCCCCAGTGCTGGTACTACAGTTGAGTGCCACCATACCTGGCTTTTTAAAATTTTTTTATAGAGTAAGGGGATCTTGCTATGCTGCCCAAGCTGACCTCAAACTCCTGACCTCAAGAGATCTGCCCACCTCAGCCTCCTCAGTAGTAGCTAAGACTACAAGTACACATTACCATGCCTAGCTACATTTCTTTTATTTTGTTAAATTTTGAAAAATATCTTGTAGAAGGGGAAATCTATTCCTTTGTTGCCCAGGCTGGTCTTGAATTTCTGCCCTTAAAAGGCATTCCCATCTCTGCTTCCCAAACAGCTGCGACTACAGGCATGAGCCACTGCACTGAGCCTGAAGAGATTTCTTTAATCTAGCATCCCTTACTTGGTAAGATTGAGAAAGGCAGTAGTGTTTTTTTTTTAATTACTTAATAATTCAATAAGAATAAAATTCAACCTTGACCCCTACCTTTTCTCAAACCCCACATCCAGTCTGTCAGGAAATCCTGTTGACTCTGTTCACCGTGCACTGAAGATCCCCACCCAGCAGCTCCCTGGCCTCCTCCCCTGCTTCTCTCCTCTGACCGTCTCTCACCCTGCCATCATGACCCTGGTCAGGACCACTATCATCTCCCACCTGGGTGTTGCCACAGCTTGGCCCCCACGCTTCTCCCCAAATCGTCCCACAACTCAGCAGCCAGAGAATGCATTCAAATCGGGAGACGGCTCATGTTGTCTCTGCTCAGAACTCTCCCACAGTTCCCATCTCAAAGTAAAAGCCAAAGCCCAGCAATAACTTCCCAGGGCTTAGATGATCTGTCCTGATCCCCACCCAGCAGCTCCCTGGCCGCCTCCCCTACTTCTCTCCCTCTCTTCTTCTGCTCCACTGGTCTCCTTCCAGAGCCCCACAAACACCTCAGACACTATTCCACCGTTTCTGCCTAAAAGGCTCTTCCCTCAGCACCTTGGCCAGTTCCTTTCTCCCCTTCAAGATTTTGCTGTTTTCACTTTGGAGGCCACCCTTGACCGTTCTGTGTAACACTGCCATCTGTCCCAATTACCACCATGTTCATTTCTTTTTTTTTTTTTTTTTAAAGACAAGATCTCACTCTGTCACCAAGGCTGGAGTGCAGTGGTGCAGTCTCGGCTCACTGCAACCTCAAATTCCCAGGCTCAGCCGATCCTCCTACCACAGCCTCCCTGGTAGCTAAAACTATAGGTGCATGCCTTCATGCCTGGCTAATTACAGGCACCTATCACCACACCAGCTAACTTTTGTTTTTTAGTAGAAATGAGGTTTCGCCGTGTTGGTCAGGCTGGTCTCGCACTCCTGACCTTGTGATCTACCCGCCTCAGGCTCCCAAAGTGCTGGGATTACAGGCATCAGCCACCACATCCAGCTTTTTTTTTTTAATTTTGATAGATAACAGGGTTTCACCAAGTTGCCCAGGCTGGTCTCAAACTCCTGAGTTTAAGTGATCATCCCACCTCGACCTCCCAAAGTGCTGGGATGACAGGCGTGAGCCACTGCACCCAATATGTACATCTCCTTCACTGGCTGTTTCTGAGATGTGTCCTTTACAGTGAACCAGGAACAGGAAATGAATTGACCAGATGTAGTGGCTCACATCTGTAATCCCAGCACTTTAAGTGACAGGTGGGAGGAGTAAAGTGGTAACTTTGCAACCAACAGGTCTTTGAAGACTATAAAAATCTTTAACGGGATCCTTTGATATCACGTTGCATTCAAGACTATCTTCCTCTACAATCTATAAAAACCGTTATATATTCCCACATATGCTTTAAAAATCTCAGGCCTGGCTGGGAATGGTGGCTCACACCTGTAATCCCAGCACTTTGGGAGGCCAAAGCAGGCAGGTCACGAGGTCAGATGTTTGAGACCAGCCTGGCCAACATGTTGAAAACCCATCTCTACTAAAAATACAAACAAATTAGCTGGGCATGGTGGTGCACGCCTGTAATCCCAGCTACTCAGGAGGCTGAAACAGGAGAATTACTTAAAGCCAGGAGACGGAGGTTGCAGTGAGCCAAGATCATGCGACTGCACTCCAGTATGGGTAACACAGCCAGACTCTGTCTCAATAAATAAATAAATAAATAAAATCAATCTCAGGCTTAAAAACAAGACATGGATACTATTTTCTTTAGCAAAAGTAGCAGAAAATTATTAAGGAAAAAGTCAGTTGCATGCCGGTCAGGTGCGGGCAGTGTTCGTATTTCAAAAGGTAACATTGGAATGACTGACTCAGTGTTAGATCCAGATAAATTAAAAAGCAGAAGATAAAAATACATAAAATAACTTGAACTTAATTACATATACCCTAGTGGTGAATGAATATTCGTCAACAAAAGATGTATTACTCAGAACAGAGATAAAAAGAATCCAAGAGCCATACTTTTTATCACAAAATGAATCCTTTCCTTTGCAAGTAATATCCGTTTCAAGGCCAGGAATTCCATAAGGAGATAGCCTTCTTAAAAAAAATTCCGAGGCCGGGCGCGGTGGCTCAAGCCTGTAATCCCAGCACTTTGGGAGGCCAAGGTGGGTGGATCACGAGGTCAAGAGATCGAGACCATCCTGGTCAGCATGGTGAAACCCCGTCTCTACTAAAAATAAAAAAAATTAGCTGGGCATGGTGGCGCGTGCCTGTAATCCCAGCTACTCAAGAGGCTGAGGCAGGAGAATTGCCTGAACCCAGGAGGCGGAGGTTGCGGTGAGCCGAGATCGCGCCATTGCACTTCCAGCCTGGGTAACGAGCGAAACTCCGTCTCAAAAAAAATAAATAAATAAAATAAAAGTGTCTGCTTTCCTTTGTTCATTGTACTCTTGTGGCAGGATGGCTAGTTAGAGTACCCTTCCTGCAGTCCAGGAAGCAAAACTTGCATTGCTTTAAAAAAAAAAAAACCCTTTGTCTCAGTGCCAGTTTTTCTTTGCGGCACCAAGCATCTATTTCCAACATGCAACACCTCAGCTAGCATTTATTTACTCAATATTAAAATAATACAAACAGCTACAAAAAGTTAAGAGTTGGCCAGGCATGGTGGCTCATGCCTGTAACCCAGCACCTTGGAGTTATATCACAACAAAAGCCCCACAACATAATCTGTTTCACCTTATAAAAAGCACTGACATTTATAAAATTGTCATAGTCAATTCATAAAACTTTAACAGCAAATTATTTTTACTCAGAATAGTACTAAAGTAGCAATATAATAAAAACATAGGCCAGGTATGGTGGCTCACAACTGTAATCCCAGCACTTTGGGAGGCCAAGGTGGGTGGATCACTTGAGGTCAGGAGTTCAAGACCAACTTGGTCAACATGGTGAAACCGTCTCTACTAAAAATACAAAAATCAGCTGGGCATGGTGGCACACACCTGCAATCTCAGCTACTTAGGAGGCTGACACAGCAGAACTGCTTGAACCCAGGAGGCAGAGGTTGCAGTGAGCCCAGGTAATGCCACTGCACTCCAATCTGGGAGACAGAGCAAGATTGTCTCAAAAAAATAAATAAATAGGGCTGGGCGCAGTGGCTCACACCTGTAATTGCAGCACTTTGGGAGGCCAAGGTGGGCGGATTAGAAGTTTGAGACCAGCCTGGCCACCATACTGAAACCCCATCTCTAGAAACAAAGAATGTTTCTAATATTTAGACACTACAAAGCACCTTATAAGGAGAGATGTGTAAGGACGGCAGGATTCACTGGCAGCCCTGGGCTTGTCCACAGTAACCCCATGATGGTGGCGCGTGCCTGTAATCCCAGCTGCTCAGGAGGCTGAGGCAGGAGAATTGCTTGAATCCAGAAGGCAGAGGTTGCGGTGAGCCGAGATCGTGCCATTGCACTCCAGCCTGGGTAACAAGAGCGAAACTCCGTCTCAAAAAAAAAAAAAAAAAAAAAGAAGTTAAAAACAGGCTGGGCACAGTGGCTGACGGCTGATGCCTATAATCCCAGCACTTTGGGAAGCCAAGACAGATGGATCACTTAAGATCAGCACTTTCGAGAACAGCCATGATGAAACCCCATCTCTACTAAAAATACAAACAAACAAGCCGGGCGCGGTGGCTCACGCCTGTAATCCCAGCACTTTGGGAGGCCGAGGCGGGTGGATCACGAGGTCAAGAGATCAAGACCATCCTGGTCAACACAGTGAAACCCCGTCTCTAATAAAAATACAAAACATTAGCTGGGCATGGTGGTGCGTGCCTGTAATCCCAGCTACTCAGGAGGCTGAGGCAGGAGAATTGCCTGAACCCAGGAGGCGGAGGTTGGGGTGAGCCGAGATCGCGCCATTGCACTCCAGCCTGGGTAACAAGAGCGAAACTCCGTCTCAAAAAAAAAAAAAATTTAGCCGGGTGTGGTGGTGGGCACCTGTAATACCAGCTTCTCAGGAGGCTGAGACAGGAGAATCACTTGAACCTGGGAGGCAGAGGTTGCAATGAGCTGAGATCATGCCAGTTCACTCCAGCCTAGGCGACAATAACAAGACTCTATCTGAAAAAAAAAAAAAAAAGCAAGGCTCACACCTGTAATCCTAGGACTTTGGGAGGTTGAGGGAGGCAGATCATGAGGTCAGGAGTTCAAGACAGCCTGACCAATATGGTGAAACCCCACCTCTACAAAAAATACAAAAATTAGCCGGGCTTGGTGGCCCACACCTGTGGTCCCAGCTACTTGGGAGTCTGAGACAAGAGAATCGCTTGACCCTTGGAGGGGAAGTTGCAGTGAGCTGAGACTGCGCCACTGCACTCCAACCTGGGCAACAGAGCAAGACTCCATCCCAAAAAAACAAACAAAAACAGACTCATCTCAAAAAAAAAAAATGAATGTGGTACGGCAAAGAAAATAAGTGCTGTGTTAAAGACAGTTTCGTGTTTTTTGTTTTTTGGGTTTTTTTGAGACAGAGTCTCACTCTGTCACCAGGCTGGAGTGCAGTTGCGTGATCTTGGCTCACTGCAACCTCCGCCTCCCGGGTTCAAGTGATTCCCCTGCCTCAGCCTCCCAAGCAGCTGGGACTACAGGCTCATGCCACCACATCCAGCTAGTTTTTTGTATTTTATTAGAGACAGGGTTTTACCATGTTGGCCAGGATGGTCTCGATCTCCTGACCTCATGATCCACCCACCTTAGCCTCCCAAAGTGCTGGGATTACAGGTGTGAACCACCTCACCTGGCAAAGACAGTTTCATAGAAAGAAAAAAAAAGACCACTCAAATACAGTTGTCCATTTAGATGTGTGTAACTGTTATTCTTACTTTACAGCTGAAGAAACAGGCTCAGAGAATGTTATTTGATTGAACCATATTGCATCTCCACTAGCCTACCAGGGCACCTCTCATAAAGGTAAGAATTGTAAATTTAGCCTAATATGCAAAGTTGCTATGGCAGCATTGGGTCAATTCTACATACAGTACTTCTATGTTCATGAAGGGAAACCTTAAGGGAAGGTGAAAATGCTGCTAGAAGGCGACTGGACACCAGCACCCTTGGCTTGTTGCCTTTGGGCTCTTCCTCGAAGGCCAACAGTGACCTGAAATTATTGATTGTTCCAATCAACTGGAGAAAATGGTGCCAAGGTCTCCAACATCACACAAATTCACTTATGAACCTATCTATGTGCTTTGAAAGAAAAAACTGCTTTTGTAAAGGATACTGCATTTCAGAAAAACAATCATATTAACAACTAGTAACACTACAAAATGCTGATGTGTTGAATGCTACTTTAGAAAAACATGTTCAAGGCCAGGCGAGGTGGCTCACACCTTTAATCCCAGCACTTTGGGAGGTGGACCAGAAGGTCAGGAGTTCCAGACCAGCCTGACCAACATGGTGAAACTCAAACTGCTGGGGGGAGCAGCAATAGAGGAAGGGTTTACAGTGTGCCTACATAAACTGGTTACAAGTAACGTATAAAAGAAATCAGGAACAATAAACTACGGAAGGCCTCTCTATTGCCACCATGTTCCCAGGAACAAAGTGACCTAAACTCTGATATTCTAAACATAGTGCCCAAGGGCATAACACTCCCTTGAAGCACTGGAATGTAACCAGACGTGTAGGCTCCTTCGTAAGCGCGCTCCCACCAGCTGCACTATTGATAAGCATATGCTTTTAGCTCTTGAGAAACTCACATAAACCGCCGCTGCCATCCATTTTCTGTTTGATGCACAGCCTCTCCACCGATTCACCCTACCACCAGCACTACAGATAAAAGTGATTATGTTTAATGCCTGATGCAGGCGACAGGGGAGGGGAGAGATGGAGACAGCAAACCACCATGGCATGTATGTACCTATGCAACAATCCTGCAGGATGCGCACATGTAAACCAAAGCCCAAGGTACGATTAAAAAAAAAAAGTGACTATGTTCAATAAATACTGTGGAAACCGTGGTTCCACCTTCATTCTTAACCTGTCTTTTTCTCAGTTCCTTTGCTGCCACCGAACTCCGGGTACCCACAGGTGGTGTGTGAGGGCTCTCCCTACACCTATCTCTACTAAAAACACAAAAACTAGCCAAGGGTGGTGGCACGCCCTGTAATCCCAGCTACTCAGGAGGCTGAGGCAGGAATCGCTTGAACCTGGGAGGCGGAGGCTGCGCCAGTGCAGTAAGCCAAGACGGCGCCACTGCACTCCAGCCTGGAAGACAGAGCAAGACTCTGTTGGGGGGGGGGGGGAAGAAAATGTATTCAAATCTAGGGAAAAAAATTGTGATAGGAAACTACGAATCAATTAGCCAGTTAACTATCTAGAAACAAGGTCTCATTCTATTGCTCAGGATGGAGAGCAGTGGGACGCTCACAGCTCACTGCAGCCTTGAGCTCCCGGCCCCGACTGATCCTCCCGCCTCAGCTTCCTAAGTAGCTGGGGCCACAGGTGCGCAGTCACTCAGGAGGCTGAGGCAGGAGAATCCGGCTTTTTTATTTGTTTGTTCTGTAGAGACAGGGTTTCACTACATTGCCCAGGCTGGTCTCAAACTCTGGAGCCTCGGTCTGCCGCCCAGGGTGGGGTGCAGTGGTTCGAGCTCAGCTCACTGCAACCTCCCGGGTTCAAGAGATTCTCCTCCCGCAGCTTCCCCAGTCGCCGGGACTGCAGGGGCGCGCCGCGTCGCCCAGCTCCCGCGTGTGTTTTGGTAGGGACGGCTTGGCCACGTCGGTCAGGCCGGCCTCCAGCTCTGAGCGCAGGTGTGACACCCGCTCGGCCCCCCAAAGGGCTGGAATTACAGGCACGAGCCGCCCGCCCGGGCCCGGCCTCGTGTTTTCCTTAAGCAGTCCCCGCCGTCGCAGTTGGATGGCTTATTTTTTTAGGCAGGGCTTGCTTACCTGAGTCTCGCAGGCTGGGGTGCGGGGGCGGGGCCACAGCTCACTGCAGCCTTGAACCCGGGGGTTCCAGGAGCTGGGAGGCTCAGGTGGGACTCCGGAGACGGGGTCGCGCCACGCTGCCCCGGCCGCTCCTGCACTCCCGGCCGCAAGGGCTCCCTCCGCCACCGCGCCCGGGCGGTTTTCTAGCGACGTGAACTCTGGGCCGGGTCGGACTCTGTCCACGGCCGCTCTTCCGCCGGCAGGAGCGCAGCACCGCGCTCGGGGAGCGACGCCGGCCGCCGGAGGCCCGCCCCTGGGACGTCGCCGCAGGAGCGTTCCCGTGACGTCAGAGGCCCCTGGCTCACTCGGGGCCAATCGGAACTCGAGGCGGGGGCTGGGCGTCCTCGTGACGTCCTGCTCCTTCAGTGACCTTCAGGGCCCCGGAGACGTTCGGGAACGGAAGTCCTCTGCCTGTGTGCTGATTGGTTGCGCGCCGAGGCCGGCCCCGCCCCCCGCCTTCCGGCTCCCTCAGCAGCTGCTGCGCCCGTCCCTGGTACTCGCACGTCTGAAGGCCGGGCAGCCCCGTCGCCAGGATGCCGCGCGGAAGCCGAAGCCGCACCTCCCGCATGGCCCCTCCGGCCAGGTGAGACCATCGCAGGGTCTGAGGCCGGAGCGCGAGCGTCCGGACCCCACTGGCGCCGTGACGCAGACGGCGGCCGCGCGCGGGCGGGGGCGAAGCAAGGCCTACTGCGACGGGGCCCGCCGCGGCCGGGGAGGTGGACGGAGCGCGGCGCGCGGGGAGGGGCGGCGCGGGGAGGGCACGCGCCCGAGGAGAAGGCTGCGCGTCCGAGCGGCGGCCGGGGCGGGGCGGGGCGGGGCGGCCGGGTGCCGCGCGGTAGGAGGCCTTCGCCTTTGGACCTAGCCTGATCTGGGGACAGCGGCACCCAGGGAACTAATCCGGAAATGGCTGCAGGGAGCGTGAGACACGTGAAGGTGTCTAAGTGAGTGCAGGACATTCGTGAAATCGTGTCCTTCGTGATTCGAGACGGGGCCTTCCCCCGTGGCCCAGGCTGCAGTGCAGCGGCGCGGTCCCGGCTCCCCGCAGCCCGGGCCTCGGCGTCACGAGCAGCTGCGACCGCAGGCCCGCGCCGCCACGCGCGGCTGGTTTTTGTGGACGCGGGACCTCCCCGTGCCGCCCGGGCTGATTGCGAACTCCTGGCCTCTGGAGACCCTCCCGCCGCGGCCTCCCAAAGTGCTCGGACCACAGGAGTCGTCCCGGCCCGGTGAAAGGGCCGAAAGCATCTGAACGCTGTACAGATGCGGAATGCTTTGCTGTGCTGGTTCGGACGAGTCACTCGCCAGCCCCATTTTATAGCGTGTGAAAACGGACGAATTGGACTAGCTGCTTTTCGCAGTTGACCATCTTTAGGTCTTAACTAGAATGTTACTGGTTCAGCCAGACCTTCCTTGATTACCCTAAAATAGGTATCTCACGACATATTCTTCTGATACTCCGTAACACTTAAAATATGACATTTTTATTTATTTATATTTTGAATCAGAGTCTCACTCTCACTCAGACTTCAGTGCAGTGACGTAATCATGGCTGACTGCAGCCACGACGACCTTGCCGCGAGCTATTCCGTCGCCTCAGCCTCCAGGGTAGCTGGGACGACAGGTGTGGGTCACACCTGGCAACTTTATTCTGTTCTGTATTTTTGTGGAGACAGGGTCTCACTATGTGGCCCTGGTGATCTCAAAGTCCTGGCCTCAAATGATCCTCTTGCCTCCACTTCCCAAATCACTGGGATTCCAGGCAAGAGCCACAGCTCTGCAGCCTATTTTAATTATTTGATACCTCAAAAAAAATGTAAACTCCATGAATGCAGAGATTTTTGTCTCTTGCTTAGTTATATTACTAGCGCCTTGTAGTTACCTAATATCTGAATGAATGAATTCTGTAAGAATCTTTTAGTAGTCTATATTTCTCAGGACATATTGGATATGTCTTTAAAGATACTGTGGGCTATGTTAACACATGGAAATGGTTGCAAAGAAGCAGGAAACATAGTTTGTCCTTGGCAACTACTATTATGAGAAAATATGAAAGTGGCCGGGTGCGGTGGCTCACATCTATAATCCCAACGCATTGGGAGGCAGGTGGATCACATGAGGTCAGGAGTTCAAGACCAACCTGGCCAATAAGGTGAAACCCTGTCTCTACTAAAAATACAAACTTAGCTGGGTGTGGTGGCAGATGCCGGTAATCCCAGCTATTGGGGAGGCTGACACAGGAGAAACGCTTGAACCCGGAGCGGGGCAGAGGTTGCAGTGAGATGGGATCATGACACCGCACTCCAGCCTGGGCATCAGAGTGAGGCCCTGTCACAAAAAAAAAAAAAAAAGAGATAAAGTGATGTGAATAAAGGTCTATTTTAATATATAAGTTATTATTAAGTTGACAATTTCCAAAACTGGTTGGAAGTGGGAACTTTTAGGCTTTGTTCTTTTCTTTCACAGCCGGGCCCCTCAGATGAGAGCTGCGCCCAGGCCAGCACCACCCGCTCAGCCACCAGCAGCGGCACCCCCCTCTGCAGTCGGCTCTCCTGCTGCTGCGCCCCGGCAGCCAGGTCTGCTGTCCCAGATGGCAACCACTGCAGCTGGCGTGGCTGTGGGCTCTGCTGTGGGGCACACACTGGGCCACGCCATTACTGGGGGCTTCAGTGGAGGAAGTGGTCCTGAGCCTGCGAGGCCTGACATCACTTATCAGGTGAGAATTTAGGCAGCATTTCCCTTCCATGGGTGGATTTTATGAGAAAGACCAGACATTTCTAAGTTCCTCGTGTGAAGGAACTGTGTTGGATTTTAGAGCCCACCGTTGACAATGGGTTATCAAAAGCTACATCTGGCTGTTGAGCTACTGCCTTAGGCCAGCACCAGGTACTGTACAAACTGTATTTCTTCCCAAGGAGTGGACGTCACAGTCCAGCCTGACTCCCTGTAAAACAACCGCTTTCCCTTTGAATATTATCTCAGTGTCACTTCCTACAATCCTGTCTTTAAGGAGTCAAAAATCTCAAAGAGCTCTATGCTCTTTTACCTGGTACTTGCCATCACCTGTCTTTCTGATATGTATGGGTTTTCTCGTGTAATGAGCAGAAGCGTGTGTACTCTGCTAGTTCTGGTGCGCTTGAAACTCCTCGTCCGTTTTTCTGTAATAGTTGCCATTTTTCCTCCCCAAAGCATCACTGAACCATTTAGTCTTGATACCAGGATAACATTTCCACTTTACTTGCATCTTTATGAATCTTTCTGGTTGTCATTGGAATTTTGTTAAAGCTGTTTGCTTTCTGCTTTTAAATATTTTCACCTTTGGCTGGGTACGGTGTCTCATCCCTATAATCCCACCACTTCAGGAGGCTGAAGTGAGGGGATCATTTGAGCCCAGAAGTTTGAGACCAGGCTGGGCAACATAGTGAGACCCTGTCTCTACTAAAAATATTTATTTAAATTTTTCTTTTTTTTTTTTTTTTTTGAGATGGAGTCTTGCTTTTTCGGCCAGGCTGGAGTGCAGTGGCACGATCTCAACTCACTGCAGCCTTCACCTCCCAAGTTCACGCAATTCTGCCTCAGCCTCCTGAGTAGTTGGGATTACAGACATGCCCTGCCATGCCCAGCTAATTTTTGTATTTTTAGTACAGGCGGGGTTTCACTACGTTGGCCAGGCTAGTGTCAAACTCCTGACCTCAAGTGATTTACCCTCCTCAGCCTCCCAAAGTGCTGAGATTACAGGTGTGAGCCACCACACTCGGCCTAAAATATTTTTTAAAGATTGAAATGTTTTCACTTTCCATGTTAATAGATGGAAGCTTTAATTTGCATCTGGTGCTAGTTCCATTTCCTTTTAACCTCAAAGAGGATATATTCTTCATTGTGTAGGCATAAATATGATTTTCTTTCTTAGCAATAATGAATGTTTTGCCTTCACAGGAGCCTCAGGGAAGCCAGCCGGCACAGCAGCAGCAGCCTTGCTTCTATGAGATCAAACAGTTCTTGGAGTGTGCCCAGAACCAGGGTGACCTCAAGCTCTGTGAGGGTTTCAGTGAGGTGCTGAAACAGTGCCGACTTGCAAACGGTAGGTGATTTGTCCAATTTGCATCTGCTTAATTCACAGTGGTATTCCTGGATCCTGAAGAACTTAGGGGAATCTGTGTTTAATAAATTAAATTGATAAGTTTGGAGAAGACTTTGTTGGTATTTCTCTAGGATTAACTCCTAACAACTGGGCCAGAGTTTTCTAGTCGTTTTTATGAGTCATTATCTGAATTTTCTTCTACCTTCAGAAGGTATAGGCCAGGCGTGATGGCTCATGTTTGTGATCCCAGCACGTGGGTGGATCACCTGAGGTTGGGAGTCTGAGACCAGCCTGGCCAACATGGCAAAACCCATCTCTACTAAAAATACAAAAAATTACCTGGGTGTGGTGGTGGGTGCCCATAATCTCAGCTACTTGGAAGGCTGAGGCAGGAGAATCCCTTGAACCTGGCAGGCAGAAGCTGCAGTGAGCCAGGATCCCGCCACTGCACTCCAGCCTGGGTGACAGAGCAAGGCTCTGTCCCAAATTAAAAAAAAAAAAAAAATGAAGAAGGAGAAGGTGTAAATCAGCATGCCAGGTCTTACTGTGATTACTGGATGAGAGTGACCTCCTCGCCTTAAGGCCGTGAATATAAAATTAGATTCTGTTTTTACCAAAATCTAGGAATAGACCTCATTGAGTTAAAGGAGTTTATTAAGTTCCTCAGGGGAACTCTTGAGATTTAGGGTGTCTTGTTAGTTGCAGGATGCCTTCAATCACTTAGCACTCTGGGAGGCCAAGGTGGGACGATTGCTTGAGCCCAGGAGTTTGATACCAGCCTGGGCAACATAGCAGGACTCCATCTCTATTTTTTATTAAAAAAAAAAAAAAAAAAAGCTATACCCTTGGCTTCTCTCTGCTTTCATGATTTGGAAGGCTTCTGTTTTGTTGAGTGTATGAAGCTAGCACTCTTCTAACTTATTTTTTCTCTTTGCAGGATTGGCCTAATCAAGAAGTTCAAACTAGAGAAACGGAAAACCAGCTCTCATAACCAACCTAATATAAAAATTTAATTAATAGTGAAGGTGTAAAGTGTAGCCATCAGTTAAACCTCTCCTGCCATTCCTAGCTTCCTTGCTTCAGAATTGAAATGGAAGTGGGTGTTGCTACTCTGTAGAATTTGGAGCTGGTCAGATGTTTGTGTGGCCTCCTTAAACTAGCTGTTATGATTTTATTTTTTGTGAGTTAATTAGAATAAAGTGATTCTCTTCCAAGATGTGATTCATCTAGTCTGTATCCTCTGGTTATGAAATTAGCATCTACCCAGCTCTGAGAGCTGCCCTGAGGGATCATGTAAGGAGTGGCTCACTCAGAAACATACTGCTCGATTCAAGGGTCCCGGTCCTGTGGGCCTGGAGTTAAGCAAGCTGATCAGTAGCAGGAAACTCTGCTTAAAATACTGTTGTAAGCCAGGCGTGATGGCGCCTGCCTGTAATCCCAACTACTTGGGAGGCTGAGGCAGGAGAATTGCTTGAAACTGAAAGATGGAGGTTGCAGTGAGTTGAGTTCATGCCACTGCACTCCAGCCTGGGTGACAGTAAGATTCTGTCTCAAAAATACATTGTTTAAATCAAGTGAAGGATAAAGGAACAGGAATAAGCCTGTTTGGGGTGAGTTACCTATTCCCCTACTGTTTCCCCGCAAGCTTGTTCCGCCCACCTTACTTTGTTCTGCTCCATTTCCAACCTGGGCCGGTTCGCCTCTCCTTAGGCAGCCTAGTGGTCCCCCATTCCCAGGAGGTCACCATACTGAGGCCGAACTTACTGCGGACACCCAATTGGAATAGCACACTACAGCCCAGAACTCCCAGGCTCAAGCGATCCTCCCACCTCAGCCTCCCGAGTAGCTGAGACTACAGGCACGCGCCACCACACCCAGCAATAGATGTTTTTAAAATAACCTTTACTTTTAAGAAGTTAGGTACATTAGAGGAAACTGAAAAACACAAGAACAAAGTCACAATGACAAGCCGTTTAGAGTTTGACACATTCTCCTAGGTCCTGTGTGTCCATAGGCACAACATCCAATTTTGTGGGACTGAGACTGTATAGTATGTATCATGATCTTTCACACACCATGAATATCTACCAATTCAAAATCCCAAAGCAATCAGCATTTTGATAACCAAGAATACAGTACACCAACTCAGTCTGTTTTAAAAAAAGATGTAATCCTGTCTTTCTTGGGACAAAAACTTGATAGACGACAAAAATGGCAATACGCCTCTAGATAAAAGCATTGGCAGAGTTCTGATTTAAATACTGCATTCCCTTAATACTCAATTTAAAATGAAGCATACAGCAACAGAATAAGTACAATGCTTCTAAGAGAGCTCATTAGCAGATCTATACCATTAAATATTAGCAAGGTATATTTCCATGGAATTATTTAATATATTTCTATAGTACAGCCACAAGAGATGCATACATTAATGGCTGTCTTCAAAACGTAAATATGGACACATCTGCATACATCTCTCCCTTTATAGCTCCTTCTGCCCCTCCGCTGCCAACTAATGAACAAGTCCTGACATACGCTGCTCAGAGGTGATTTAACAATTCCGTATCCAAGATGCATCTTTTTTGTCAATTACTAGAATGGTATTTACAAAGTGGCTAATTCATTAGCTCTATGTTGTCACCCCAGACATTCATAAAGCTTAGACGTTGCAGTATAATGAACTTTGTCCACAATAAACACAGGCACTTTACTACAAACACTCATACAGACCTGGGGTTATCATCTAAAACCATCTTCTAGATATGGAGATACTAGCAAAGAGCCCCTCCCTTCACCCTGTCTTCTCCGTCTTCCACCATCCCCAGTGACTAAGTATAGGATGTCTGGCTCCAAGAGGTGAACTAATAATAAAGGTCACTCCCAGAAGACAGGCCTCCTTAAAACCTAACAAAAGGACATGCGTAAAGGGACTGACTTACTATATCTATTTTTAACATACTCTGAGCATTGACTTGTTTGTCCTTTAATACATAATATTAACTAAAATGCACGTACAGAACAATGGTTAGACCAGCTGAACTAATCTCAAGGACAAAGAACCCTTCTCCCTGCAAACCTCCTCCTCCCCAACCCATCACCAGCCAATGAATAGTCAGCATAGGCTCCTACACATCAAATTTTAACAACTCCATTCCCAAATGCAACCAACCACTCCTAAGGAAGTAATGAAAACAAATGCTTAGTGGGGTGTTACTTTAGCCCTCTATTTTTAACCTATGTCAAGCACTTTTAAACACCTAGAAAGACTAGATATTTCCAACTGGACTCAGGTTTTCCATTATGTACACAGTAGCATTGAATGAATAGTGTTATACATAACACAGACTGTAATTTGAGTGTCTTCTAAACACGAACATTCTAGCCTAGAACCTACTTCCCTTTCCGACCTCTGTCAACCCCATGGACAGCTTAGGGGGGACTTTAACAATGTCACTTCTGTTTTTAAGAAGTCTTCCCTATGATTTTTAACACAAGGTATACTCAATGTATTGAATTTACTAACTCTACTTCTGTAATACACTGGCAACCTGTTTAACATCGACTAGCTGTAAATTAGGACTCTTATGTCCGCTTATATACACTATATACACAGCACAGTTAATGAAAATGCAGACATAAGGGACAATGATCAATGTGCCTAATCATAAACACACTAGTGGAGGCCAGGCGCGGTGGCTCATGCCTGTAATCCCAGCACTTTGGGAGGCCGAGGCGGGTGGATCACAAGTTCAGGAGTTCGAGACCAGCCTGGCCAAAATGTTGAAACCCCGTCTCTACTAAAAAAATACAAAAATTAGCTGGGCGCGGTGGCACGCACCTCTAATCCCAGCTACGCAGGAGGCTGAGGCAGGAGAATCGCTTGAACCTGGTAGGTGGAGGTTGCAGTGAGCCGAGATCATACCATTGCACTCCAGCCTGGGTGACAGAGTGAGACTCTGTCTCAAAACAAAACAAAACAAAACAAAACACTGGTGGTAAGCTCTTTACACTCCTCCTCCTCCCGGAACCTGCAGAAATACCGTAATGCACTGCTCAGAGAATTGATCAATTTCCAAAAGAGGATATATCAAAAGGATAGCTACAAAATGTGTTTGTTATTTACTACCTCTACTTTTAACATACTTTGTGCACTTCTAAACATCTAGAAAGACTAGATATTTCAAATTAGGACTTAAGTTTGTCCACTATATACACAGCCGTGCTGAATAAACTACACACATGTAACAATGGTTATACCTAAAAGTGTCTTCTAGATGGAAACATTCTGGTCTAGAACTCTTCACAACCACCAACCTGGTGGATATAGGCACATGTGTCACTTACAGCTGATGTTACTTCACTTCCGAAAGTCTTTCTCAGAAGACAGGCTTTCTATGAATTTTAACCAAGTGTACAGGATGTGTTAGTTTACTTCTGTCATACATTGGCAACCTGTTTAATATCTAGAGACTAGATATTATAAAATTGGGACCCATTTGTCCAGTACATACATAATATATACAGTATAAATAGCAAAGTTAAAGGAAATGCATGTAACATATAGGCAATGGACTAAGCTGAACTTTTCTAATAAACAATGGCAAAACACCTTTTACAATTTCTTCCCTCCCACCTCCCAGGTAGTTCCACAATTCCACTTCCCAACAGCATTTCCCGTCACTTTTTTAAACCTATTTACAAAAAGTATTATTCTACTACTACTTTTAAATACACCGAGCACTTCCAAATATCTAGAAAGACTAGATATTTCATATAACTTGTCCACCACGTACACAGCCCTGTTAACTAAAATTGCATACACATAACGATGGTTATCATCTGAGGTACCGTCTAACTGTGACCATTTGGCCTTGAATCATTCCCTCCTCTCTTTCTTCTCTGCCTTCGATCCAGGGGACAGGTACAGGCACGTGTAATGCGCAGAGATGACTGAACAAATTCCAATGCAAAAGTCGTTTACGGAAGACAAGTTTTCCTACGAATTTCTTCACAAAGGGAACACGATATGCTGATTTACTACTTGGTCATACACTGCCAACCTCTTTAACATCTAGAGACTAGATGCTGAAAAATTAGGACTCATTGTCCATTATATACACTATGTACAAAGCAAAAGAAAATGCACAAAACCTACAGAAAAACAGTGTCTGAAATGTCCAAGTGTGAACACACTAGAATATTACCTTTTGCAATTTCTTCCCTCTCACCTCCTCTGAACCACTGAACGAGTATAGACAGTACTGTATGGCTCACAAAGGTGGCTTCACGATTCAATTTCCAAAAGTACTTCCTATGAATTTTAGCAAAAAAGATACATACGAAGTGGTATTTTACTATCTCTATATTTAACATACATCAGACACTTCTAAACACCTAGATTAGGAGTTAGTTTGTCCACTATGTACACAGCAGTCTTGAATAAACTGCAAACATGTAACAACAGTTATAATTTGAAAGAGCCTTCCAAGTGTGAACATTCTGGCCTAGAACCCTTCCTATCTCCATCAGCCCAGTGGGCAAGAACGCTCAAATTTTCAGAAGACAATCTTTCCTAGACTTGTAAAACACAATGTACAAAACATTAGGTTACTAACCCTACTTCTGTCATACAGTGGCAACCTCTTTAACATCTAGAAAGACTAGATGTTAAAGTTAGGACTCGTTTGTCCTTTATGTGCACTATATGCACAGGTAAGTAAAACAAAATGCAGAGATAATAATTCATCTGGCCTTGCTGTAAGCAGGGTAGCACAGAACCGTCTGCACCTCCCCCTCTTCCCTCCTCCCCTGAACCGCTGCACACACAGTATTACTCAACAGGTGATTTGGCCATTCCCCCCAAAAACATTTCCTACAAATTGTTAACAAAAAGATATTTACAAAATGTGATTTTACTACCTCTAATTTTAACATCTATCAGGCACTTCAGAACATCTAAAAAGAACAGATGTTGCAAAAAAGTTTAGCACTGTCAACTATATATACAGTAGTGAGGAATAAAATGCACACAAAACAACGGCCAGAATACGAAAATGTCTTCTCAGTACGACCAGTCTAGCGGAGAACCTTCTCCTCCTCCTCGTGTCTTCCAACTCCATGTCATGTAGCCCACTGAACACACGTGGACTACCGCTTCCAGAGGCCACCTAACAGCTCCATTTCCAAAAGTCATCGAGTCCAGGGGTCATGTATTTTCTATGATTTCTTTTAAACAAATGAGAATTTACAAGATGTGTGGTTTTCTAACTCTACTTTATCATACATTGGCAACCTCTTTACACCTAGAAGGGCTAGAGGTGACAAACGTTTTCTATTAAAAAGCTGGGGTGTGTAACTCTTATCAAGACAGCTGAAGGCGAAAAAAAAGAAAAAAATAGGGCCGGGCGCGGTGGCTCAAGCCTGTAATCCCAGCACTTTGGGAGGCCGAGGCGGGTGGATCACGAGGTCGAGAGATCGAGACCATCCTGGTCAACATGGTGAAACCCCGTCTCTACTAAAAATACAAAAAATTAGCTGGGCGTGGTGGCGCGTGCCTGTAGTCCCAGCTACTCAGGAGGCTGAGGCAGGAGAATTGCCTGAACCCAGGAGGCGGAGGTTGCAGTGAGCCGAGATCGCGCCATTGCACTCCAGCCTGGGTAACAAGAGCGAAACTCCGCCTCAAAAAAAAAACAAAAGAAAAGAAAAGAAAAAAATAACAAAAAGGGAAAAAGGTTGGGGTGCAGTTGAGAGCAGCTTTTCCCCATGACACACACAGGCCTTGCGCGCGGCCAGCGACCTTCCCCACGCGGCCCGTCCTTCCCCGGCTCTGTGCCCGGCAGCCAGGTCTGCAGGGATGAACGCGGCCCGACGGCCGCTGGCCGCGCCCCCGCCGCGCCGGGACCTTCGCTCCCCTCCGGGCCTGTGAAGGCCTCTGTCCGCCGTCAGGACTAGGTAGGGCCCGCCCAGCGGGGACCCGGACCCGCACGGCTTCGTGGTCCAGAGGCGGCCGAGCCCGCCTGCGTCCTCAGGCCGCCCTCCCAGGCCCTCCGAGACCTACCGGCTCCGCCGCGCGGCCCTCCAGCGGCCGCCATGCTTCCCGGCGGCCCCCACTTCCGCCGCGCGGCCCTCGAGCGGCCGCCATGCTTCCTGGCCCCCACTTCCGCCGCGCGGCCCTCGAGCGGCCGCCATGCTTCCTGGCCCCCACTTCCGCCGCGCGGCCCTCGAGCGGCCGCCATGCTTCCTGGCCCCCACTTCCGCCGCGCGGCCCTCGAGCGGCCGCCATACTTCCTGGCCCCCACTTCCGCCGCGCGGCCCTCCAGCGGCCGCCATGCTTCCCGGTGGCCCCCACTTCCGCCGCGCGGCCCTCGAGCGGCCGCCATGCTTCCTGGCCCCCACTTCCGCCGCGCGGCCCTCCAGCGGCCGCCATGCTTCCCGGTGGCCCCCACTTCCGCCGCGCGGCCCTCCAGCGGCCGCCATGCTTCCTGGCCCCCACTTCCGCCGCGCGGCCCTCCAGCGGCCGCCATGCTTCCTGGCCCCCACTTCCGCCGCGCAGGGGCGCTGCATCCGGGCGGCCCGGCTGGGGCTCGGGCGAGGCCCGCGCGCTGGGGTCCGCGGTCCGGGCGTGGTGCCGGCCGGGAGAAGCCGCCGCCGCCGCCATCAGCCACCGAAGTGGGGCGGGGTAGAGACGCTGGCCGCGGCTTCAAGGCGCGGGCCCGGCCCGAGGCAGCCGCGGCGGAGGCCTCCGGTGTCCCGGGCCCCCGGCTCACTCGCCGGCCCCGGCCGCGTGGCCCGCAGGGCCCAGGGCCGGCTCTCTGCCCGACCGGAACTCGCAAAAATAAGTGCCGGGCGCGGCGGCTCACGCCTGTCATCCCAGCGCTTCGGGAGGCCGAGGCGGGCGGATCGCTTGAGGTCACGAGTTCATGACCAGCCTGGCCAACATGGCAACACCCTGTCTCTGACAAAAATACAAGCATTAGCTGGGCGTGGTGGCAGGCGCCTGTCATCCCAGCTACTCGGGAGGCCGAGGCGGGAGGAGCGCTTGAACCTGAGCATTGCACGCCAACCCGGGCAACAGAGCCAGGCTCCGTTACAAAAAAATAATAGAATACATAAACATTTTTAAAAAACTCACACATCTGATGTAAGATTAAAGGAAGGTTTTCTGAGATGAAGCTATGGAGGTTAGATGAGAGGTAGATCCCTCAAAGGGAAGAGCTCTAGTTTTCTTTTAATTTTGAGATGCAGTCTTGCTCTGTCACCCAGGCTGAAGTGCAATGCCTAGGGACCAGTGATTCTCCTGCATCAGCCTCCCGAGTAGCTGGGATTACAGGCGCCCACTACCGTGCTCGGCTAATTTTTAAAATATTTTTAGTAGAGCGAGGGTTTCACTATATTGGTCAGGCTGGTTTCGAGCTCCTGACCTGATGATTCACCCACCTCGGCCTCCCAAAATGCTAGGATTACAGACGTAAGCCACCGCGCCCAGCCTTTTATTTATTTATTTATTTTGAGACAGGCTCTGTTGCCCAGCATGGAATACAGTGGAATAATCATAGCTCACTGAAGCCTCAACCTCCCAGGCACACATATCTGACTAATTTTTAAATTTTTGTAGAGCCAGGGTCTCACTTTGTTGCCCAGGCTGGCGTCAAACTCCTGGACGTAAACAATCCTCCTGCCTCAGTCTCCCAAAGCACCGGGACTACAGGCATGAGCCACTGCGCCAGGCGTTCCTAACCTGTACGGATCTGCATTATGTAGGGTAACCGTGCACACTGTCCCCAGATGTCCCTGTGGCAGCCGGGACAGTCAGCTGCTGCAGTGGTGCGCCGAGAAATCCTCCAGGGCCTTGCTCTCAGCAGACACGGAAATCAAAATCACTTGTGCATTCCCCACAAGGTTGGCTTTCTGTTCCCTGGGCCTGGAAGCCAAGGGAGCTGCAGAGGGAAAACTGATCACCACGTGCTGTCGGCCTGCTCTCAGGCCGCCGAGCTTCCCGCACCCTCCAGCAGAGGTCCCCGCAGTGAGACCCAGCCCTGCTCCCTGTCCCTGCAGGCCTTGGCCTGCCTCCCGGGTTTGCAGTGGTGATTTATTTTTGGTACGTCAGCCTCTGGTCATCAAATAGCAAAACCCAAAACAGGAGCAGCACGATATCTTCCAAGTGTCTGCTCAGGACACGGCTTCAGCCCTCGGTGGTCCCCTCTCCCCAGGGGCCCTGAGGCCTTTGGGATACTTGTCAAGCTCCTTCAAGAGCCTGCAAGGACTTAACGGTGAGTAGTTAGGCCGGTGATGGACAAAGGTCAGGTGACAGGCAGGGAATGGAGAGGCCTGGGGATGGAGAAGATGGAAGGCCCCACATCTGTTCCATCCATTTCTCCTTTCTGAAGGCACAGACCCAGGAGAGTGGCAGCATCGACCCCTGAAACCCCCATCTGGGGGACTTTCCTACAGAAAAGTGGTCCCTGGGGTGATCTGGTTTTTGGACTTTCAGAGTTCAGGGGAGGGAAGTTACACACCAAAAAGGACCAACCCAGCCGGGTGTGGGAGGGCGAGGCGGGAGGCTCACTTAAAGTCAGGAGCTCGAGACCAGCCTGGCCAACATGGTGAAACCCTGCCTCTACCAAAACTACAAGCATTAGCTGGGATGGTGGCTCGTGCCTGTAGTCCCAGCGATGCCGGAGGCTGAGGCAGGACAATGACAAACCTGCGAGGTGGAGGTTACAGTGAGCTGAGATCTCGCCACTGCAGTCCGGCCTGGGCCAGCTGCTCCCATGTGGGGACCCTGTCCACAGGGGTCTCGGGAAAGGTGTGAGGGGTGAGTGGGGCAGTAGAGAGGCCCCAGTCAGAGCTGGGGGGTGGGGCAAGATAACCAGTGACTGCAGCCACAGCTTGGCCAGGCTGCTGTGCGGGGCCTAGGCTGCCATCTCATAGAGGGTCCAATGTACTTGCTGCTCATGGAGGCTCAGGGAAGAGGAGACAGCTGGCACTACCCAGCTTTGGGAGGTAATAAGGCACAGATGCCCATGGCAAGGACTCGGGACCTGCCAGCAAATGGGCTTGTTTTTATGGGAAACAAGACACTCCCGGGCTTCATCAGGTTGCTGACGGGCAGGCAGAGGCCTGTGTGTGCGGCAGCCCAGATGCCTGGCACTGGGAGAGGGGACTTGTTATTCTAAACCTTCCTCTGGTAACCAGGCACCCAGTAGTGGGGCCACCAGGATTCCTGGAACAGCCCGCCCAGTCCTGGAGGCAGCCAGAGCTCCTGCTGGGCTGCTCAGCAAACTGGCTCCTCTGAGAGGCCAGGCCTCCTTAGGCCTAGAAGCAGTGGGGTAAAGGCGGCTGCTGCGTGGCAGCTTGGGCCTGTTTTCCACCTGCCCTTTTCCCTGTTGGTAGATGATCTTCTGCATTCCTCAAATCCTGCATCTCATTTTGTTTTGCTTGAGTCTCGCTCTCTCACCCAGGCTGGAGTGCAGTGGTGCAATCCCAGTTCACTGCAACCTCCACCTCCTGGGTTCAAGTGATCCTCCTGATCCAAGAGCCATCACACCTGGCTAATTTTTCTATTTTTGTTGAGATGGGGTTTCTCTTTGTAGCCCAGGCTGCTCTCGAACTCCTGACCTCAAGTGATCTGCCCACCTCAGCTTCCCAAAGTGCTGGGATGACAGGTGTGAGCCACCACGCCAGGCCCAAATCCTACATCTGAAACAGGAATTGAGTTTCCTGGCAGGAGCTTCCATGTTCCCAAAGCAAGGTGGGGTAGCTCAGTGCCTCGATGTCCAAGCCGGGGTGTCCTGGCTCTGTACTGGCTCCACACTGCAGCAGGTCCACTCAGGGCTCACTGGCCATTGTTAGGTAGGACGTGGGGCATTTTGCTGGCAGGACCCTGAGCCAAAGGGTACCTGCCCAACCGCTGACTCACATTCAAAAAATAGCACCAGCTGGACACCTGCACTGGACACAGGGAGCAGAGATGACTAGGACACCCTAGAGATGACCATCTAGATGACACACACTGACAAGTGACACCAGAGGCAGGGACCAGGACAGACCCACCCAGCTCTCCATCCCTTAGAGCACCCGGCATGGTGGTTGGCAAAGAGTGGGTGTTGGTATCTGCAGAATGAAGATGGAATAAATGAGTGAGTGATTATGAAAATCCCAGTTACGGACAGAATACATGAGAAAGGGTTGGGTGCAGTGGCTTACGCCTGTATTCCCAGCACTTTGGGAGGCCAAGGTGGGTGGATCATTTGAGGTCAGGAATTAGACCAGCCTGGCCAACATGTTGAAACCCCGTCTCTACTAAAAATACAAAAATTAGCCAGGCATGGTTGTGCGTGCCTGTAGTCCCAGCTACTCAGGAGGCTGAGGCAGGAGAATTGCCTGAACCCAGGAGGCGGAGGTTGCAGTGAGCCGAGATCACTCCAGCCTGGAAACTGTGACCAGGTGTAGTGGTGGCTCACGCCTATAATCCCAGCTCTTTAGGAGGCTGAGGCGGGAAGACTGCTTGAGGCCAGGAGTTTGAAACCAGCCTGGGCAACATAGGGAGACCCTGTCTCTACAAAAATCTTAAATATTAGGGCCGGGCATGGTACTCACATCTGTAATCCCAACACTTTGGGAAACTGAGGCGGGCAGATCACCTGCAGTCAGGAGTTCAAGACCAGCCTGGTCAACAAGGTGAAACGCTGTCTCTAATAAAAATGTAAAAAATTAGCCGGGTGCGGTGGCAGGTGCCTGTAATTCCAGCTACTCGGGAGGCTGAGGCAGGAGAATCGCTTGAACCTGGGAGGCGGAGGTTGCAGTGAGCTGAGATCGTACCACTGCACTCCAGCCTGGGTAACAGAGTGAGACCCCATCTCTACAAAGAGGTTCGTTTGTTTGTCTGTTTGAGCTGGAGTCTCATTTCACCCAGGCTGGAGTACAATGGTACGATCTCAGCTGACTGCAACCTCCGCCTCCCAGGTTCAAGCGATTCTCCTGCCTCAGCCTCCCGAGTAGCTGGGACTACAACCGTGTGCCACCATGCCCAGCTAATCTTTGTATTTCTAGCAGAGATGGGGTTTCATCATGTTGGCCAGGCTGGTCTCGAACTCGTGGCCTCAAGTCATCTGTCTGCCTCAGCCTCCTAAAGTGCCGAGATTACAGGCCTGAGCCACCGCACCCGATCTCAATTCACAAACGTTTATTTGGAACATTCACTATAGGCCAGTCTGGTGCCAGGAGATTTAAGGATGAGTGAGAAACAGTTCCAGGCCCCAAGGAGAACACCCCCCTGGGTTAGGAGCACTGACAGCTTCTTTCTGCTCCCCTCTCAGAGTCGCCCAGAGTCCCCCCGCTGAGCATCTGAGCATGACCCGGGATGAGGCACTGCCGGACTCTCATTCCGCACAGGACTTCTATGAGAATTACGAGCCCAAGGAGATACTGGGCAGGTAAGGTCCGCGCTCTCCCTATGAAGTGCTGTCCTCTGCTCCACCGCAAGGACTGACCCCACTTGCATCCCCAAAGTGCTGTCCACTTGGAGAAACCCTTGGTTTGGGGTCCTGCCATCCTGAAGCCAGGAAAGATAAGAGAAACCTCTCCCAGTAAAAAGTTCCCAGGGGCAGGTACAGTGGCTCACACCTAATTCCAGCATTTTGGGAGGCTGAAGTGGGAGGATTGCTTGAGGCCAGGAATTCAAGGTCAGCCTAGGCAACATAGCAAAACCCCATGTCTTTTTTTTTGTTTAGACAAGGTCTTGCCCCGTTGTCCAGGTTTGAGTACAGTGCTATGATCTTGGCTGACTAGTCTCTGCCTCCTAGGTTCAAGTGATCCTCCCACCTCTGCCTCCCTAGTAGCTGGGACCACAGGTGTGTGCCACCACGTCTAGCTAACCATCTCTATAAAAAAAAAAAAAAAAAAAAAAAAAAAAAAGGCCGGGCACGGTGGCCCACACCTGTAATCCCAGCACTTTGGGAGGCCGAGGCGGGTGGATCACGAGGTCAAGAGATCGAGACCATCCTGGTCAACATGGTGAAACCCCGTCTCTACTAAAAATACAAAAAATTGGCTGGGCATGGTGGCGCGTGCCTGTAATCCCAGCTACTCAGGAGGCTGAGGCAGGAGAATTGCTTGAACCCAGGAGGCGGAGGTTGCGGTGAGCTGAGATCGCACCATTGCACTCCAGCCTGGGTAACAAGAGCGAAACTCCGTCTCAAAAAAAAAAAAGAAAAAGAAAAAACAGCAGCCAGGCCCAGTGGCCCACGCCTGTGATCCCAGCACTGCGGGAGGCCGAGGCGGGTGGAGGGCCTGCACCCAGGAATTCAGTATCAGCCTGGGCAACAGAGCGGGACCTCGTCTCTACAAAAAATAAAGAGTTAGCCAGATATGGTGACGTGCATCTGCAGGCCAGCTACTCAAGAGGCACAGGTGGCAGGACTGCTTCAGCCCTGGGGAGTTGAGGCTGCAGTGAGCCGTGATCATATCATTGCACTCAGCCTGTGCAACAGAGCAAGACCCTAGAGGCCCTATCACATACACACACACACACACACAGTTCTTAGGTGTTGTTAACAAGCACATCTAAGCCCAGCTTTGACCAGAATCAGGAATCAGGAATAGAGGGAAGATTACAGCGCTGAGTGTAGGGCTTCTTTCTTTCCATATGTTGAGCAAGAGCACTGAACTAGGGCCGGGCAAGGTGGCTCACACTTGTAGTCCCAGCACTTTGGGAGGCCAAGGTGGGCAGATCACCTGAGGTCAGGAGTTTGAGACCAGCCTGGACGTGTTGAAACACCATCTCTACTAAAAATATAAAAGTTAGCTGCATATGATGGTGGGCACCTGTAGTCCCAGCTACTCGGGAGGCTGAGACAGAAGCCAGGATCATGCCACTGCACTCCAGCCTGGGCTACAGAGTGAGAAACCATCTTAAAAAAAAAAAAAAAAAAGCTGGGTGTGATGGCTCATGGCTGTAATCCCAGCTACTTGGAAGGCTGAGGTAGAGAATTTCTTGAACCCAGGAAGTGGAGATTGCAGTGAGCCAAGCTCGCACCACTGCACTCCAGCCTGGGCGACAAAACAAGAATCTATGTAAAAAAAAAAAAAAAAAAAATGCCAGGCGCGGTGGCTCACACCTGTAATCCCAGCACTTTGGGAGGCCGAAGCGGGTGGATCACAAGGTCAAGAGATCGAGACTATCTTGGTCAGCAAGGTGAAACCCCGTCTCTACTAAAAATACAAAAATTAGCCGGGCATGGTGGTGCACGCCTGTAGTCCCAGCTACTCGGGAGGCTGAGGCAGGAGAATTGCCTGAACCCAGGAGGCGGAGGTTGCGGTGAGCCGAGATCGTGCCATTGCACTCCAGCCTGGGTAACAAGAGCGAAACTCCGTCTCAAAAAAAAACAAAACAAAACAAAAAAAACAAAAGACTAAAAATTAGCTGGGCATGGTGGCACGTGCCTGTAATCCCAGCTACTCAGGAGGCTGAGGCAGGAGAATTGCCTGAACCCAGGAGGCCGAGGTTGTGGTGAGCCGAGATCGCGCCATTGCACTCCAGCCTGGGTAACAAGAGCGAAACTCCGTCTCAAAAAAAAAAAAAAAAAAAAAAAAAAAAAAAAAAAAAAGCACTGAACTAGGAGTCAAATGGCCTGAGAGTAGGCTTGTTACTCATCAGCTCTGGGCAAATCACCGTCGGTGCCTTTATTCATCCACCATACCCAAAAGCTCAGAGGAAGTTGGGGGAGTGTAAATCCATTGACAAGGGCATCCTGGCTGCGGCCTCGAATCTCCGGTGGGGTGAGGGGCCCCCAAGGCCATCTGTCCTCTGCACTCCCAGGGGCGTTAGCAGTGTGGTCAGGCGCTGCATCCACAAGCCCACGAACCAGGAATACGCTGTGAAGGTCATCGACGTCACCGGTGGAGGCAGCTTCAGCCCCGAGGAGGTGCGGGAGCTGCGGGAAGCCACGCTGAAGGAGGTGGACATCCTGCGGAAGGTCTCAGGGCACCCCAACATCAGTGAGTGATGGCCCCAAGCCACAGAGTGGGGGTGGCCCCCTGTGATTCTGCCCTGACAGCCTGAGCCAGGTAGCGTGGCCCCACTGCACAGCCAGCTAGAACCACCCAGGCTTAAGGTTCCCAGTTCCACCCTCACTGCTGCGACAGGAGGGGTCCCAGGCAGGGATGGATGCAGGTGCGGGAAAGGGAGTTCAATGTCCCCGGGCTGAGTTAGCCAGGCGTGGTGGTGCACACCCGTGATCCCAGCCACTCGGGAGGCTCAGGCAGGAGCATCACTGGAGCCCGGGAGTTTGAGGCTGCAGTGAGCTATGACCGCACCATTACACTCCAGCCTGGGTGAGGCCCTGTCTCTAAAAATATTAACAGTGATAATAAAGCCCCAGGGCCTGCCCACACCCCTGGTTGGGGTCCTTCGGGCACCCTCCTGATTCCCCTGTCAGCTTCTGAAGTCAGCCCACAGCAGCCTTGGCCCTCTCCCCGTGTCCGGGCTCCCCTGCTACCTGAGACCAGCTAGTCATTTCCATTTCAGTACAGCTGAAGGACACTTATGAGACCAACACTTTCTTCTTCTTGGTGTTTGACCTGTAAGTACCCAGCCCCAGAGCCAACCACATCCCCTCCCGCACCCCAGGGCTGCCTGGAGACCACAGCCAGTCCCTAAACTGAGGATGTCAAATCCGTCACGGTGTTTAGACGGATCAGCCCCTGAGGTGGGGCTGCCGGGTTTGAAAACGGGCTCGAAAACGGGCTCATCGCTTGTGGGCTGGATCATTTCTTTAAATCTTGGTTTTCTCATAATAATTATAGGAGTGATAATAGCACAGTGACTGGCATAGTGTGAATGCTAGTAATTATTAGCTACAGGCCCGGTGCAGTGGCTCATGCCTGTAATCCCAGCCTCCCATTGTGGGAGGCCAAGGCAGGCAGATCACTTGAGGTCAGGGCTTTGGTAAAATCCTGTTTCTACCAAAAATATATATTTTTAATTAGCTAGGTGTGATGGCATGTGCCTGTAATCTCAGCTACTTGGGAGGCTGAGGCAGGGAAATCACTCCCATGAGCTGAGATCATGCCACTGCACTCCAGCCTAGGCAACAAAGCAAGACTCCATCTTAAAAAAATAAAAAATAAAGGCTGGGCACGGTGGCTCACACCTGTAATCTCATCACTTTGGGAGGCCAAGGAGGGTGGATCACTTGAGGTTGGGAGTTCAAGACCAGCCTGACCAACATGGAAAAACTCCATCTCTACTAAAAATACAAAATTAGCGGCATATGGTGGTACATGCCAGTAATCTCAGCTACTCGGGAGGCTGAGGCAGGAGAATCGCTTGAACCCGGGAGACACAGGTTGCAGTGAGCCGAGACTGAGCCACTGCACTCCAGCCTGGGCAACAAGAGCAAAACTCCATCTCAAGAAAACAAAAAAAAGCGATCCTCCCACCACAGCCTCCTAAAGTGCTGGGATTACAGGCATGAGCCACCGTGCCTGGCAGTGTATTGATATAATTGTTCTACTTTATTATTGGTTGTTAATCTCTTACTATGCTTAATTTATAAACTTTATCTTAGGTATGTACATACAGGAAAAACAGTATGTATAGGCTACAGTGCTACCCATGGTTTTAGGCATCCACTGGGGGTTTTGGAACATATGCCCTGCAGATAAAGAGGAACAACTGTAGACATATAGAAACTAAAACAAGGGGTTAGCGAGAGACGGGGGCTTCTTAGACTGAGTGGTCAGGAAAGGGTATCCAGGAAGGGACTCAAGCAGAGGGTGGCAGGATGTCAGGGCCTCAGACTCTGCAGGCACTCAGTGCAAGGCTGACATGGTCTGACGTACTTTTTTTTTTTTTTAAGAGTTTTGCTCAGTCACCCAGGCTGGAGTGCAGTGGAGCAATCTTGGCTCACTGCAACCTCCATCTCATGGGTTAAAGCCAAGTGTCTTGCCTCAGCCTCCTAAGTAGCTGGGATTACAGGCGCCTGCCACCATGCCCAGCAAATTTTTTTGCGTGTAATTTTTTAGTAGAGATAGGATTTCACCACATTGGGCAGGCTGGTCTGGAACTCCTGACCTCAAGTAATCCACCTACCTTGACCTCCCGAAGTGCTAGGATTACAGGCATGAGCCACTGTGCCTGGCCTGACTGACTTTTGAAAAGATCTCACTGGCTATCCAGGGATGGCTGTAATGAGGCGGGACTGGAAAGAGGGAGGCCAGCAGTATCAGGGAAGAGAGGCAGGTGGCAGAGGTTGCATCTAGGTGTGGCCCAAAGATCAGTATCATCATCATCATCATCACCATCATCATCATCATGCCCCTACCTCTACATCATCAGGATTAGTAAGACGAGCCCCTTATCAGTAAGCATCAAATTCGAACAGCACAAACTGCTCTGTGAAATGTGGATTCAAGGCTTATTATTGGCCAGGCACGGTGGCTCACACCTGTAATCTCAGCAATTTGGGAGGCCGAAGTGGGAGGCCTGCTTGAGGCCAGGAGTTTGAGACCAGCCTGAGCAACAAAGTGAGACCCCATTTCTACAAAAAAAAATTATTTATTTATTTATTTTAGTAGAGACAGGGTTTTAACATGTTGGCTAGGATGGTCTCGATCTCCTGACCTCGTGATCCACCCACCTCAGCCTCCCAAAGTGCTGGGATTACAGGCTTGAGTCACCGTGCCTGGCCTACAAAAATTTTTTAAATTAGGGCCAGGCGTGGGGTTCATGTCTGTAGTCCCAGTACTTTGGGAGGCTGCAGTGGGCCAGGAATAGGAGACCAGCCTGGGCAACATGGCATAACCCTATCTCTACAAAAAATACTAGTCCAGCATGGTGGCAGGTATCTGTAATCCTAGCTACTCAGGAGGCCGAGGCACAAGAATGGCTTGAACTTGGGAAGCAGAGGATGCAGCTGGCTGAGATCGTGCCACTGCACTCCGGCCCAGGCAAGAGGGAGACTTTCTCCAACCCCTCTAGAGTCACCAGCTGCAGCTGTCTCGACTCTGCTCTGCAGTCCTTCCTGTCCTGGTCAGCCCTTGGGGGCAGCTCAAATGTCTTTAACCTTTGAAGAAGTTGCTGGGGGAAGCTATTTTTAATGCTGCCCTGAGGAGCCCTCCAGCGTATAACCAGATTGTTCTATCGAGACTTCTTTCTAGATCACCCCCGGAGGTAAGAAGATTGAACTGCAGTTCTTAATCCCGAAACTGGCAAACTTTGTTACTGCAACTCTTGCACAGCAGATTCTTCCCATTTGTTTCCTGGGAAAAATCAGGATACTCAGCCAGGTGTGGTGGCTCTCGCCTGTAATCCCAGCACTTTGGGAGGCTACCTGAGGTCAGGAGTTCGAGACTAGCCTGGAAACATGGAGAAACCCTGTCTCTACTGAAAATACAAAAATTAGCCAGGTGTGGTGGGGGGCGCCTCTAATCCCAGCTACTCGGGAGGCTGAGGCAGGACAATTGCTTGAATCTGGGAGGCAGAGGCCGCAGTGAGCTCAGATCATGCCATTGCACTCCAGCGTGGGCCACAAGAGCAAAAACTCCGTCTCGGTGGGGGGGTGGGGGGGGAGATCTGGATACTCATGTCCTTCTGATCTGGATCTGAGGTCCTGGGCCAGTGGTACAGGGTCCCCTCTTTCAGCCTCCAGCCATGATTTAGGCCCCGATACATCCCAGTCCATGGTGTCACTTCCATGGATGGGAGGACCCTGACGCTGATACAGTGGAGATGGAACAGAAAGGGCGCTTGAGCTGGGGCTCCCCGACTGTCCACCAACTTCAGGGCCCACAGCGGGGTACCGTTCACAGGGCCAGCAGCTTGGGGCCCACTGCTTCCCTGGTTGCTTCCAGCCATCCTGGCCTGAAACCAGGGCAAGGGGAGCCTGGGAGAGGACTTACCTAGGAAACGCCTAACCTATGAGAAGGTGGATTTTTATTCCAGGGGAAAAACTAAGTTAGGGGAGAAACCCAGGTCACCTCCGGTCCTCGGAGGGTTGATGCGAGCCCGAGGCCTGGATGTGGGCCCCTCTCCACCCTCCTCCACTTCTCTCCTCACTTCCTCAGCTCCTCCCCCGAGACGGTGGTTCTCCATGGGGAGTGGCCCACTTAGCTTCTGGAGGTACCAGGTGGAAGGCAGCACTGTGGGAGCAGGGGAAGGAGGCTGGTGGTCTTGGGACCAATCCAGTTACCAACCCCGTTTCCACAGAATGAGGAGAGGGGAGCTCTTTGACTACCTCACCGAGAAGGTCACCTTGAGTGAGAAGGAAACCAGGTCAGAGTCCCTTTGCCCTTCTCTCTGCTCCCTCCCACTTGGCCTGGGGCCACGGGCCCTGGGGTGCCAGGGGTGTCAGGGGAGGCTGGCGTGCGCCCTGCTCCCTTGCGGTGTGGCTGAAATGTGAGCTGTGTCTCCCTGCCTGTCGCCTGACCCTGCACGGGGGAAGTGACAAGTGTGTGCCCCACCCTAGGAAGATCATGCGAGCTCTGCTGGAGGTGATCTGCACCTTGCACAAACTCAACATTGTGCACCGGGACCTGAAGCCTGAGAACATCCTCTTGGATGACGACATGAACATCAAGCTCACTGACTTTGGCTTTTCCTGCCAGCTGGAGCCTGGAGAGAGGCTCCGAGGTCCGGTAACACGAGCTTGGCCCACATCTGAGCCTCGGGCTCTCGCCAACCCTCCGTGGAATAGAGATGACCTGGGTTTCTCCCGTAACTTAACTGTTCCCCAGAATAAAAATCCCACCATTTCATGGGCTAGGCATTTCTTCAGGTAAGTCCTCTCCCAGGCTCCCAGTGCCCTAGTTCCAGACCAGGATGGCTGGAAGTAACCAGGGAAGCAGTGGGCCCTGAGCTGGCAGCCATGTCAACAGGAAGTACCCAGCCCTGCCCTGGGCCCTGAAGCTGGTGAACACTGGGGGAGTCCCAGCCCAAGTGCCATTTCTGTTCCATCTCCATTGTCACTTTGGACTTCCTCTTTTATTTCTGAGATGAGGGGCGATCTCGGCTCACTGTAACCTCTGCCTCCTGGGTTCAAGCTTCCTGAGTAGCTGAAACTGCCTCAGCCTCCTGAGTAGCTGAAACTACAGGCATATGCCACCAGGCCCTGCTAATTTTTATATTTTTAGTAGAGACGGGGGTATCGCCATGTTGGCCAGGCTGGTCTCGAACTCCTGGCCTCAGGTCACCCACTTGCTTCGGCCTTCCAAAGTGCTAGGATTACAGACATGAGTCACTGCACCCAGCCTGGACTTCCTATTCTGAGCGCCCTGCTGACCTGTCTTGATGGCGACTGTTCCTGCAGAGGTCTGTGGGACCCCCAGTTACCTGGCCCCTGAGATCATCGAGTGCTCCATGAACGACGACCATCCAGGCTACGGGAAGGAGGTGGACATGTGAGTTCGCTGGGGGAGAGGAGCGCCTGGCTGGGCTGGGCCGGTGCCCCTGGCGCTGGGTAAGTGGCCCTGAGCCCTCACACCTCCAGGTGGAGCACGGGAGTCATCATGTACACACTGCTGGCCGGCTCCCCGCCCTTCTGGCACCGGAAGCAGATGCTGATGCTGAGGATGATCATGAGTGGCAACTATCAGTTTGGCTCACCCGAGTGGGATGACTACTCGGACACCGTGAAGGACCTGGTGAGAGGCCAGGCCTACCCGCCCTGGGCTCAGGGCCCCAGTGCCAGGCGCCCCTGTCCGAGAAGGCCCTCGTCCCCTGACGTGCCGAGGGGACCTGCCTTGACATTCTCGGCGCCCCTCTCGTTCCCTCCCAGGTCTCCCGCTTCCTGGTGGTGCAGCCCCAGAGCCGCTGCACAGCAGAAGAGGCCTTGGCACACCCCTTCTTCCAGCAGTACGTGGCGGAGGAAGTGCGGCACTTCAGCCCCCGGGGGAAGTTCAAGGTACGAAGCATCCCGCCCCAGCCCCCGTGGCAGCTGCTGCCAGCACCCCCAGTCCAAACCTCCAAGCGCGCTCCTCTCCCAGGTGTCCTTACACCCCAAGGGTGTCCAGAGCACCTGCCCCTCCTCTCCTAGCCACCCTGTGGCAGCTCCAGCTCCACTGCCGGCCTCAGAGATGACAGGAGTCAGCCCACTCCATCCCTGCAGATGCCAGTGAGGAGGAAGTGAGGGACACTAGGAGGGACCCCAAGAAGCCACTCAAGGCTTCGTGGCAAACGAGCCCAGGGCATCCCTGTGCTGGACGGCCAGGGGCTGGCTGGCGGGGGCTGCAGCCCAGCTTCTCCGCCCGGGGGGCAGGTGCTTGCTCTGACCGTGCTGGCTGCAGTGCGGATCTACTACCAGTACCGCCGAGTGAAGCCCGTGACCCGGGAGATCGTCATCCGAGACCCCTACGCCCTCCGGCCTCTGCGCCGGCTCATCGACGCCTACGCCTTCCGAATCTACGGCCACTGGGTGAAGAAGGGGCAGCAGCAGAACCGGGCCGCCCTCTTCGAGAACACACCCAAGGCAGTGCTCCTCTCCCTGGCTGAGGAGGACTACTGAGGGGCTGGCCAGTCAGGGAGGGCTAGAGGGCAGGCGGGGAGGGGAAGCCAGGGAAATAAAAGTCGAAGGGGTGAGACGCACGCAGGCCTCTGCGGAAGCACTTGGCCCTCACCGGAAACCCCTGCAGTTGAGGCCATGACCCCCTCAAAGGCTGTGCACGAGGGAAGCAGGTGTTCCCACCACACAGCAATACCTGCAGGCTGGCCAGGCCCTGGGTGGGCAGAGATGACATGTGGGCTGAGACCCAGAAGCCCCCTGCTCCTCCACTTCCTAGATGAGCCACCATCTCAGTCTCTCTTTAGGGGAGGCGCAGAGTTACTGACACTCGGGCCCTCTTTCCTTAGGGTCCCTAGGGTGAGGATCAAAGACAGAAATGAGGTTGTATTGACCCCGTGACACCTAGTGACAGTGCGGGAGCAGGCTACCCTCCAGTAGCATGTTTTTAGAGGCATATGGAGAAGGGGATCCAGGCATGGTGGCTCACACCTGTAATCCCAGCACTTTGGGAGGTCAAGGTGGGAGGAGTGCTTGAGGCCAGGAGTTCAAGACCAGCCTGGGCAACATAGTGAGATCCCATTACTATAAAAAGTAGCCAGGCATGGTGGTGCACACTTGTAGTCCCAGCTACTTGGGAAGCTGAGGTGGGAGAATTGCTTGAGCCCAGGAGTTGAAGGCTGCAGTGAGCTGTGATCACCACCGTCCTCTGGTGTGGGCAAAGCAAGACCCTGTCTCAGAAAAATAAAAATAAAAAACAATAGAATGGAAGCTTCTGCTGTTTGTATTCCTGGAGTATTATTTGCTTTGTGATTCCCACAATGCACCGACTCACCTGGCACATCATCTAGTTCTCCCAGGCCCTTTTAGGACTGAACTGTGCTTTAAATAGCCACATGCCTGCCTGTTACACACTGGAAACTAGTTTCCTTCAGACGGACACAAAACAACAAATGAGGCCATGAAAAAAGCATTCTCCTTCCACAGCAATTGGCCAGGAAAACAAACAGAACCACGGAAATCTGCCTTAAGGAAACATCTAGGGAGAAAGTGGGAGAGAACGCATTCTAAAACGTTTAACAAACGGCCCTCAGAGCCTCCTGTTAAGTTGTTTGCGTGCTCGCCCCTGTGTCGATAATACTTGGCTTCAAAGACAAACACCGAGCTCCCAGCCACCACCGACACATGAGGCCCCTCCTCCAAGACACAGCAGGCTGAGTCCTCTCCTGCCCTGCTGAGATGCCTGCCACAGAGGGATGGCAGACAGGAGAGGGGCAGTTTCTTCCTGAGGCTGACGCTCCTGAGCTTGGACCTGGGCTGTGTTTGCAACATGGCCAGGAATGACAGTGACCCTGAAGGGCTTTTCTCCCTGTCGCCGCCCGGCTGCTCACAGCTCCCCCCGCGGCCGGCCTGTGTCTGCTGCACAGCGGAAGCCCAGGTTGTCTGAGGCTGAATCTGGAGTATTGCCCATCCTGCCAGCAGAGAAGGAGAGAGAGGAGGGACATGTTCTGAGAAAGCGGCCTGGGGGCTTACCCATCTTCCCTGCCTCACCCACAGGGCGGGCTGTGGTCGGGGGGCCTGAGGGCTGGGGAGGGCATAGTCTGGAAAGAAGCCTATTTTGAGGGCAGGTCCTGAGCCCGGACCAGTCCTGGGAGAAAGGCGACAAGCGGGGGCTTTGCGACAAAAGAAGGGGCCTTGCAGGAGTGAGGGAAGGGACAGTGGCCCAGAGAGACAGCACTGGGGGGCAGAAAAGACAGTGACTAACTTCTACTGTTAGCAGCTGAGAACAATTCGGTAGAGAAAACCTGTCCTCAAGCAATGAGAATATCGTGGCCGGGCGCAGTGGCTCATGCCTGCAATCCCAGCACTCTGGGAGGCCAAGGCGGGCTGACTGCTTGAGTCCAGGAGTTACAGACCAACCCAGGCAACATGGCAACACCTATCTCTACAGAAAAAGCCCATCTCTACAAAAGTTAGCTGCGCATAGCGGTGCTGCCTGTAATCCCAGATACTTGAGGACCTGAGGTGGGAGGAACGCCAGAGCCTGGCAGTTTGAGGCTGCAGTGAGCCCAGACTGACCACCGCACTCCAGCATGGACAACGGAGCGAGACTTCGTCTCAAAAACAAAAAATGACTTTTTGTGCCCACCAGTCTGAAGAGCCAGTAACTCCAGGACCACCAGCAAGGACACTGACGTGGTCACTCCCCTCCCCTCCCTTTGCTCACCTAGCTGTGAGGACAGGAGGAGAAACCCCATAATTCAGATGCCACACACAGTCTCCCTGGGTACTGAGAGCTGGCAGAAAAGTCGCAAGGTGTCCCGGGCCCCTTTGCTTTTCATGGCAAGTGCTGCTGGCTTTCTTTTCTGTACCCACAACAGGGCATGGGCTCAGGGAGGTGCTGGGACCGGCTCGTTACACACAGCCGGTCATGGTGTGAAGGTGGGGGCATTCCAGACCGGGATCCAGACTAAGCCGAGCGTTCCCTGGGACCAAGCCCCTTACCTGGTGGTGACCCGGGCCCGGTGATTGGCAGAGCCATCAGCTGTGTCGATCCAGGATGCCCCCCGAAGGACGCGCATGTCCTGCTCGGCGGCCTGGTATGGAGACGCCGTCCACTCCCACACATTGCCCAGGAGGTCGTACAGCCCTGCAGCCCCACCAGTGGGTCAGGCCAGGCTGGGACCGAGGACCTGGGGGCCAACTGCGGGCAGGGAGGTGCTTCCCTCTGCCCCCCCTCTCAGACACGACGGTCTCGGCAGCCAGTCTGAGAGCACGGCCGCGAGCCCAGGAGAGCTCTTACCGTAGTTGTTCTGGGCAGGGAAAGCATTCACGGGGGAGACTCCATGGAAGCCGTCCTCAGCTCTGTCCCCTTTGGGGAATTTTCCCTGAAGGGAGAAAGGAAGGCAAAGGATTTACCTCCTGCCTATCTAGAGGAAAACGATTCGAGGGGAAGGGCAAAGGGCGGTGACCTAAGGTTTCCATACGGAGCCCCCAGTCCCGTCACCTCACACCTCCACGGCAAGCTCCCCGCTGGATTCGGAAGTGTTTACGCTGCGCCCACAGGACTCCAGGTCAAGCTCAGTCCACACCTGTCCTCTCCACTCTCAGCAACTTCCTGCCCTCTGCCTAGAACCCCACGTGCCACGGAGCCTCCTCCGCCCCCGCCCCCCGCCCCTGCCTGAGCACTGCAGCCTACTCCTGCCAGCCTTCCCAAGACAGTGCTTTTTCACTTGCTTATTTTATTTGTACTTATTTATTTGTTTATTTATTGAGGTAAGGTCTCACTCTGTCACTCAGGCTGCAGTGCAGTGGAAGTGTGATCGTAGCTCACTGCAACCTCTGCCTCCTGGGTTCAAGTGATTCTCCTGCCCAAGTCCCAAGCGGCTGGGATTACAGGTGCATGTTACCAAGCCCAACTAATTTTTTATTATTTATTTATTTGCTTACTTTTTTTTTTGAGATAGAGTTTTGCTCTTGTTGCACAGACTGGAGTGCAGTGGAGTGATCTCGGCTCACCGCAACCTCTGTCTCCCGGGTTCAAATGATTCTCCTGCCTCCGCCTCCCGAGTAGCTGGGATTGCAGGCCTGTACCACCATGCCCAGCTGATTTTCTATTTTCAGTAGAGATGGGGTTTCTCCATGTTGGTCAGGCTGGTCTTAAACTTCTGACCACAGGTGATCCACCTGCCTCAGCCTTCTAAAGTGCTGGGATTACAGGTGTGAGCCACCACGCCTGGCCACCATAAGTACTTTATATTAAAGATTTGTAGGGCCGTGTACGGTGGCTCATGCCCGTAATCCCAGCAGTTTGGGGGGCTGAGGCAGGCGGATCACCTCAGGAGTTTAAGACCAGCCTGGTCAACATGGCGAACCCCCACCTCTACTAAAAAGAGAAAAAAATAGCTGGCTGTGGTGGGAGGCACCTGTAATCCCAACTACTCAGGAAACTGAGGCAGGAGAATTGCTTAAACCACGGAGGTGGAGGTTGCAGTGAGCCGAGATCACACCACTGCACTCCAGCCTGGCTGACAGAGAGACTCTGTCTCAAAAAAAGAAAGAAAGAAAAAGAAATTAAGTACTTATGCCCCGTTGCCTTTTGCTTTGCCAGCTGAGTCATGAGCTCCATCGGAACCCAGGCCCTCCAGATGCCGCGGCCTAACGACGCAGCGCCTGGCCTGCCGCAGTCTCAGTGGTGCTTGGTGAAAGCAGGAACCCAGGTCTTACCTGCCACAGGTTGGTGCGGTTTGGCTGGAACCGGTTCCCCCATGGGTAAACCTGACCTGCCAGGACAGCGAGGAGGCGAAGTGAATAATTAGGGAAGAAAAAAAAACAGTGAGACAACCAAAAGGAAGTTAGAAGGTTCTGAGAAAAAAGAGTGAAATGACGTGCTTTTAAGTCCGCACGCCCGTCCTCTCCGCTCACTGCACTGCACTGGGGGCCCTGCCCTCCTCCTGGGCGCCACGGCTATGCAGTCCTAAGCGCGGTTCTGGGACCTGAGCAGGTCTACAAGTGTGAGCCACAGCACCTGGCCCAGTTACTAATTTTTTTTTTGAGGTGGAGTCTTGCTCTGCCGCCCAGGCTGGAGTGCACTGGCACAATCTCGGCTCATGGCGAGTACCACCATGCCCAGCTAATTTTTGTATTTTTAGTAGAGACGGGGTTTCACCATGTTGGCCAGGATGGTCTCAATCTCTTTTTTTTTTTTTTTTTTTTGAGACGGAGTTTCGCTCTTGTTGCCCAGGCTGGAGTGCAATGGCGCATTCTTGGCTCACCGCAACCTCCGCCTCCTGGGTTCAACCAATTCTCCTGTCTCAGCCTCTCAAGTAGCTGGGATTACAGGCATGTGCCACCACGTCTGGCTAATTTTTTGCATTTTTAGTAGAGACGGGGTTTCACCATGTTGGCCAAGATGGTCTCGATCTCTTGACCTCGTGATCCACCCGCCTCGGCCTCCCAAAGTGCTGGGATTACAGGCGTGAGCCACCGCGCCCGGCCCGGTCTCAATTTCTTGACCTCATGATCCGCCCACCTCGGCCTCCTGAAGTGCTGGGATTACAGGCATGAGCCACCTCACCCAGCCCCTTCCCACCCTTTAGAGCCCCCCATACAAGGCGGGACAGGGAGAAGAACAAAGAAAAATCGCCTCATCATCTGGATACCCTTCAAGCCCCCTCGGGCAGCAAACTCCCACTCTTCCTCGGTGGGCAGCCGTTTTCCCCGCCAAGCACAGTAGGCACGGGCATCATTCCAGCTCACGTGTAACACTGGGTGCTCCAGTCTCTCTCGGATGCCAGAGCCAGGACCTGCAGGCTGACAGCCAGGATGAAGTGAGACAGGCTTCCGGGAGTGCAATAAGTACCAGGCAGGCTAGGTTTAGGGTGCTTGCTTTCAGCTTTTACCAGTAGATGGAGCAGGGGAGCTGGAAGAGAGCCGGGCGAGTGAGGAGCATCCGGAGCCAGGAAAGAGAGACTACAGGAGACGGAAGGGGGAAATGGATGGGTAACAGGAAAGAGAATTCTGCAGAGGAAGCAAGACTGTGAGCGATTTCCTGATATTCCCGTCATCCTCTGAAACTCAGTGTTCCTAGATGTACAAGAGGTATGGGAAGCTGGGCCCGGAGAGTAAAAGAGTTAAGCAGGGATAGGAAATAAGGTAGTGGAATCTGCCCTTACCTGTCTCCAAAATGCCTTTTCCACTGGAAGCCACCAGAGCACAGGCTGCAAAAAAAGAGACCAGTTGCAAGATGCCTCGCCCAGCAAGGGCACCTTCCCACCAGAAGAGATGTCAGGCTGAGACTCAGGTGCTCTGTCAGGTTGTGGCTGGAATTTTTTTTTTTTTTTTTGAGACAATGTCTTGCCATGTCACTCAAGCTACAGTGCAGTGGCACCATCACAGCTCACTGCAGTCTCAACCTCCTGAGGAGCTGGGACTACAGGTGTGCAAGACCACGCCCAGCTAATTGTCTTATTTTTTTTGTAGATATGGGGTCTCACTATGTTGCCCAAGCTGGCCTTGAATTCCTGGGCTTAAGTGATTGTCCCACCTCAGCCTCCCAAAGTGCTGAGGTGATAGGCGTGAGCCGCCATGTCCAGCTGAGACTGGAATCTTAACAGAGTCCCATCTTACCAACCACCCTTATTGAAGGTTGGCTTGCCAAGGTGACTTCTTTTTTATTTTTTGAGACAGATCTCTTTTCTCGTCATTGCCCAGGCTGGAGTGCAGCCGTGCGATCTCCACTCACTGCAACCTCAGCTTCCCAGGTTCAAGCAACTCTCTTGCCTTAGCCTCCCGAGTAGCTGGGATTACAGATGTGCAACACCACACCTGGCTAATTTTTTTATTTTTATTAGAGACGGCATTTTGTCATCTTGCCCAGGCTAGTCTCGAACTCCTGACCTCAGGTGATGCACCCACCTCAGCCTCCCAAAGTGCTGGGTTTATGGGCATGAGCCACCGCGCCTGGCCTCTCAATGTGATCTCTTGATTCAGGAAGTATCTTGAACCCTATCCTGACTTGGACCTTTAGGCAAGAGCTAACTTGGGTTCAGGGTTAACTTCCTGGGAGTGTGTACTGATCTGACGCTCCAGGGTGGGTTTCTCCTGCTTCCCCTCTGCCTCCAGGTCTCAGGTCCGACTCTCCACTGTGTCCTAGGTGACCCATGTCCACAGGTGCTCTAGGTCCCACTCGTAGACTTCAGCTTGAAGTCCAGGTTTTCTCACCTTCATCGGCTGGGTTGCTTTGTTTCTCAGCTCATCAGAGACAAAGTCCTCAAAGACAAAGCTCCATCCAAACATCTCAGCCTCCGTCCGATACTTTTTCTCCCTGATAAAATCCCTGCAAAGACACAGTTCAGCTGGTTCAGCTCGTGAGGTTCTGCGCCTGCCCTACCCTCTCCTGCTCCAGAAAACCTCAGACAACCCTGTCCTATAGGTTACACACCACAGTGTTCATGATCGTCAAGGAATTAACCTGAAGACTGAGCAATTCTCTTTTAAATTAGGATGCAACAAATTCACATACAGTAAAATTCACTCTCTTCAGTGTTTAGTTCTGTGAGGTTTATTTATTGTTTTTTACTTTATTTATTTATTTATTTATTTTTTTTGAGACGGAGTTTCGCTCTTGTTACCCAGGCTGGAGTGCAATGGCGCGTTCTCGGCTCACTGCAACCTCCGCCTCCTGGGCTCAGGCAATTCTCCTGCCTCAGCCTCCTAAGTAGCTGGGATTACAGGCACGCACCACCAAGCCCAGCTAGTTTTTTGTATTTTTAGTAGAGACGGGGTTTCACCATGTTGACCAGGATGGTCTCGATCTTTCGACCTCGTGATCCACCCGCCTCGGCCTCCCAAAGTGCTGGGATTACAGGCTTGAGCCACCGCGCCCGGCCAACTTTATTTATTTTTTGATACCGAGTCTTGCTCTGTTGCCCAGGCTGGAGTGCCTGTGGAGCAATCTCGGCTCACTGCAATCTCTACATCCTAGGTTCAAGCGATTCTCCTGCCTCCGCCTCTCGAGTAGCTGGGATTTCAGGCACATGCCACCACATCCAGCTAATTTTTCTATTTTTTGTAGAGACAGGGTTTCACAATATTGGCCAGGCTGGTTTCGAACTCCTAAACTCAGGTAATTCACCCACCTCGGCCTCCCAAAGTGTTGGGATTACAGGTGTGTGTGAGGCACAACGCCTGGCCAAATTTTTTTTTTAGACAAGAGTTTTACTCTGTTGCTCAGGTTGGAGTGCAGTGATGCGATCTCAGCTCACTGCAACCTCCACCTCCTGGGTTCAAGGGATTCTCCTGTCTCAGATTCCCCAGCAGCTGGGATTACAGGCGCACTACCACGCCCAGCTAATTTTTGTATTTTTAGTAGAGCTGGGGTTGCACCATGGTGGTCAGGCTGGTCTTGAACTCCTGACCTCATAATCTGCCCTCCTCGACTTCCCAAAGTGCTGGGATTATAGGCATGAGCCACTGTGCCTGGCCCCAAATAACTTTTTACTTATTTTAGTTATTTATTTTTTTAAGACCAGGTCTCGCCGGGCGCGGTGGCTCAAGCCTGTAATCCTAGCACTTTGGGAGGCCGAGGCAGGTGGATCACAAGGTCGAGAGATCGAGACCAACCTGGTGAACATGGTGAAACCCCGTCTCTACTAAAAATACAAAAAAATTAGCTGGGCATGGTGGTGCGTGCCTGTAATCCCAGCTACTCAGGAGGTTGAGGCAGGAGAATTGCCTGAACCCAGGAGGCGGAGGTTGCGGTGAGCCGAGATCGCGCCATTGCACTCCAGCCTGGGTAACAAGAGCGAAACTCCTCTCAAAAAAAAAAAAAAAAAAAAAAAAAAAAAAAAAGAGATCGAGACCATCCTGATCAACATGGTGAAACCCTGTCTCTACTAAAAATACAAAAAAAAATTATCTTGGCATGGTGGCACGTGCCTGTAATCCCAGCTACTCAGGAGGCTGAGGCAGAAGAATTGCCTGAACCCAGGAGGCGGAGGTTGCGGTGAGCCAAGATCCCTCCATTGCATTCCAGCCTGGGTAACAAGAGCGAAACTCCGTCTCAAAAAAAAAAAAGACCAGGTCTCACTCTGTCACTCAGGCTGGAATGCAGCAGCTCAATCATGGCTCACTGTAGCCTCAACCTCCTGGGTTCAAGCAATTTTCATACCTCAGCCTCCTGATTTATTTTAATTATTTGTATTTTGAGCCTGGGTCTCACTCTTTCACCCAGGCTGGAGTGAAGTGGTGCAATCACAGCGCACTGCAGCCTTGACTTCCTGGGCTCAAGCGATCTTCCCTCCTCAGCCTCCCAAGCAGCTGTGAGTACAGGTGCATGCCACCATGCCCAGCTAATTTTGTAGAGACGGGGGTTCATTATGTTGACCAGGCTGGTCTAAAAATCCTGAGCTCAAGTCATCTGCCTACTTTGGGCTCCCAAAGTGTTGGGATTACAGGTGTGAGCCACTGCACCCGGCAGCTCTGTGAGTTTGACAAAGGATATGGTCACTATCATAAAATTAAGATACAGAGATGGAGGAATCCAAGATGGCCCACAGACCAGGAGATTCCGGGGTGGAGGAGCGCCACAGGTCACCAGTGTGGCTGTTTTGGCTGGTGCGGCGGGTCTCCACACAAAAAACTCACACGTGCCGTTTCAGCTGGTGACTGGAGTGCCTGGGAGACAGAGGTGCCCATTCAACTGATAGAAAGGAGACTGAGGCTGGTCCGAAGGTAGTGAGCCATCTCAGTTGATGGTTCACAGTCAGTTACAGATCGAACTCCTTGTTCTACTCTTTCCCCCCTTCTCATTACTTCACTTGACTAGTCTTAAAAAAAACAGGGACTGAAACAGGGAGCCAGGCCAGGAGATTCCCAGGCGAAAAAGCACCACAAATCTCCACCGTGGCTGTTTCAGCCAGTGCAGTGGGTCTCCGCACGGGAAATCACACAGATCCGGGCCCCTTTTCAATAGGCAGCTGGAATGCCTGGGAGACAGAGTTGCCTGTTCAACTGACAAAAAGGGCACAGAAACAGGGAGCCAGGCCAGGAGATTCCCAGGCGGAAAAGCACCACAAGTCTCCAGCACAACCAGCGCAGCGGGTCTCCACACAAAATCTCACACAAACCCGGGAGCCTTTTCACCTGGGACTGGAACGCCTGGGAGACAGAGTCGCCCGTTCCACTGAAAAAACAGGGACTGAAACAGGAAGCCAGGCCAGGAGATTCTAAGGCGAAAAAGCCTCACGAGTCTCCAACAGCTGTTTCAGCTGGCGCAGCGGGTCTCTGTACAAGAAATCACACAAATCTGGGTGCCATTTCAACTGGTGACTGGAACACAAATGCCTGGGAGACACACTTGCCCATTCAACTAAAAAAAAAGGGGGGGTCTGAGGCAGGGAGCCAGGGGATCAGGCTTGGCCGGTCCCACCCCCACAAAAACCAGCAATCTGAAACACTGGATTGAGAGTTTCACAGCAAGCACGGCTGAACCCAGGACGGTCCAGCTCTGTGGGGGACGGGTGTCTGCCATTACTGAGGCAGTCCACCACTGCTGAGGAGGCCTGCCATTGCCGAGGCAGTTCCATCATTACAGAGGTGGGCCACCATTGCCGAGGCAGTTCCATCATTACAGAGGTGGGCCACCATTGCCGAGGCAGTTCTAACTATACCCCTATAAACAGGACTGCAGGGAAGTTCACACAGCAGCTGAGTGGAGCCCACAGCAGCTCAGCAAAGCCTCTGCAGGCAGACTGTAACTAGGCTGTCTCCTTGCTGGGCAGGGCAGCCCTGAAGAATGGCAGCAGCACGACAGAAACTTATAAATAAAGCCCTACCTTCCCGAGACAGAGCACCTGGGGGGAAAAGGCCTTTATGAGTTCTGCTGCAGCAGACTTACATGTACCTGCCCAGCAGCTCTAAATGAACAACGGAGCTCACAGTTCAGCTCCTGAGCTCCTATAAAAGACAGACTCTCCCTCAAGCAACTCCCTGACCCCCATATATCCAAAGACTCACCTTATAAAGGAGAACTCAGACTGACATCTGGAGGGTATCCTTCTGGGACAAAGATAGCAGCAGAAGAAACTGGCAGCAACCCTTACTGTTCTGCAGCTGCTGCAGGTGACCCCAGGCAAGCAGGGCCTGAAGTGGACCTCATCAGTCCTACAGCAGAGGGGCCTGACTGTTAGAAGAAAAACTAAGAAACAGAAGGAAATAACTTCATCATCAATAAACTGGACGTCCACTCAGAGACCCCATCTGAAAGTCAACTACAAAGACCACATGTAAATAAATTCACAAACATGGGAAGAAACCAGAGCAAAAAGGATGAAAACACCAAAAACCACAACGCCTCTCCTCCTCAAAGAGATCACAACTCCTCACCACCAAGGGATCAAGGCTGGATGGAGAATGAGTCTGATGAAGTGACAGAAACAGGCTTCAGAAGGTGGATAATAACACTTTTCTGAGCTAAAAGAATATGTTCTGACCCAATGCAAAGAAACTAAGAGCCTTGAAAAAAGGCTTGACGAAATGCTAATGAGAATAAACAGCCTAGAGAGGAACATAAATGAATTGATGAAGCTGAAAAACACAGCTTGAGAACATCACAAAGCATACACAAGTTTCAATAGTCGAACTGACCAAGTAGAAGAAAGGATGTCAGAGGTCAAACATCAACTCAATGAGATAAAACGAGAAGGCAAGACTAGAGAAAAAAGAGTAAAAAGAAACGAACAAAGCCTCCAAGAAATATGGGACTATGTGAAAACACCTCATCTACGTTTGACAGGTGTATCTGAATGTGATGGACAGAATGAAACTAGCAGGAAAACACTCTTCAGAATATTATCCAGGAAAACTTCCCCAGCTTAGCAAGGCTGGCCAATATACAAGTCCAGGAAATACAGAGAACACCACATAGATATTCCTCAAGAAGCGCAACCCCAAGGCACATAATCACCAGATTCACCAGGGTTAAAATGAAGGAGAAAATGCTAAGGACAGCCAGAGAGAAAGGTTGCATTACTCACAAAGGGAAGCCTATCAGACTCACAGCAGATCTCTAAGCAGGAACCCTACAAGCCGGAAAAGAGTGGGGACGAATATTCAACATCCTTAAAGAAAAGAACTTTCAGGCCGGGCGCGGTGGCTCAAGCCTGTAATCCCAGCACTTTGGGAGGCCGAGGCGGGTGGATCACGAGGTCGAGGTCAAGAGATCGAGACCATCCTGGTCAACATGGTGAAACCTCGTCTCTACTAAAAATACAAAAAAATTAGCTGGGCATGGCGGCGCGTGCCTGTAATCCCAGCTACTCAGGAGGCTGAGGCAGGAGAATTGCCTGAACCCAGGAGGCGGAGGTTGCGGTGAGCTGAGATCGCGCCATTGCACTCCAGCCTGGGTAACAAGAGCGAAACTCTGTCTCAAAAAAAAAAAAAAAGAAGAGAAAAGAACTTTCAACCTAGAATCTCCTATCCAGCCAAACTAAGCTTCGTAAGTGAAGGAGAAATAAAATCCTTTATGAACTGGCAATTACTCAGAGATTTCATCACCAACAGGCCTGCTTTACAAGAGCTCCTGCAAGAAGTACCTAAACATAGAAAGGAACAACCAGTACCAGCCACTCCAAAAACATATCAAATGGTAAAGAGCATCAACACAATGAAGAAACTGCATCAACTAATGGGCAAAACAGCCACCCAGCATCAAAATTGCAGGATCAAATTCACACATAACAATATTAACCCTAAATGGAAATGGGCTAAATGCCCCAATGAAAAGACACAGACTGGCAAATTGGATAAAAAGCCAAAATCCATCGGTGTGTGGTATCCAGGAAACCCATCTCACATACAAGGATATACACAGGCTCAAAATAAAGGGATCAAGGAAGACTTACCAAGCAAATGGAGAGCAAAAAAAAAGCAGGAATTGTGATCCTAGTGTCTGATAAAATGGACTTTAAACCAACAAAGATCAAAAGAGACAAAGAAGGACATTACATAATGGTAAAAGGATCAATGCAACAAGAAGAGCTAACGACCCTAAATATATACACACCCAATACAGGAGCACCCAGATACATAAAGCAAGTTCTCAATGACTTACAAAGAGACTTAGACTCCCACAAAATAACAGTGGGAGACGTTCACACTCCACTGTCAATATTAGATCAATGAGAAAGAAAATTAACAAGGATATCCAGGACTTGAACTCAGACCTGGACCAAGCAAACCTAATAGACATTTACAGAACTCTCCACCCCAAATCCAAAAATATACATTTTTCTCAGCACATCACACCTACTCTAAAAATGACCACATAATCACAAGTAAATCACTCCTCAGCAAATGCAAAAAAACAGAAATCATAACAAACAGTCTCTCAGACCACAGGGCAATCGAGTTAGAACTCAGAATTCAGAAACTAACTCAGAACTGCACAACATCATGGAAACTGAACAACTGGCTCTTGAATGTGGACTGGATAAACAATGAAATGAACGCAGAAATAAAGACGTTCTTCGAAACCCACGAGAACGAGCACACAACTTACCAGAATCTCTGGGACACATGTAAAGCAGTGTCTGGAGGAAAATATATACCAATAAATGCCCACAAGAGAAGTGAGGAAAGATCTAAAATCGACAGCGTATCATCAAAATTGAAAGAGTTAGAGGAGCAAGACCAAAAAAACTCAAAACCTAGCAGAAGACAAGAAATAACTAAGATCAGAGCAGAACTGAAGGAGACAGAGACACAAAAAAACCTTTCAAAAAAATCAGTAAATCCAGGAGCTGGTTTTTTGAAAAGATCAACAAAATAGACCACTAGCCAGATTAATAAAAAAGAAAAGAGAGAATAATCAAATAGATAGAATAAAAAACAATAAAGGGGATATCACCACAGATTCCACAGAAATTCAAACCACCATCAGAGATTACTACAAACAACTCTAAGCACATAAGCCAGTAAACCTGGAAGAAATGGATAAATTCCTGGACACTTGCATCCTCCCAACCCTAAACCAGGAAGAAGTCGAAACCCTGAATAGACCAATAACAAGGGCTGAAGTTGAGGCAGCAATTATTAGCCTACCAACCAAAAAAAGCCCAAGTCCAGATGGATTCACAACCGAATGCTACCAGACATACAAAGAGGAGCTGGTACCACTCCTTCTGAAACTATTCCAAACAATCCAAAAAGAAGGAATCCTTCCCAAATCATTTTATGAGACCAACATCATCCTGATACCAAAACCTGGAAGACACTCAGCAAGAAAAAAAAACTTCAGGCCAATATCCATGATGAACATAGATGCAAAAATCTTCAATAAAATACTGGCAAACTGATTGCAACAGCACATCAAAAAGCTTATCCACCATGATCAAGTAGGCTTCATCCCGGGGATGCAAGGCTGGTTCAACACACACAAGTCTATAAAAGTAATCCACCACATAAATAGAACTGAAGACAAAAACCACATTTCTATCTCAATAGATGCAGAGAAGGCTTTCGATAAAATTCAACAGCCCTTTATGCTAAAAACTCTCAATAAACTAGGTACTGACGGAATGTATCTCAAAATAATAAAAGTGATTTATGACAAACTCACAGCCAATATCATACTGAATGGGCAAAAACTGGAAGCATTCCCTTTGAAATCTGACTAAACAAGGATGCCCTCTCTCACCACTCCTATTCAATATAATATTGGAAGTTCTAGCCAGAGCAGTCAGGCAAGAAAAAGAAACAAAGGATATTCAATTAGGAAAGGAGGAAGTCAAACTGTCTCTATTTGCAGATGACATGATTGTGTATTTAGTTAAGGTTGATGACCATTGCGTGGGTTTATTAACAGTCTGGCAACTTTTCCATAGGGCTTTAATATAAAAAAAAAAAAAAAAAGAAAGAAAAGAAAAAAATTAAAAAAAAAAAAGATTGTATATTTAGAAGACCGCATCATCTCAGCCCAAAATCTCCTGAAACTGATAAGCAACTTCAGCAAAGTCTCAGGATACAAAATCAATGTGCAAAAATCACAAGCATTCCTATATACCAATAACAGACTTAAAGAGAGCCAGAGCAAGAACAAAGTGCCATTTACAATTGCTACAAAGAGAATAAAATACCTAGGAATACAACTAACAAGGAATGTAAAGGAGAACTACAAGCCACTGCTCAACGAAATAAGGGAGGACACAAACAGATGGAGAAACATTCCATGCTCATGGTTAGGGAGAATCAGTATTATGAAAATGGCCATACTGCCCAAAGTAATTTACAGATTCAACACTATCCCCATCAAGCTACCAATGACCTTCTTCACAGAATTGGAAAAAAGAACACTTTAAACTTCTTATGGAACCAAAAGAGAGCCTGTATAGCCAAGTCAATTCTAAGCAAAAAGAACAAAGCTGGAGGCATCACCCTACCTGCCTTCAAACCATACTATAAGGCTACAGTAATCAAAACGGCATGGTACTGGTACCAAAACAGACATATAGACCAATGGAACAGAACAGAGGCTTTGGATGCAATGCCACACATTATAACCATCTAATCTTTGACAAACCTGACAAAAACCAAGCAATGGGAAAGGATTCCCTGTTTAATAAAAGGTGTTGGGAAAACTGGCTAGCAGTGTGCAGAAAGCAGAAACGGGACCCTTTCCTGACACCTTATACTAAAATTGACTCCAGATGGATTAAAGACTTAAACATAAGACCTAACACCATAAAAACTCCAGAAGAAAATCTAGGGAAAACCATTCAGGACATAGGCATAGGCAAGGACTTCATGACTAAGACACCAAAAGCATTGGCAACAAAAGCCAAAATAGACAAATGGGACCTAATAAAACTCCACAGCTTCTGCACAGCAAAATAAACAGTCATTAGAGTGAATCAGCAACCAACAGAATGGAAAAAAAACTTTTGCAATCTATCCATCTGACAAAGGGCAAATATCCAGAGCAGGCGTCCCCAAACTACGGCCCACGGGCCGAATGCAGCCCCATGAGGCCATTTATCTGGCCCCCAGCCGCACTTCAGGAAGGGGTACCTCTTTCACTGGTGGTCAGTGAGAGGAGCAAAGTATGTGGGGGCCCTCCAACAGTCTGAGGGACAGTGAACTGGCCCCCTGTGTAAAAAGTTTGGGGATGCCTGATCCAGAGTCTACGAAGAACTAAAACAGATTTACAAGAAAAAAACAAGCCCATTCAAAAGTGGGCAAAGGATATGAACAGACACTTTACAAAGGAAGACATATGAGGCCAACAAACATATGAAAAAATGGCCAGGCGCAGTGGCTCACACCTGGAATCTCAGCACTATGAGAGGCCAAGGTGGGCGGATCACCTAAGGTCAGAAGTTCGAGACCAGCCTGGCCAACACAGTGAAACCCCATCTCTACTAAAAATACAGAAATTAGCTGGGCATTGTGTTGTGCGCCTGTAATCTCAGCTACTCAGGAGGCTGAAGCAGGAGAACTGCTGGAACCCAGGAGGCAGAGGTTACAGTGGGCCAAGTTTATGCCACTGCACTCCAGCCTTGGTGACAGAGCGAGACTCCAACACAAAAAACAAACATATGAAAAAATGCTCATCATCACTGATCATTAGAGAAATGCAAATCAAGACTACATCGAGGGCCGGGTGCGGTGGCTCAAGCCTGTAATCCCAGCACTTTGGGAGACCGAGGCAGGTGGATCACGAGGTCAAGAGATCGAGACCATCCTGGTCAACATGGTGAAACCCCGTCTCTACTAAAAATACAAAAAAATTATCTGGGCATGGCGGCGCGTGCCTGTAATCCCAGCTACTCAGGAGGCTGAGGCAGGAGAATTGCCTGAACCCAGGAGGCGGAGGTTGCAGTGAGCCGAGATCGCGCCATTGCACTCCAGCCTGGGTAACAAGAGCGAAACTCCGTCTCAAAAAAAAAAAAAAAAAAAAAAAAAAAGACTACATCGAGATATCATCTCACGCCAGTTAGAATGGCTATCATTAAAAAATCTGGAGACAACAGATGCTGGAGAGGATGTGGAGAAACAGGAACACTCTTACACTGTTGGTGGTAGTGTAAATTAGTTCAACCATTGTGGAAGACAGTGTGGCGATTCCTCAAGGACCTAGAAATAGAAATTCCATTTGACCCAGCAATCCCACTACTGGGTATATCCAGAGGACTATAAATCGTTCTATTATAAAGACACATGCAAACGAATGTTTACTGCAGCACTGTTTACAACAGCAAAGACCTGGAACCAACCCAAATGCCCATTGATGACAGACTGGACAGGGAAAATGCGGCACACATACACCATAGAATACTATGCAGCCATAAAAAATGACAAGTTCGTGTCCTTTGTAGGGACATGGATGAATCTGGAAACCATCATTCTCAGCAAACTGCCGTAAGAACGGAAACTCTAACACCGCATGCTCTCACTCAGAGGAGGGTGATGAACAATGGGAACACATGGACACAGGGAGGGGAGCACTACACACTGGGGCCTGTTGGGGGGAAATGGAGGAGGGACAGCGGGGGGTGGAGAGTTGGGGAGGGATAACATGAGGAGAAATGCCAGATATAGGTGATGGGGAGGAAGGCAGCAAACCACACTGCCGTGTGTGTACCTATGCAACAGTCTTGCATGTTCTTCACGTGTACCCCCAAACCGAAAATGCAATAAAATACGTATTTTTACAAAATAATAATTTTTAAAAAATTTAAAAAAGATACAGAACAGTTCCATCAGTCACCTCTAAAAAAATGTCCCTGCAACTCAGCAACCATTGGCCAGGTTTTCTTGTCCTTACAGTTTTGCCTTTCCCAGAACACCCTATAACTTGAATCACAGAGTATGGAGCCTCCAGGTCGGGGCTGGGGCTTCCTTCACTTAGCAAAATGCTTCTGAGATCCATCCATGTTGTTGCCATTAGTAGTTTGTCCCTTTTCATTGATAAGTAGTATGTTATTGTATGGGCATGCCATATTTTCTTTATACACTTAGCAGCTGAAGGTGATGTGAGTTATTTCCTGTTTTTGGAGATCATGAATAAAGCTACTGAGCAGGAGATTTAAGGGTAGGGAATGGGTCTCTTTTCTGAAGGTCTCTAGCACATATCTTTTTTTCTCCTTTTTTCGAAAAAGGATGTCTCTCTGTTGCCCAGGCTGGAGTGCGGTGGTGTAGGTGAGGCTCACTAAGGCCTCAACCTTTCACACTACAGGCTCTGCCTCTCTACTAGCTGGAACTACAAGTGCGTGCATTTTTAGCAGAGATGGGATTTGTGTTGCCCAGGATAGTCTCGAACTCCTGGGCTCAAGCAATCCTCCACTAAGCCTCCCAAATTGTTGGGATTACAGGCATGAGTCACTGCACTCAGCCCTTCATCACATATCTAAACTCACAACAATCATCAGAGGTAGGTGTAACAGGTGTTACTGTTATGACCTCCATTTAACAGATGAAAAACACTGAACCAAATACAAGTGAAAAATTGGGCTTTTAAAATGGATTTTCAAGGCCAGGCGTGGTGGCTCACACCAATAATCCCAACACTTTGGGAGGCCAAGGCAGAAGGATCACTTGAGTCCAGGAGTTCAAGACCAGCCTGGGCAACAGGGCAAAACCGTCTCTACCAAAAATACAAAACAAAATAAGATGAGCGTGTAGTCCCAGCTACTCAGAAGACTGAGATGGGAAGATGATTTGAGCCCAGGAGGCAGAGGCTGCAGTGAGCTGAGATTGTACCACTGAACTTCAGCCTTGGTGACGCAGTGAGAACCTGTCTCAAAAATAGTAATAGCAATAATAAAATGAGGCTGGGTGCAGTGGCTCATGCCTGTAATCCCAGCACTTCAGGAGGCTGAAGCAGGCAGATCACCTCAAGTCAGGAGTTCAAGACCAGCCTCACCAACAACAGGGAGAAACCCTGTCTCTACCAAAAATACAAAATTAGCCAGGCGTGGTGGCACATGACTGTAATCCTAGCTACACGGGAGGCTGAGGCAGGAGAATCACTTGAATCCAGGAGGTGGAGGTTGCAGTGAGCAGAGATCATGCCATTGCACTCCAGCCTGGGTGACACAGTGAGACTCCATCTCAGAATAAATAAAGAAATTAGTAATAAAATGAATTTTCATATAGTTTGGTATGGTTAGTAAGTTTCAGCAGGCAGATTGTTAGGGTAAGATGGATTGTTATGTATATATTTATACATATATAAAAATATGTATATTTAAGCCAGGTACAGTGGCTCATGCCTGTAATCCCAGCACTTTGGGAGGCTGAGGTGGGTGGATCACCTGCGGTCAGAAGTTTGAGACCAGCCTGGCAAACATGGCGAAACTCCATCTCTATTAAAATAAAATGTGTATTTATATACTTTATTTATATATTTATTTATTTTAGCAGAGACAGGGTCTCCCTATGTTGGCAGGCTGGTCTCAGACTCCTGAGCTCAAGCAATCCTCCCACCTCAGCCTCCCAAAGTGCTCACATTGCAGGTGTGAGCCACCACGCCTGGTCTCATAAGGGGAATTAAAGGAACTCTCTACTATGATGTCCCTTCTCCTAATCCCTTTCCCCATGTAGAAGAGGGTTCTGTTGACTGGCATTCGCTTACATTTCTCAGTGCTATGCCCAGTGTAATGGAAATGCACTAGCTCAAGAGCCCAGGGATTTCAGTTCCAGGCCAAGCTCATCCACTAACTGAGAGTCAGTCAAACCTCTCTGGATTTCAGATTCTTCATCTGAATAATGTAGATAACACTTATCCCATAGTACACGGTAAAGATGATTCATGACAGTGAACAAGTTAGTTTCCCTTCAGATATTAAGAATGAGGGCCAGGCACACTGGCTCATGCCTGTAATCCCAGCACTTTGAGAGGCCAAGGAGTGCGGATCACAAGGTCAGGACCAGCCTGGCCAATATGGTGAAACCCCATCTCTACTAAAAATACAAAAATTAGCCGGGCGTAGTGGCAGGCGCCTGTAATCCCAGCTACTCAGGAGGCTGAGGCAGAATAATTGCTTAAACCTAGGAGGCAGAGGTTGCAGTGAGCCAAGATTTCGCCACTGCACTCTAGCCTAGGGGACAGAGCAAGACTTCAACTCAAAAAAAAAAAAAAAACAATGGGATTAGAGAAGCCCTTTGTTCCTCCTTGAAGAACACCTGATGTACCTGAACTCTTTGTTGGTGACAGGAAATATGTCAATGGCAAAGGGTTTCACTGTCACTTCCCGCACAGGCCCTTCACCATCTCTGCTGTCTGGAGAATTTGTTCCCATCAGGAATCTCCCACCTGGCAGCTGGACCATGCTAGTAGCCTGTCCATTTCCTGCAGACAAAAAAGAGAGCTATTAGTAATACATGCACACATACAAAACAAGTGGTAGTATTTGGATCATATGCAACACTCATGACAGTGTAACAAAACAAACAAAAAACATGGAGGCCTAAAAATCTGGCTTTAAATTCCTTTTGTGTTTTGTTTGTTTGGCTTCACATTCTTGTCTGCCACTTAATTTGCTGGGAAACCTTAGGCAAATTACTTAATTTGAGATTCAATTTTTCTTTTTTTTTTTTTTGGTGACAGGATCTTGCTCTGTCACCCAGGCTGGAGTTCACTGGTGCAATCTTGGCTCACTGCAACCTCTGGCCCCGTGGGCCGAAGCAATCCTCACACCTCAGCCTTCCGAGTAGCTGGGACCACAAGTGTACACCACCATGCCTGGCTAATTTTTGTACTTTTTGTAGAGATGGGGTTTTGCTATGTTGCCCAGGCCGGTCTCAAACTCCTGAGCTCATGTGATCCTTCCACCTCAGCCTCCCAAAGTGCTGAAATTACAGGTGTGAGCCACCACACCCAGCTGAGATTCAATTTCAGCTGAAAAATGGGGATATCTATGAATGGCTGACTTCTTAATAAAAGAAAAAAAAAGGTATGCAAAATGGGGACAATATCTCACTATCTCTTAGGTAGTAGCTCTATCAATTAAAATAACACGGAACCAGGTGCAGTGGCTCAGAGACAGGGTACAGAGGCTGAGACAGGAAGACTGCTTGAGCCCAGGAGTTCCCGGTTGCAGTAAGCTATGATTGTGTCACTGCACTCCAGCCTGGGTGACAGAGCAAGACCCTGCCTCAAAAAATAAAAAATATTGGGAGGTCAGTGTGGGCGGATCACAGGGTCAAGAGATAAAAACTATCCTAGCTAACACGGTGAAACCCTGTCTCTACTAAAAATACAAAAAATTACCCAGCCGTGGTGGCACCCACCTGTAGTCACAGCTACTTGGGGGGCTGAGGCATGAGGCAAAAGAATCGCTTGAACCTGGGAGGCAGAGGTGGCAGTAAGCTGAGATTGCGCCACTGCACTCCACCCTGGGCAACGAAGTGAGACTCCGTCTCAGAAAAAAAATTTTTTAAATTAAAAGATAAAAATAAAATAGCATAGGTGAAATGTTGAGCACATGGCAGATTTTCACTCACTTACCTCTTTCTTCCTCTACACACGCCCTTGCCCCAGCTAGGCGAATTTAGACACTCTACCCTAAAATACATCTAGCACTTTCTACCCATCCTTCTGCTCATGCTGTTTCTCTGCCTCTTCCTCTCCACGTACTGAACTCTTACCAGTTCTCAGTGACTCTCACCATTACATGCTCCAGAAAGGAAACATATAATACATATATTTTTGCCAGTGTATCTCTGGCCCCTCTAATCTTTGGCTCTCTTACTTTGACACACACTGATTTAACCATTTTCAGTTTCTTCAACAAATATTTCGCAAAGGGGAAAAAAGGAGCATCCGGGCGTGGTGGCTCACGCCTGTAATCCCAACACTTGAGGAAGCTGAGGCAGGAGACTGCTTGAGGCTGCAGTGAGCTAAGATGGCACCACTGCAGTGCAGCCTGGGCAACAGGGCAAGACCTCGTCCCCCGCCCCACCAAAAATAAATAAATAAATAAATAAATAAAAGGAGTAAGCAGGGAAATCTCAGATTGAATCAGAATTAAGAAACAACATACGGCCGGGCGCGGTGGCTCACGCCTATAATCCCAGCACTTTGGGAGGCCGAGGCGGGTGGATCACGAGGTCAAGAGATCGAGACCATCCTGGTCAACATGGTGAAACCCCGTCTCTACTAAAAATACAAAAAAATTAGCTGGCCATGGTGGCGCGTGCCTGTAATCCCAGCTACTCAGGAGGCTGAGGCAGGAGAATTGCCTGAACCCAGGAGGCGGAGGTTGCGGTGAGCCGAGATCGCGCCATTGCACTCCAGCCCGGGTAACAAGAGCGAAACTCCGTCTCAAAAAAAAAAAAAAAAAAAAAATACAATCGCAATGTATGAGCTTTATTTTGACCGTAATTTAGCCAGCAAACGTTAAAAGCCGTTTATGAGATCATAGATGAATTTGAACAGACTGGATACATCATTAGGGAGCACTGTCAAATTTTTAGGTGAGAAGAGGTAATAACATTTTCGTGACTTATTTTGAGTATTCGAGCTGAATGTTCAGAATAAAATGGGATAACGTCTGGACCCACTTCCAAAGGGCTCCAAGAGAAGGGCGAGTTCGATTCCGCAGGAGCAGGACTGGCCACAAACTGGCAGCTATCTAAGCTGGCCGACGAGGACGCGGGGCGGGGCCGTCCCTCACTAATGTCTCCTTTTTCCCTTTTCTAGGTCGAAAGGTCTCAGGGCAAGACGTCTGAAAGCACAAGCGGCGCGGCACCGGGCGCACCCGGAGCGACCTGCCCAGCCAGCCGCGGCAGGCGCATCTCCGAAGCGAGCAGGGCGGCCTCGGGCTCTCTCCTTCAGGGCGCAGCGCCCCTTCCCCTTCCCAGCGACCCCGGTACGGGCGGACGGCTCACTGACCTAGCCTGAGCAACGCGCTAACCAGGAGCAACAGCAGGAACAGCACCTGCGTCCAACCACCCATGCCGGCATCAGGACTGGCGCGGTGCCGTACGCCGCGCGCACCCACGGCCCCGCTGCGCATGCGCCCGGAGTAGTCGCCCCGTAAGTACGCATGCACGCACCGCGTCGGTCACCGCCCCCTACGCACGCACGCACCGCGTCGGTCACCGCCCCTTACGCACGCACGCAACGCGTCGGTCACCGCCCCCTACGCACGCACGCACCGCGTCGGTCACCGCCCCTTACGCACGCACGCACCGCGTCGGTCACCGCCCCCTACGCACGCACGCATCGCGTCGGTCACCGCCCCCTACGCACGCACGCATCGCGTCGGTCGCCGCCCCCTACGCACGCACGCACCGCGTCGGTCACCGTCCCCTACGCACGCATGCGCGCAGCTCCAGCGCCCGCCCAGCACCCGACAGCTTAGCAGGGGTAATCGGACAGCCGCGAACCGGAGGACTGGCCACACCGCCTGCAGGGCCGCCCAGGAAATCGAGAAACAGCGCGCGGAGGGTCCCTGCCGTCCTAGAAGCCCCTTCACTACTTTTCTGAACCTTTGGACAGTTTACATCCCCTTTGAGATTGCTTTTGTGCGTCACACCATTGCAAGACCACAAAGGAGGTTTCAACTTAACATTTATTGCACACTCACTGCAGGCCACTGCGGAGCCCTCAGAATACACAACCTGGTGACAACTTCACCTTCAAGGACTGCAGAGGCACACCAACTGTATAAACAATCCCGTGGAAACGGAGTCATTTGGGTGAGAAAAAGACGACGCTAGAGCTTTGGGAACGCGTATTTTGCATAAGCAAAATCTCAGAAGTTTGAAAATACAGCCAGCAAATCTCAAATTCCGCCAATAACCGTAGCCCTCAGTCACCACGCCTTCCACTACTTTTTTGCCTCTGCCTCTTCTGTTTTTGCCCTTTGACACTTGCAGCGCTCTCAACTCCCTTGCCTCTAGTTTACTCTTGTGTTCCCATTTCCTACAACTTAACTTAGTGGGGGGAGCATTTTAGCAAAGCCATTTCAAAAGCATGAAAAGTCCATCTGATCCAATGAATTTACTCAGAAATTTATACTAACAGGGAGGCTTTCAAAATTTTAAATTACTTAAGCGTTATTTATATTAGCATAAAAATCTTAAAACCAAATGCTTATACCAATAGGGTACTGTTGGGTAATTTAACATACATCCACATGAAACTATTAAACCATTAAAATTTGTTTTTCAAGGAATATTTAATAACAAGGTAGGCAACATATGCTTATCTAACATGGAATTTTATGTCACTGCTGCTAAAGCAAAACATCCTGTTCACTGGGTGAAAGACCTGCTTTATGTGTGTACACTTCAGTGCAATTAAAAAAAATCCTGTAATTATAATTTTGGAGCTTCTCAATTTCAACAGATGCCAGTATTCTCTTTTTTCATATGGGAAAATTCCTTTGAAAATCATTTGAAGCTTGGACAAAAATTCCACAGCTGTATTCCTCAGGATCACTCTGCAGAGTCTTCAAGATCCAGATACAGAGGAAGCTTCAGTTCAACCTTTCAGAGAAGACATCCCAGCTCTCATGATCTCATCCACCAAGAGAATGTTGGTGGCAATCACAGTGCTGAAAGGGCGACAAAAATTACAAGGCTTAGATGATGAGAAGCCCTAATTTGACTGAACTTCCCACTTCCAACGAAGCTGCACACATCACATCCAATCAAACGTCCCCTTCCCTCTACACATCAGAGCTCTGGCTACTTGAGTTTCCATTCTTCCAGCTGAGTACATTATTCGTGGAGGAAAAGGAACAACTAAACAGAATACACCAAATGAAAAGCGTATGAAGATTCTCCAACAGTTTAGTTTTCACTTCCCCAACTTACCAGGAGTGAAGAAGCTGTTTCTTTACACAGTAGTTATCCCATACGCCTACTTCTGCTGCTACCATGGGCTCACCTAAAAGGCAACCAAATCAGTCGGTAAGAACCAACACTATTGTGTGCGGCTTTGCTTATCACTGATGACTCATTTCCTCCAGTATTAACTATGAGGATTCAAACCTTCTCCGTTGGCCGTTTTCTACTCTAAATCATGACCCCTATTCACAATATTTGATGAGCGTCTGACTTCTACTTAAAAGACCTGAACACCCCCCTCTCTTCTGGATACATTTCTGTTTACCCATACTGGAGTAGAGCACTTCAACTATAATCTAGCTAAAATGGACTATCATCTCCCTCATTCCAGGAACCTTTTCTTTTTTTTTTTTTTTTTTTTTTTTTGAGACGGAGTTTCGCTCTTGTTACCCAGGCTGGAGTGCAATGGCGCGGTCTCGGCTCACCACAACCTCCGCCTCCTGGGTTCAGGTAATTCTCCTGCCTCAGCCTCCTGAGTAGCTGGGATTACAGGCACGCGCCACCATGCCCAGCTAATTTTTTTTTTTGTATTTTTAGTAGAGACGGGGTTTCACCATGTTGACCAGGATGGTCTTGATCTCTCGACCTCGTGATCCACCCGCCTCGGCCTCCCAAAGTGCTGGGATTACAGGCTTGAGCCACCGCGCCCGGCCTTCCAGGAACCTTTTCTATTAAGTCATGTTGACAACAGGTCTTGCACTTACTGCATGGGTGTACCCATTATCTGTCTCCTACTGTGTACTTGTGTAATATGTGTTGTTTTGTTACAGGGACTTAAGATTAGGGCTGTCACCATTTCATTCGATTTCTAGATCCCCTTTTCTGGCATTATTTACTATCTTTAGCTGTTTTTCACCCATGAATATAATCACCGTATCTATTTTCTTATCATAGTATTTGATTAAAGACTGAGTAAGGCTACAGTATGAAAATCCTTCAACATTAATCTGAACCAGCTACCACCACTCAACATCTCCAACAAAACTGTATCCCAAAAGTATTCATGTCTAACTCTATTCCCTTAATTATAAATAACTAGTCATTCCATTTTTTATTAATATCCTAGTTTATCCCATTTTAGAGAACCCAGAGTTTCCCTAAGAGTACTGGTGTCAAATTGCAAAGCAAAAGATTGTTTTTTGGTCCCATTTTTCATCTTTGCTGGCTTCAACTCACATGCATTGTATCTAGTTTTCCCTGCACAAGCAGCTGCATTCTCTTACCTGTGTTGAGGTCCACACCCACAAGGTGACCTGATTCTGAATGTTCTGCTTGAATTTTAACTAGTGTTTCCTGAAGGTCAAAACCAGAGTTCTGAGCAAGAACCTAAAGTAAACAAATGTAATTCTTGAGAAAACAGAAACTAAGAATTGATAGTAGAAAGAGAAAGAGAGAGAGAGAGAGAGAGAGAGAGAGAGAAAAGAAAACTCAGCCGGGCGCGGTGGCTCAAGCCTGTAATCCCAGCACTTTGGGAGGCCGAGGCGGGTGGATCACGAGGTCGAGAGATCGAGACCATCCTGGTCAGCATGGTGAAACCCCGTCTCTACTAAAAATACAAAAAATTAGCTGGGCATGGTGGTGCGTGCCTGTAATCCCAGCTACTCAGGAGGCTGAGGCAGGAGAATTGCCTGAACCCGGGAGGCGGAGGTTGCGGTGAGCCGAGATCGCGCCATTGCACTCCCGCCTGGGTAACAAGAGCGAAACTCCGTCTCAAAAAAAAAAAAAAAAGAAAAAGAAAAAAAGAAAACTCGACCAGGCGCGGTGACTCGCAACTGTGATCGCAGCAGTTTGGGAGGCTGAGGCAGGTAGATCACCTGAGGTCAGGAGTTCGAGATCAGCCTGGCCAACAAGATGAAACCCCATCGATACTAAAAATACAAAAAAAAAAAAAAAAAAAAAAGCCAGGTATGGTGACAGGTGCCTGTAATCCCAGCTACTCAGGAGGCTGAGGTTACAGTGAGCTGAGATCACACCACTGCACTCCAGCCTGGGCAACAAGAGTGAAACTCCGTCTCAAAGAAAAGATAATCTCATTGCATGAAGACAAAACATTTATTTGTGTTCCCTTCAGGGAATAACCAGACACAAGTTGCTATCAACTCTCTTACCTACCCCAAACCTAGCAGCAATACACCAGCCATAAATGATATCTCAAAATTAGTATATAATAGAAAACAATGTTACCAGTTTAACTAAAACAAAAACAAAGAGCAAGTCTATACTCAAGTATAACTTCTAATATTGTAAATATTAAACTACAGGTTATCTCTTGGATCTGAAACGTCAGCTATTCAGGCCTCCTAGAGAAACAAAATACATTTGGATGATTAGGAATACCTGTTCTAGAGTAAGGAAGAAAACTGATCAAACTTGCTTATCCAAAATCCACATTATAAATAAAGCCTACATTGTCAAAAAGGTTTGATCAGCTGAATATTTGAAGACTGTTAGAAGTGTGCACACCTTGGGAATAATGAGCAATGCATCAGCAAATGCTTGGACGCCGAGCTGTGCCCTGCCCTTTACACTGGGCTTATATTTCATCAGGGCTTCTGCCATTGCCACTTCCACAGCACCAGCACCTGGAACCACACAGCCTGTTGGATGGGGGAAAAAGAAAAATGCCAAGAAAACTGTAGAACTAATTACAAATAATAAACCACATGAAAGCCATTAATTTCTTACAAATTCACTATGACCACATCAGTTAAAGTACTGCATTTCAAAGTCACAATACAAGCAACTAATACATCAAAATAGAAGGGTTCCACCAGAATGGCTTCACTAGCTGCTGGCAGCTCTTTCAACAGATTGGTATTAGTTCATTTATTTGTATTCACCTTTAATAACGATATGCTATCAAAAACCTTAGCATACCATCTGTCATTCTCAAGGGAAGACTGCTTTTGCATGGTGTCTGGCTGTGTAAACTACTGATAAAAGAACACAGTATTCAGCCATGCCTTTCAGAGCAGCAAAACAATGTAACACAACTGAAATACAGTGAAGATCTTACCATCATCGATAGCATTTTTGACAGCCCTCAAGCCATCCCTTACTGCATCTTTGATCTGAGTGAGTGTGTGCTTATTTGGTCCTTTGATCAATAATGTGACAGAACGAGGGTTGTTACATTTCTCAATAAAAGTGAATTTCTCTTCTCCCTATGTGTAGTAAGAAATACGATTTTCAAAAACAGGCTTTGTGCCATTACAGAGAATGACAAGTAGCATAAGGAACAAACTTGATCACATTAAAACAGATTATCTTTTTGCAAAATCACATATGTGATTTTCCCCACCAATGACTTACCATTACTACACATAAACCTTTAAAATGTATATAAACAAAAAACTGATGCTGAATTTCAATTAATTTTTCTGCTAAAACTTCATCAACCAGGCATAGTTGCTCATGCCTGTAATCTCAGCACTTTGGGAGGCTGAAGGTGAAGACCAGCCTGGGCAACAAAGTATGACCCTATTTCTACGAAAATTAAAAAAAAAAAAAAAAAAAAAAAATTAGCCAGGATACTTGTAGCACACGTCTGTGGTCCCATTTGCTCAGGAGCCTGAGGCGGGAGGATGGAAGACCACTTGAGCCCAGGAAGACAAGGCTGCAGTGAGCTGTGATCACTGCACTGCACTCCAGCCCAGGTAGGAAGGAGACCCCACCTCAAATAAACAAACAAAACAAAAATAATTCATGAGCTAAAAACTTGCATTACCTTCAAGAAGAAACTACACTTACCAATGTATACTCATATACAAGGCCTGCATGTCCCAAGCAGTCAGGACTAAGGTCATCAAAAGAATTCAGGGCTACCCCACCACAAGCAAGAGTCAACCTAAAATAGCATTTTTAAAAAGATGTTACCAATGAAATTCAGAGAAGACCAGTAATTTTTAGAAAGAAATTTTTCGGAATTACAAACAAAATTACATTTTAAAATATACTTTAACGTAAGCCTTTCCATTTATCATTAACCAACTGAAAACTAGCCTTTTCTCTCTTAACCCTCCATGTAAAAACCACTCTCCCCAAGTGAGCAAATGAAATCAAAAGATGGACAAGAGCTCTTTATTAGCCAGGCATGGTGGCTGATGCCTGTAATCCCAACACTTTGGGAGACTGAGGTGGGTGGATCACCTGAGGCCAGGAGTTTGAGACCAGCCTAGCCAACATGGCAAAACCCCATCTCTACTGAAAAAACAAAACAAGGCAGGGCGTGGTGGCTTACACCTGTAATATCCGCACTTTGGGAGGCCAAGGTGGGTGGATCACGAGGTCAGGAGTTGGAGACCAGCCTGACCAACATGATGAAACCCCGTCTCTACTAAAAATACAAAAATTAGCTGGATGTGGTGGTATGCGCCTGGAAACCCAGCTACTCAAGAGGCTGAGGCAGGAGAATTGCATGAACCCGGGAGGTGGAGGCTGCGGGGAGCAGATTGTGCCATGGCACTCCAGCCTGGGCGATAGAGCGAGACTCCGTCTCAAAAAAATAAATAAAAATTCGGCAAGCATGGTGGCAGACACAAGTAATTCAAGCAACTTGGGAGGTTAAGGCATGAGAATTCTATGAACCCAGGAAGCTGAAGTTGCAATGAACCAAGATCATGCCACTGCACAAAAGAGCAAGACTGTCTCAAAAAATAATAAATTTTTTTTTTTAAGTTTTTTATGACGGCCGGGCGCGGTGGCTCAAGCTTGTAATCCCAGCACTTTGGGAGGCCAAGGCGGGTGGATCACAAGGTCGAGAGATCGAGACCATCCTGGTCAACATGGTGAAACCCCGTCTCTACTAAAAATACAAAAAATTAGCTGGGCATGGTGGCATGTGCCTGTAATCCCAGCTACTCAGGAGGCTGAGGCAGGAGAATTGCCTGAACCCGGGAGGCGGAGGTTGCGGTGAGCCGAGATCGCGCCATTGCACTCCAGCCTGGGTAACAAGAGCGAAACTCCATCTCAAAAAAAAAAAAAAAAAAAGTTTTTTATTGTGGTGAGCTGTTTGGGAGAAAGTATACTGAATTCAGAGACAAAAAGTAAAATAATGTTTACAAGGGACAAGGGGGAGGGAGAAATGGGGACTAACTTTTTTTTTTCTTTATCAGCAACTGCATCTGCAGGAAGTGACTATTTAATGAGTTTACAGTTTCAGTCTGTGATAATGAAGTCCCACAGATGGGCAGTGCTGCTGGGTGCACAATAATGTGAATATAGTTAAGGCCAAGTAATTGTACAGTTGAAAAACCTGAAAATAAAGTATAAGGAAAAAGAAATAATCCCAAATCACTTGCAAAATGAATAAAAGTCAATTTAATCAGTTAAATCTGGCACCCATACCTCTCCATATTTCTCCTTTTAGCTCTGCGCAGAGCGACTATGCCTTCTTTTGAAAGAGCATCTAAGGAAAAGGGGTCAATTCCCTGTAACAAAAATAAAAATTAGTTTCAACATCTTTGACCTTGAAAGTAAAAAGGATGATATATACTACACTCAGTTTATACACTGGATTTTCATTCTTACCTTTTGATTAATAACAACAAATCCTTTATCTGAATCACCACAGACTTTCCTTTTCAGTTCTATTATTTTTTTAATTCTATCTTCAATGAATTTTCTTTCAGCTTTTACAAGTTTTTCTCTCTCTTCTGCACTCTTGTAAAAAAAGCCAGAATTCACTTCTCTATTAAGAAGAAAAAAAATTTACAGAAAACAGGGAAACATTTTTTGAGAAGAAAGTAGTTCCTGAAACTAGATTAGTCCTAAGGCTGTTTACTGTAACTTTCACAAACCAATTTGAGGATTATTATCCTTACAGTGGGAAATGAAGTTTCACAAAAAAGTAACTCATTTAAGCCAGGTGCTGTAGCTCACAGCACTTTGGGAGGCTAAGGTGGGCAGATCATCTGAGGTTGGGAGTTTGAGACCAGCCTGACCAACATAGAGAAACTGCATCTCTACTAAAAATACAAAAGCAGCTAGGTGTGGCGGAGTATGCCTGTAATCCCAGCTACTTGGAAGGCTGAGGCAGGAGAATCACTTGAACCTGGGAGGTGAAGGTTGCGGTGAGCCAAGATCGTGCCATCGCACTCCACCCTGGGCAAAAAGAGCGAAACTCCGCTCAAAAAAAAAAAAAAAAGTAACTCACTTAAAATACAAAGCTCCTCCATTTCACTGTTAAGGGGCTATAAACTTACGTTTTTTCATATTCTAATGACACATTACATGTGAGGATGTATGCATCTTCCACCCTTTTCTTCATATCAGGATGCCGTGCTCCATGGTCCAAAACAAGCCCTCTGATCAAGCTGTTCAAACATACACAAAATTATGGTTATGGATTTCCAGACATGTGTAACATGTTAAACACCGAACTGAGAAGTATTAATAATTTTCACATACTCAGCTTTAATTCTTGAATTACTTGAAGACCGTATGCTGTATAGACAAGTCTGCAGAGATAGTCTCAACATAAGCTGTCAAACTGTGGGGATGTCCTTTAAAAACATGTCTTCTGCCAAGTGCCTGTAATCCCAGTACTTGGGGAGACACAGAGGACATCTTGATTCCATGAATTCAAAAATCAGCTTAGGCAACAGCCTGGAGAATAGAGACTCCATTCTCCACAAAAAGAAAAGGAAAAACACACACAAATGTGTTTTCTAACTAGGTCTTTGAAAAAAAATTTTTTTTATTTTCTTTTCTTAATCAAACTGCTTCTCATTATGCTTTGCACCTAGTAATTCAATAAACGCCCAATGACTGATGATGTTCACTATTCAGAATCATTCTAACCATAAATACAACAATCACCTTATTTCAGGAGAAAATATTGCTAAAAGTACAAACAATATTGACCTAGCAATTTATCCAACTTATATCTTCAGATACATATTTTATATCCAAAGACATTAAAAAAATTTACAATAATATATATTGTACAAAGCACCCCTAAAATTTCTTTTTTGTTTTTTGAGATGAAGTCTAGTTCTGTCACCCAGGTCACAGGGAAGCAGCGCAATCTTGGCTCACTGCAAACTCCGCCTCCCAGGTTCAAGCGATTCTCCTGCCTCAGCCTCCCAAGTAGTTGGGATTACAGCACCCTCTACCACGCACAGCTAGTTTTCATATTTTTAGTAGAGATGGGGTTTCAGTGTGTTGGCCAGGCTGGTCTCAAACTCCTGACCTTGTGATCTGCCTGCCTCGCCCCCCCACAAAGTGCTGGGATTACAAGCATGAGCCACCACACCCAGCCAGTACCCCTAAATTTCTAAACACACTTTATTAGTATTTTTTTTTTGAGATGAAGTTTCATTCTTACCACTCAGGCAGGAGTGCAATGGTGTAGTCTCAGTTCATTGCAACCTCTACCTCCCAGTTTCAAGCCATTCTCCTGCCTCAGCCTCTCGAGTAGCTGGGATTACAGGCATCTACCATCACATCCAGCTAATTTTTGTAATTTTAGCAAAGACGAGGGTTCCCCATGTCGGCCAGACTGGTCTTTAACTCCTGGCCTCAGGTGATCCGCCCACCTCAGCCTCCCAGAGTGCTGGGATTACAGGTGTGAGCCACCACACCTGACCATTAGTATTTCATAGTATTCTACTACCTACCTTGTATCAGTTTCAGATTTATGTTTCATCTCCATGATCTCAATCATGAAGAGATCAACAGGCTCATCTTGTTTTTTAATAGCCAAAATGGAGTCCACTACAGCCTACAATAGGAGGAGCATAACCATTAAGTAAATTCAATTTGCAGCAGTAAAAACGATGTTGCTTTTCAGAGACTAGACAGTTTCTTCACTTTACAATCTCTGCACTGATTAAAGTCTTTTTCTTTTTTTTTTTTTGAGACGGAGTTTCGCTCATTACCCAGGCTGGAGTGCAATGGCGCGATCTCCGCTCACCGCAACCTCCGCCTCCTGGGTTCAGGCAATTCTTCTGCCTCAGCCTCCTGAGTAGCTGGGATTACAGGCACGCACCACCATGCCCAGCTAATTTTTTGTATTTTTTTTTTTTAGTAGAGACGGGGTTTCACCATGTTAACCAGGATGGTCTCGATCTCTCGACCTCGTGATCCACCCGCCTCGGCCTCCCAAAGTGCTGGGATTACAAGCTTGAGCCACCGCGCCCGGCCTAAAGTCTTTTTCTATGAGCAGACAGAAACATTATATGTAAACAACTGAAGTCATTTACATTTCTGAAATCTCAATCTGTAATTCCCAAAGAATCATTAACACTCCTGTTTTATTAAAAATACTGGTAACTAGAAGCTTTCTAATGACAAAATCTCCACTTTATAAACCTTTTAATGAAAGCTCCAATTTTACTTTTATAGTTAGGTATACTATTATTTGCATTTCCTCATTTTAGTTTTTAGACACAGTTTAGGTATCATTGCCACAAAAATGAACCCACATAGCACCTTACAATTGAATTGGTAAGTATATTCATGTTTCTACTATCAGAGATTTTCTATAGGTGAACTATAACAGACACAAACAAAATTTAATACATACCTCTGTTAAGACATCTGCAAGTTCAGCATGAACTTTAGTACGAAGAGATGTTCTGGCCACATCTATAAGTGTTTCCCTGTCCATCTCTTTGCTTACTTTGACTTCTTCCAAAAACTGAAGGGCCTTTTCCTTTGCAGCTTCAAACCCTTCAGTAATTATTCTGGGATGAAGGCCCTATAATAAACACACAATAACACTGTCATCTTCAATTAGATGCAACTATAGTTCATGATAAAGTTCACATAATTTTTGAAGGGATACTCTGGATCATCATACCTTTGAAGACGAAGTTATCATGTGCTGGCTTTCTGAATACATTTAAAAGGATAAATATTCCTTTCAATGCAGAGGAGAAGAACAGGCAATGCTCTAGCACAGGGTCAAAGCCAAGGGAACTATAAAGCACACTTGGGTGTTCACTGTGCAAACCACTCCGAATCATGTCAAAACTGACTCTGCATACCAACCCACAGACGGCAGCATTATTCTACCTTTTCTATAAGTAATCTCAAACTAATTCACATCATTTACTAGTAAAAATGCAGACTCTCTTCTCTTTTTTTCCAGGAAATTGTGACAATAGATTCATACTCACTGAGGTTTGTTTTAACCTTGGAACTAGTCAGGGCTAAAAAAGTGGAATTTATCCAAATGTAAGCTTTTGGTTGGCTTTTTCGTTACAAATAAATATGCATAGTCCTAAACATCCCATTTTTAGATCTCTATTATTAATCTACATTAAAAAAGGAACAAATCACATAGGCAATGCAACTTGATTACAAAACTATTTTCAGACCAAGAAAGGTTCCATAACCTGTCCGAGGTCACATTTGTTTTAGACCAAGACAAAGGCCCAAATTTAAGCCTCCTAATTCTACTGTATGGTCTCAGCTACTATTAACAGCACATCAATTTGTACCCCTAAGTATCAGACACTTCCTATGTACAATAACATAGAAACAAGAGTTGTGCATACTTCAGAAATGTAGAGATCCGCCTGTTTCAGCAGCTCTCCAATGATTAGGACATTGGAAGTCGTACCATCACCAGTTATATCATCCTGGGCTGTTGCTACCTTCGCTATTAAGGAAGCTGTTGGGTGCTGAATTTGCTGAAAGTAGAGAAAGAATGAATCACTTAAAACAATATGAAGCAGTCTAAATACATCACAAACAAAATGCATGAAGGGCCTCTTTAAGTATAATCTACATGAAAAAGCTACCCAAGTGTTTGGCTACAAATTACTTCAATTAAAAACTCACAATTAGCTATCATGCACATGCAGTTACAATGATCGAAACATTTTCATGTGTAATTTATCTCCCAGATTATCTCTACTTTACAAATGAGGAAGCTTGAGGCTCAGTAAAAGTTTATTCAAGATGACAGAGCTAACCATTAACAGTAACACATTTTACATCCTTGCCTCTTTATGCCAAGTGTAGGGCTCTGGTGAGAATAAGCCAAGTACCTTTAAAAATAAAAGCTCAGCAGCCTCCACTACTACTCTGTAATGAACAACTAATTTATTTTTCTTTGTTGTTGTTGTTGTTGTTGTTTGTTGTTTGTGACCAACTAATTTAAAAGGAAAGGTTGGCCGGGCGCAGTGGCTCAAGCCTGTAATCCCAGCACTTTGGGAGGCCAAGGCGGGTGGATCACGAGGTCAAGAGATCGAGACCATCCCGGTCAACATGGTGAAACCCCATCTCTACTAAAAATACCAAAAAAAATTAGCTGGGCATGGTGGCGCGTGCCTGTAATCCCAGCTACTCAGGAGGCTGAGGCAGGAGAATTGCCTGAACCCAGGAGGCGGAGGTTGCGGTGAGCCGAGATCGCGCCATTGCACTCCAGCCTGGGTAACGAGCGAAACTCCGTCTCAAAAGAAAAAAAAAACATATATAAAAAAAAAAAAAAAGGAAAGGTTACTTGTAGTAGCTCACACCTGTAATCCCAGCACTTTGGAAGGCCAAGACAGGTGGATCCCTTGAACTCAGGAATTCAAAACCAGCCCAGGTTACATGGCAAAACCCCGTTTCTTTTTTAAAAAAAAAAAAAAAAAAAAGGGCCGGGCGCGGTGGCTCAAGCCTGTAATCCCAGCACTTTGGGAGGCCGAGGCGGGTGGATCACAAGGTCAAGAGATCGAGACCATCCTGGTCAACATGGTGAAACCCCGTCTCTACTAAAAATACAAAAATTAGCTGGGCATGGTGGCGCGTGCCTGTAATCCCAGCTACTCAGGAGGCTGAGGCAGGAGAATTGCCTGAACCCAGGAGGCGGAGGTTGTGGTGAGCTGAGATCGCGCCATTGCACTTCAGCCTGGGTAACAAAAGCGAAACTCCGTCTCAAAAGAAAAAAAAAAAAAAAAAAAGGCCAAAAAACCCAGTATTCAGAGGTAAAATGGCGTACCTGCAACTTACGTTCAAATGATTCAGGGGAAAAATAGAAAATAAATAGAGCAACACGTAAACAATTGGTAAATCTAGGTAAAGGGTACACATATTATAATTATTATTTTTGTAGGTTTGTCATTTTTTCGAAGAAAACTGAAAAACAGATTTGTGGAGACTAGAGAAAAGTGTCGTAGGAGGGGAATTCTGAGGTGACAGCAACAACTTATTTCTTAGCTACAGTGGTGTTTGCCTGTGTCCATTTTGTAATTATTTTTGTTTTTTGTTTTTGAGAAGCAGTTTTGCTCCTGTTGCCCAGGCTAGAGTGCAATGGTATGCTCTTGGCTCACCGCAACTTCCGCCTTCCGGGTTCCAGGGATTCTCCTGCTTCAACCTCCTGAGCAGCTGGGATTACAGATGTGCGCTGCCTTCCCTGGCTAATTTTGTATTTTTAGCAGAGACGGCATTTCTCCACGTTGGTCAGGCTGGTCTGGAACTCCCGACCTCAGATAATCCACCTGCCTCGGCCTCCCAAAGTAGTAGAATTACAGGCGTGAGCCACCACGCTCAGCCTGTAATTACTTGAATTGTGAATGTTCAATGTGCTTCTCTCTACGTATGCTGTATTTCTCACACTAAAACCCAAATTTAATATAAACACATAAATATTTTGGAGACAGTCTCACTCTGTCACTCTGTCACCTACGGTGGAGTGCAGTGGCACAATCTCAACAGGATTTTGCCATGTAGCCCAGGCTGCTTTTGAATTTCTGAGTTCAAGGGATCTACCTGCCTTGGCCTCCCAAAGTGGTAGGATTACAGGCATGAGTTCCACACCTGACCTTTCCTTTTAAATTATTTGGTCACTGCAGAGTAACAGTGGAGGCTGTTGAGCTTTCATTTTAGGAGGTACCCAGTTGTAAAATCTGGGTAAAAAATGAAAAACAAACAGAAACTACACCTCCTAGGTTAGCAAGTCCTTACAAAGATATTTAATCTGGAATTCGGTGACATGGTATACTACTAGAAGAACCTTAAATATTACTCTGAACTCAAATCAGCAGAAAGTAATTTCCTTTTCTTGGATTTGAATTGCTAAGTTCTGGGAATTTAGGGAAGAGTAAAACGCATACTCCCCTCAATAATTCATATTCTCCATCCCTAAGACTTTTAAGATGTTAAATCAAAGAGACAGATTTCTCTCCCTTCCAGTTGGAGATGGAGATGTAACAGAGAAATTGGTGTTTTCATAAGAGAAAAACCGGCCAGGCATAGGGGCTCACACCTGGTAACCCCAGCACTCTGGGAGGCTGAGGCAGGTAGATCACCTGAAGTCAGGAGTTAAAGACCAGCCAGGCCAACATGGCGAAACCCTGTCTCTACTAATAATACAAAAATTAGGATAGGAGCGGTGGCTCAGGCCTGTAATTGCAGCTCTTTGGGAGGACAAGGCGGGCAGTTAACAAGGTTACGAGTTCGAGACCAGCCTGGCCAACATGGTCAAACTTCAAGTCTACTAAAAATACAAAAATGTAGCCGGGCGTGGTGGCATGCGCCTGTAATCTCAACTACTCTGGAGGCTGAGGCAGGAGAATCGCTTGAACCCAAGAAGTGGAGGTTGTGGTGAGGGGAGATCACACCATTGCACTCCAGCCCTGGGCGACAAAGGAAGACTCCGTCTCAAAAAAAAAAAATAAATTTTAAAAAAAGCCGGGCGCCGTGGCTCACAGCCTGTGTAATCCCAGCACTTTGGGAGGCCAAGGCGGGTGAATCACGAGGTCAAGAGATCGAAACCATCCTGGTCAACATGGTGAAACCCCGTCTCTACTAAAAATACAAAAAATCTAGCTGGGCATGGTGGCGCGTGCCTGTAATCCCAGCTACTCAGGAGGCTGAGGCAGGAGAATTGCTTGAACCCAGGAGGCGGAGGTTGCGGTGAGCCAAGATCGCGCCATTGCACTCCAGCCTGGGTAACAAGAGCGAAACTCCGTCTCAAAAAAAAAAAAAAAAATACAAAAAATCAGCTGGGCATGGTGGCGCGTGCCTGTAATCCCAGCTACTCAGGAGGCTGAGGCAGGAGAATTGCCTGAACCCAGGAGGCGGAGGTTGCGGTGAGCCGAGATTGTGCCATTGCACTCCAGCCTGGGTAACAAGAGCGAAACTCCGTCTCAAAAAATAAAAAATAAAAAAATAAAAATAAAAATAAAAAAATTAGCTAGGCATGCTGACACGCGCATGTAATCCCAGCTACTTAGGAGGCTGAGACAAGAGAATCGCTTGAACCCTTGAGGCGAACATGGCAGTGAGCCGAGATTGTGCCACTCCACTATATCTGGGCGACAGAGTGAGACTCCATCTTAAAAAAAAAGAAAAGAAAAACCACCCTTACGCATTTTGCCCATGTGATTATGTCAACACCACTCTTAATTTTTCAAATTGCCTTTTTTTTTTTTTTTTTTTTTTTTGAGACGGAGTTTCACCCTTGTTACCCAGGCTGGAGTGCAATGGCGCGATCTCGGCTCACCGCAACCTCCGCCTCCTGGGTTCAGGCAATTCTCCTGCCTCAGCCTCCTGAGTAGCTGGGATTACAGGCACGTGCCACCATGCCCAGCTAATTTTTTGCACTTTTAGTAGAGACGGGGTTTCACCATGTTGACCAGGATGGTCTCGATCTCTCGACCTCGTGATCCACCCGCCTCGGCCTCCCAAAGTGCTGGGATTACAGGCTTGAGCCACCGCGCCCGGCCAAATTGCCTCATAATTAACCTTAATATACAATGACAGTCCCTTAACTCTGACTGTAAATGGCAAAAACGTAGAGATTCAAAGGCAGGGCTGTCCGACTCCAGGCACTGTCGGCACTATTACTGATTACATGCCACTTCTGAAGGTTCTCCTAACTTCAAAATGGACATTGCAAATCCTTCTACAAAGCAAACATTGTACGGAAAATCAAGACCTTTCTGACCTAGCAGAGCACCTCTCACCATTTCGTGAAGCAGCACATTGCCGTCTTTAGTAAGCTTGATGTCTCCAGCGCCAGAAACAAGCCTGTTGAAGAGGAAAAGACGAAGCAGACTGACTTTTCCAACAAAAACTAAATTTAAAAGTCCCATTAGAAAACAGGCTTTTCCCCGATGTTAGGGAGCCGGGGATACGGGGCCAGTTATCGCCCGCAGGGCCCAGCCCGTCCCAGCAGAGATTGTGCCGAGTCCTCCGGGTGCCTGGAAGCCCCAGGGGGAGGGGAACGCCGCGCACCGGAGCCGCTTTGTTCTCCACGGAGACGACATCGACGCCGGGAGCCACGGCCGGGACGGTGGGGCTTAGCAGGGAACAGGACCGGCCAGGGAGGACGCGGGAAGGGTGGCCGCGGAGCCCCGAGGCGGCGGGCTGCGGTCCGCGGCCCCGGGGCCGCCAGGTCAGCGGCGGCGCGCGGTGCCCGCTCGGCCCTCCCGCCAGCCCCGCCTTACATCTTCATGGTGCCCTTGGGCCCCAGGTTGGTCCTCAGCACGTCCTGCAGACCCCGCGCCGCGCTGATGTTGACCGCCAGCGCCGCCTGCGCTCGGGCCACCTCGGCCTTGGGGTTCAGGGTCTTCACCGCCGCCATCGCTGCTCCAGGGGAGGAAAAGGAAGCGACTCGGCGCGCGGAGAGCTCGGAGCCGGCGCGGCGTGGCCGGGAGGCGCTATCCGGGTCTTCTGGAAAAGTCGGCGCGCCCGGCCCGCCCCCGCGTGTCCGCGCGCCGCCGCCATTGGCCCACGGGTCGTCCGGCGCCCGCCGATTGGCCCGTGGCTGCCCGGCGGCTGAGGCCCCACCCCTCGCGCCGCAGTGCCGACGTCATTGCGCACGGGCGGGGCCCGGCGCCCGTGCTCCCGGGTTCCGTTGTGCAGCGGTTCCGTGGGGCCCGGCCGTGCGGACCCGGAGCTCGGGGCGCGAGCTGGGCCGGCGCTCTGCGGCGGACGGGGCGTCGGGGGCCTCCTCCCGCCCCCGCTCGCGCGGCCTGGCCCTCGGTCTCCTCCTCTCGCTGTTTTTATCCTTTTACTTATTTATTTATTTTAAATAAAGACGGCGTTTCACCACGTTGGTGAGGCTGCTCTTGAACTCCTGACCCCAGGTGATCCGCCCGCCTTGGTCTCCAAAGTGCTGGGATTACAGGCGGGAGCCACCGCGCCCGGCCTCTCTTGATCCTTTTCATGGGCGCTTTCTGGACCGTGCGCTTGCCGGCGTCCCAGGTGCCATAGGTGCCATGGGGACACAGAAACGAGACCGAGCAGCACCTCGCCGGGAACACGCGGGGCTGCGGGAAGGTGCAGAGGGCTGGGTGCCTTCAGACAGCCGCGATGCGGGCTGCGGAGGCCTCGGAGCCCGCCCCTCCGTGGGGGCTCAGGGCGCTGCGGCCATGCTGGGCCCTCGGGGCCGATTCGAAGACACCCCTGTGGACTCGTGGTGTCCAGCCTTTGAGAGGCCTCCCTTTTAAGGTAGATTTCCAAAGAGCTCCGCAGTTGTTCCCAGTATCCACTGTCCCGCCAAATACCCGGGATTCAGGAACACGTGATGTGTCATTTTTGTAGACACAGGGTCTCACTGTGTCGCCCAGGGTGGTCTCAAAACTCCTGAGCTCAAGTGACACTCCTTAGCTTCAGTGATCTTCCCACCTCGGTCTCCCAAAGTGCTGCGATTACAGGCGTAAACCACCCCGGCCGGTATTTTATTTTTCTTTTTATTTACGTATTTATTATTTTGAGATGGAGTCTTGCTCTGTCGCCAGGCTGGAGTGCAGTGGCGCGATCTTGGCTCACTGCAACCTCTGCCTCCCTGGTTTACGTGATTCTCCTGCTTCCCAAGTAGCTGGGGCTACAGGCACACACCACCACACTCAGCTATTTTTTGTCTTTTTAGTAGAGACAAGGTTTTACCGTGTTGGCCAGGATGGTGTCCATCTCTTGACCTCGTCATCTGCCCACCTCGGCCTCCCAAAGTGCTGGGATTACAGGCGTGAGGCACTGCGCCCAGCCTGTATTTTATTTTTAATAGATAAGGGAAATTGTTCTGAATTCAAAAGGCACCAAAGGGCATGTGGTGAAAATTAAATCTTCCTCCCGCCTCTAGTTCAACACTAGAGACAAGCACAGTTACCTCTGGATACTTGGAATTTTCAGAATGCTTTCTGAATTTATAAACTTATGTATGAATATAATCATTACCCCACACAAAGGGCAATTCTTAATATACACTGTAGGGTGTGTTATAGTTTTAAGTGTCTTGGAGATTGCGGCATACCAAGACTAATGGGAAGTCCTTGTTAGTAGGTACGTAATGTTCTTTGGGGCCAGGGCTCAGTGGCTCACGTCTATAATCCCAGCACTTTGGGAGGCCGGGGCAGGCGGATCATTTGTGCCCTGGAGTTCGAGACTAGCCTGGGCAACATAACCGGACTCCATCTACACAAAGAATACAAAAATTAGCCAGGCGTGGTGGTACACACCTATGGTCCCAGCTACTCAGGAGACAGGTGGGAGGATTGCTGGAATCCTGGAGGCGGAGGCTGCAGTCAGCTATGATCTTGCCACTGCACTCCAGCCTGGGTGACAGAGCCAACCCCTTCTCAAAAACAAAACAAAAAACACACAACTAACCGGTCACCTACTGACTGATGTTTAAGTTAAGTTGTTACCAATCTGGTATTCAGGCTGCAACGAGTATCTGGGTATATAATGCTTTTAGGTGGGTTTGTGTATTTGAGAATCACAAGAACATCTATATATGTGACTAGTAGCACTGCACAATAGAAGACTGGTTATTAGTTCCATAGGCATTAAATGGTATTCATGCAGATTTATTATAACTGCTGTTTAAAATGTTATGAGGAGACCAGGCATGGTGGTGAATGCTTGTAATCCCAGCACTTTGGGAAGCTGAGGCGGGTGGATCCCTTGAGGTCAGGAGTTCAAGGCTATCCTGGCCAACCTGGTGAAACCGTCTGTGTAAAAATACAAAAATTAGCCTGGTATGGTGGTGCACATCTGTGATCCAAGATACTCGAGAGGCTGAGACATGAGAATTGCTTGAATTCTGGAGACAGAGGTTGCACTGAGCCAAGACTGTGTCACTGCACTCCGGCCTGGGCATCAGAGCAAGACGCCTAAAGAAAAAAAAGAAAAAAAAAAAAAGGCTGTGCACAGTGGTTCATACTTGTAATCTCAGCACTTTGGGAGGCCAAGGAAGGTAGGAAGGTAGATCATCTGAGGTCAGGAGTTGGAGACCAGCCTGGCCAATGTGGTGAAACCCTGTCTCTACTAAAAATACAAAAACTAAACGGGTATGGTGGTGGACACCTGTAATCCCAGCCACTCAGCAGGCCGAGGCGGGAGAATCACTGGAACTCAGGAGGCGGAGGTTTCAGTGAGCCGAGATCGCACCGTTGCACTCCAGCCTGGGGGACGAGAGTGAGACTCGATCTCAAAAAAAAAAAAAAAAAAAATGGTGATGGAAGCATATTAAACACATAAATAGGTGTTCTTGATAAGGGGAAAAAACATTTTGAATAGCATGTATAATAAGTTCTCACTTTTGAAACATTCCCCGGGGGTCTATACAAAAAAGGACAGAGAATATGCATCCAAAAAATTATGTTTTCGAGATGATGTCTTGTTCTGTTGCCCAGGCTGGAGTGCACTGGCATGGTCTCGGCTCAACACAACCTCTGCCTTCTGGGCTCAAGTGATCCTCCCACCTCAGCCTCCCAAGTAGCTGGGACCACAGGTGTACACCACCATGCCGGCTAATTTTTGTATTTTTTTCCCCCAGGCTGGTCTTGAGCTCCTGGGCTCAAGTGATCTGCTCACCTCAGCTTCCCAAAGGCTGGGATTACAGGTATGAGCCACTGTACCTAGTGTACATTAAAATAACACAAACTATATTTTAAAAGGTTAGAATATTCTCATTTTTGCAAACTTCCCCAAATGTATATATTATAAAAGGAGAGTGAAGAAATATATACATGAGCTGGGCACGGTGGCTCACACCTGTAATCCCAGCACTTTGGGAGGCTGAGGCGGGCAGATCACAAAGTCAGGAGTTCAAGACCAGCCTGACCAACATGGTGTACCCCTCTACTAAAAATATAAAAATTACCTGTGCATGCTGGCTCACGCCTATAATCCCAGCTACTCAGGAGGCTGAAGTAGGAGAATTGCTTGAACCAGGAGGTGAAGGTTGAAGTGAGCCGAGATCATGCCATTGCACTCCAGCCTGCGTGACAGAGTGAGACTCCATCTCAAAAAAGAAATATGTACATGAAAATATAAAAATGATGTCTGGTGTCTCATTTTATTAAAGATTTGTTAAATCTTCCCAAATAGGTGTCAATAAAGGACAGAAGGATATACATCAAAATGTTTTAACAGGGACTGTCTCTGGGTAATTTTTCATTTTTCTTTGTTTTTAAATTTTTAATTTTAATAATGTGTGTATGGCTGGGTGCAGTGACTGATGGCTGTAATCCCAGCACTTTGGGAGCCTGAGGCAGGCGGATGACTTGAGGTCAGGAGTTTGAGACCAGCCTGACCAACATGGTGAAAGCCCGTCTCTATTAAAAATAAAACATTAGCTGGACATGGTGGCGGGCACCTGTAATCCCCACTACTCAGGAGGCTGAGCCAGGAGAATCACTTAAACCTGGGAGGCAAAGGTTGCAGTAAGCCGAGATCACACCACTGACCTCCAGCCTGGGAGGTTGCAGTGAGCTGAGATTGCGCCACTGCACTCCAGCCTGGGCAACAGGCGAGACTCTCAAAACAAACAAACAAAACAATATGAAGTATAAAAATGAGAAAAGCATACAATATAAACAAAAGGAATTAAATTAGAGAAAAAATCAAAACAATATAAAGTATAAAAATGAGAAAGCAGGGATTCTCCTGCCTCAGCCTCTCAAGTAGCTGGGACTACAGGCACTCACCACCACACCCGGCTAATTTTTGTATTTTTAGTAAATACGGGGTTTCACCATATTGGTCAGGCTGCTCTCAAACTCCTGACCTTGTGATCCGCCCAACTAAGCCTCCCGAAGTGCTGGGATTACAGGCATGAGCCACCGCGCCTGGCCTATTTTTGCTCTTTTTAGCTTCATCTTCACTTCTGTGATGGTTATTTTACCTATTTATTGGAGATGGCATCTCAATATATTTCCTAGACTGGATTTGAACTCCTGGGCTCAAGTGATCCTCCTGCCTCAGCTTCCTGAGTACTTGGCATTATAGGCAACTGCCACCATGTCCAGCGTGAATAGTTATGTTTTTCCCTTCTACGTCCTTTTGTTTTTCTTTTTTTGAGAAAGGGTCCTACTCTGTCACCCAAGCTGGAGTGCAGTGGCACGAACATGTCTCACTGCAACCTCAACCTCCTGGGCTCAAGCTATCCTCCTGCCTCAGCCTCCCATGTAGCTGGGACCACAAGCACTCACCAACATGACTGTCTAATTTTTTGATGTTTCGTAGAGACAGGGTTTCACTTTGTTGCCTGCACTGGTCTCGAACTCCTGGCCTCAAGCAATCCTTCTGCTTTGGCCTCCCAAAGAGCTGAGATTACAGGCATGAGTGAGTCACTATGCCTGGCCCCTACATGGAAAGAAATCATGAACTTTTTTTCTCAGACAGTGTTTTTTTTTTTTTGAGACAGAGTCTTGCTTTGTCACCCAGGCTGGAGTGCAGTGGTGGGATCTCATCTCACTGCAAACACTGCCTCCTGGGTTCAAGCAGTTCTCCTGCCTCACCCTCCCAAGTAGCTGGGATTACAGGTGCGCACCACGACGTCCGACTAATTTTTGTATTTTTATCAGAGAAGTGGTTTTGCCATGTTGCCCCAGCTGGTCTCAAACTCCTGTACTCAAGTGATCCGCCTACTTTGGCCTCCAAAAGTGCTGGGATTACAGGCATGAGCCACTGTGCCCCGCGCGCTGACACGTTTCTGATGTTTCTCCATGTGCAAATTTTCTCTTCTTACAAGGACACCAGTCAGGGCGCACTCTAAAGACTTCATGTTAACATAATCCCATCTTTAAAGACCTTGTTTCCAGCTCCGTGTGGTGGCTCATGCCTGTAATCCTAGCACTTTGGGAGGCTGAGGCAGGCAACACACATGGCCAGTGTGGTGAAACCTCATCTGTACTAAAAAATATAAAAATTGGCTGGGTGTGGTGGTGTGCACCTATAATCCCAGCTACTCAGGAGGCTGAGGCAGGAGAATTGCTTGAATCCGGCAGACAAAGGTTGCAGTGAGCTGAGATTGTCCCACTGCACTTCAGCCTGGGCAACAGAGCGAGATTCCGTATCAAAAAAAAAAAAAAAAAAAAAAACCAAAAAAACCTTGTCTCCAAATATAGTCACATTCCGAGGTACTAGGGAGTTAAGACTTCAACATATGGATTTTGGGGGAACACAGTTCAGCCCACAACAAAGATGTCCTTTTCTTTAATCCATTATCAAATGAACTGTATTTTCCTGGACCAATCATTTGCAAGGATCTTCTCTGAAGGCAAGGCAAGCTTCTCAGTGCAAGCGAAGGTTTTTGGCTGCCACGGTCAGACTGTATCATTCAGTGTAGCTCTTGGTGGCTTTTGTGTAGCTCTGCCTCCTTTGCTGTGTTCTATTTTTTGTTTTATTTTTATTCTTGTTATTGTTTCTTTGCACTGTTGTAAACTACTCCTGTAGGGCTTCTCCTCCCAGCGGAGTCCCACCAATATCACTGCACGCAGGGTGCACAGTCACTGCATTTCTGGTGAGTTCTTCATCTACTTTCTTTTTTTTGAGACAGAGTCTCACTCTACTGCCCAGGCTGGAGTGCAGTGGCGCGATCTCAGCTCATTGCAACCTCCACCTCCTGGGTTCAACCAATTCTTCTGCCTCAGCCTCCTGAGTAGCTGGGATTACAGGCACGCGCCACCATGCCCAGCTAATTTTTTGTATCTTTAGTAGAGACGGGGTTTCACCATGTTGACCAGGATGGTCTCGATCTCTTGACCTCGTGATCCACCCGCCTCGGCCTCCCAAAGTGCTGGGATTACAGGTGTGAGCCACCGCGCCCAGCCTTCAGAAATTTCTTAAAAAGAAAGAAATAGGCCGGTCTCGATGGCTCACACCTGTAATCCCAACACTTTGGGAGGCTGAGGAGGGAGGACAGGTTGAGCCCAGGAGTTTGAGCTCCCCCCATCTCTATTTAAAAACATAAACAAAAATTTAAAATAAAATAAAAAGGTGCAAAGACTCCTTTTGTTACTCATGGTTGCATTTTAATTAAGAATTTAAAGTCAGGCCGGGCGCGGTGGCTCAAGCCTGTAATCCCAGCACTTTGGGAGGCCGAGGCGGGTGGATCACGAGGTCGAGAGATCGAGACCATCCTGGTCAACATGGTGAAACCCCGTCTCTACTAAAAATACAAAAAATTAGCTGGGCATGGTGGCGCGTGCCTGTAATCCCAGCTACTCAGGAGGCTGAGGCAGGAGAATTGCCTGACCCCAGCAGGCGGAGGTTGCGGTGAGCCGAGATCGCGCCATTGCACTCCAGCCTGGGTAACAAGAGCGAAACTCCGTCTCAAAAAAAAAAAAGAATTTAAGTACTGTAGTCTTTGAAGTACTTTTGGGACCTACACTGCCACAAGCTCATCCGCGCCAAACAAGGCATTCAAGAGGCCCCCCCAAGGGGATTTCATTAATTGCAAAATCAGTGCAGGGATCTCTTGCTTCCCTCACCTACCGTCATCCAGGTGGTGGTGGCGGCAGCGCGGAGCGGCTTCTGAAGCCCTTTCGTTCCTCTTTAGGAAAGCGAAGGTGCTGTAGGCCGCTGCTCTGCGGGGAGCGCGCTCGGCCCCATGCACCTCTCAGTCTGCAGGCACTGAACCCCCGGAGGAGGAGGGGCGGGCGCGGGGAGCTCCCGGGGGAGGAGGGGGAGGGGCGCGCGCGGGGAACCCCGGGGGAGGAGGAGCGCGCGCGGGAACCCCGGGGGAGGAGGGGCGCGCGCGGGGAGCCCCGGGGGAGGAGGGGGAGGGGCGCGCGCGGGGAGCCCCCGGGGGAGGAGGTGGAGGAGGGGCGCGCGCGGGGAGCCCCCGGGGGAGGAAGTGGAGGAGGGGCGCGCGCGGGGAGCCCCGGGGGGAGGAGGTGGAGGAGGGGCGCACGCGGGGAGCCCCCGGGGGGGGAGAGGGGGGGAGGGGCGCGCGCGGGGAGCCCCGGCGGGGGAAGAGGGGGGGAGGGGGGAGGGGGAGGGGAGGGGGGGAGGGGGGAGGGGGGAGGGGGAGGGGGAGGGGCGCGCGCGGGGAGCCCCTCCCCTGGGGCGGGTCGAGGCGCCCTCCCGGCCGCGCGTTGCGGAGCAGAGACCTGCCGCCTGCAGTTCGCAGAAGCGCTTGCAGAACGGGTGGGAAGCCGCGGCGCATCAGCGGGTCTCCGGAGCGCGTGGGCGGGGGCCCTGCGGGTCCGCGCGGCTCAGTTCCCGGGAAGCGCCCGCCGAGCCGGAGCCGGCGCTGGGCCCTGCGGCCGCCGCAGCCCGAGGCCCAGGACGGGGTGAGTCCCGGCGTGCGCCCGACCTTCCCGGGTCGCCGACTTTCCTTTTCCTCTCCGAGTCTGCATTTATTTTTCTCCGTCGCGCAGGCAGATCGTTTCCGGGAATCTCCAGGCTTCCTTTTGTTGGTTTATGTTTTGGGCAGCTTCACTTGTCTCACGTCACAGCAGCCGCCCGCTGCCGGACAGCATGAATGAGTGATGCAATCTGCGCAGGCGCACCCTGGGTGCGGGACCGGGCAGTCCCCGACTCGGACGGAGCTGGGGCTTCCGACTTCGCCGTCGTCTTTCCCATGTGCAGTTAGAATGTTAAAATGATACTTACCAGGTGCCTTGTTACACCGATACAGCTTCAAGTGGAGAATTGAGTGAATCATGCTTTCATTCATTCGATGTATTTACTGTATTTTCTTTTCTTTTGTTGCTATGTCTGTTTTTGAGACTGTCTCGCCCTGTCGCCCAGGCTGGAGTGCAGTGGCGCGATCTGGGCTCATTTTACCCTCTGGGCACTGGGTTCAAGGGATTCTCCTGCCTCAGCCTTCCAAGTAGCTGGCGCCACTACGCCAAGCAAATTTTTGTATTTTTAGTAGAGACAGGGTTTCCCCATGTTAGCCAGGCTGGTCTCAAACTCCTGGCCTCAAGCAAGCCACCCGCCTCAGCCTCCCAAAGTGCTGGGATTACAGGTTTTACCCACCCTGCCTGGCCACTATATTTTCTTTGTGTGTAATTTGCATATTATTTCTTTTTAAATATTTGATGACAGATATTGGAATGAGGATTAGGGTGGAAAATAAAATCCAAGATTGCTGTGTTAAGTACCAGGGAGGTTTTCAATGTCATGACCATAGTCCTGTCACTTTCATGTCAGTGAAACAAAGTCAGGACTTTTAACATTTTTCTAATGATTTAATATATGCCTGATACCTACCTTTCTTCTTTCCTTTTTTTTTTAAAGATGGGTTTCACCGTATTGGTCAGGCTGGTCTTGAACTCCTGACCTCAGGTGATCCGCCCACCTCAGCCTCCCAAAGTACTGGGATTACAGGCGTGAGCCACCGTGCCCGGCTCTTCTTTTGTTTTTTAAGAGACAGGGTCTCACTTGGTCACCCAGGCTGGAGTGCGGTGGTGTAATCATAGCTCATTGCAGTCCCAAACTCCTGAGCTCAAGTGATCCTCCTGCCTCAGCCTTGTAGACTGGGACTACACATATGCACCGCCATGCCATTTATTTTATTGTTTGTAGAGATGGCGTCTCACTATGTTGCCCAGGCTGGTCTTGAGCTCCTGGGCTCAAGCAATCCTCCCACCTCGGCCTCCCAAAGTGCTGGGATTACAGGTGTTAGCCCCCATGCCCAGCCTTTTTTTATTTTATATTTTAGAAAATACTTGGACTAGGCCGGGCGCGGTGGCTCAAGCCTGTCATCGCAGCACTTTGGGAGGCCGAGGCGGGTGGATCACGAGATCAAAAGATCGAGACCACCCTGGTCAACATGGTGAAACCCCGTCTCTACTAAAAATACAAAAAAAAAATAGCTGGGCATGGTGGCGCGTGCCTGCAATCCCAATTATTCAGGAGGCTGAGGCAAGAGAATTGCCTGAACCCAGGAGGCGGAGGTTGCAGTGAGCCGAGGTCGCGCCATTGCACTCCAGCCTGGGTAACAAGAGTGAAACTCCGTCTCAAAAAAAAAAAAGTGAGTAGGAGTAAAGCATTTCCCAGAGGAGGCATTGTTAGGAAATTTTGCCTCTAACCCGCTTTTGTACTAGGAGAGAGTGAAGCCAGACAGTCTCCATCTCCCCTGTTTTCTGTCTGGACTTCAGTGTTCATTTCCTCATTCCCTCTTTCTAGGCTCTTGCTCTTGCAGAATCCACAGGTCTTTCTTGAAGAAATCTGTGGTCAGAACTTTGGGCTGCATTTTTATCTAGGGAAGGAACAGGAAGAGTGTTGTCTCCTAGAAATCTAGCACTGGAGAAATGGGAGTCTGATTTGTCCTTTTTTGGTTTAGTTTTGGTTTGTTGTATCATTATCATGTTTTTTATGCACTGGACTGTTACATGTTTGTTTACCTACTAGCAGTTTACTCTTTTTTTTTGGAGACAGTCTTGCTCTGTGAGCTAGGCTGGGGTGCAGTCGTGAGATCTTGGCTCATTGCAACCTCCACCTCCTGGGTTCAAGCGATTCTCCTTTCTCAGCCTCCTGAGTAGCTGGGATTACAGGCGCATGCTTATAACCACACTTGGCCAATTTTTATATTTTTAGTAGAGACAGGGTTTTGCTTTGTTGGCCAGGCTGGTCTTGAACTCCCAACCTCAGGTAATCCACCCGTCTCAGCCTCCCAAAGTGTTGGGATTATAGGCGTGAGCTACTGCGCCTGGCCAGCAGTTTAATCCTCACCTGAGTTTAAAAAATTGTTGTCGACGGGCGCAGTGGCTCAAGCCTGTAATCCCAGCATTTTGGGAGGCCGAGGCGGGTGGATCACGAGGTCGAGAGATCGAGACCAACCTGGTCAACATGGTGAAACCCCGTCTCTACTAAAAATACAAAAAATTAGCTGGGCATGGTGGTGCGTGCCTGTAGTCCCAGCTACTCGGGAGGCTGAGGCAGGAGAATTGCCTGAACCCAGGAGGCGGAGGTTGCGGTGAGCCGAGATCGTGCCATTACACTCCAGCCTGGGTAACAAGAGCGAAACTCCGTCTCAAAACAAAACAAAACAAAACAAAAAAAACAAAAGACTAAAAATTAGCTGGGCATGGTGGCACGTGCCTGTAATCCCAGCTACTCAGGAGGCTGAGGCAGGAGAATTGCCTGAACCCAGGAGGCGGAGGTTGCGGTGAGCCGAGATCGCGCCATTGCACTCCAGCCTGGGTAACAAGAGCGAAACTCCGTCTCAAAAAAAAAAAAAATAAATAAATAAATAAATAAAACCACAGTTGAAATGATGTAAACTATAACCAGCTATTCTGGGCAGCTGACATCTTCTGCATGCCACATAGTTGACAACAATTTTTTTTTTTTTTTGAGACGGAGTTTCGCTCTTGTTACCCAGGCTGGAGTGCAATGGCGCGATCTCGGCTCACCGCAACCTCCGCCTCCTGGGTTCAGGCAATTCTCCTGCCTCAGCCTCCTGAGTAGCTGGGATTACAGGCACGCGCCACCATGCCCAGCTAACTAATTTTTTGTATTTTTGTAGAGACGGGGTTTCACCATGTTGACCAGGTTGGTCTCGATCTCTCGACCTCGTGATCCACCCGCCTCGGCCTCCCAAAATGCTGGGATTACAGGCTTGAGCCACCGCGCCCGGCTCAACTGTTATCTTAGCTTCAAGGAGTACATGTCCAGGTTTGTTACATGGCTATATCATATGATGCTGAGTCTGGGGTACGATTAGGTCTGGGGTACGATTGATCCCGTCACCCAGGGTATGAGCACAGTACCCAGTAGGTAGTTTCTCAGTCCTTGCTCTCCTTCCCCCGACCTTCTTGTAGTAGTCTTCAGTGTGTGTGTGTGTGTGTGTGTGTGTGTGTGTGTGTGTGTGGTGTTTTAGACAGAATCTCACTCTGTCACCCAGGCTGGAGTGTAGTGGCACTATCTCAGCTCACCACAATCTCCACCTCCTGGGTTCAAGTGATTCTCCTGCCTCAGCCTCCTGAGTAGTTGGGACTACAGGGTACGCCACCATGCCTGGCTAATTTTTGTATTTTTAGTAGAGACAGGGTTTCGCCATGTTGGCCAGGCTGGTCTCAAACTCCTGATCTTAGGTGATTCATCCGCCTTGGCCTCCTAAGTGCTGGGATTACAGGTGTGAGCCACTGCACCTGGCCATCAGTGTGTGTTTTTCCTGTCTTTGTATCCACGTGTACCCGGTGTTTAGCCCCCGCTCATAAGTGAGAACATGTGGTACTTGGTTTTCTGTTCCTGCGCTAATTCACTTAGTGCAGCTGTATCCATGTTGCATGTTGCAGCAAAGGACGTGATTTCAGTTTTTTTTTTTGTTTGTTTTTTTATTTTATGGCTGTGCTGGTTTTTTTTTTTTTTTTTTTTTTTTTCAATCATAAAATATAGCGTAAGTCCAGGTGTAGTGGCTCACACTTGTAATCTCAGCACTTTGGGAGGCCAAGATGGGCAGATCACCTGAGGTCAGGAGTACAAGACCAGCCTGGCCAACATGGAGAAACCCTGTCTCTACTAAAAATGCAAAAATTAGGCCGGGCCCAGTGGCTTATGCCTGTAATCTCAGCACTTTGGGAGGCTGAGGTGTCTGGATCACGAGGTCAGGAGTTCGAGACCAGCCTGGCCAAGGTGGTGAAACCCCGTCTCTGTTAAAAATTAGCCTAGCATGGTGGTGCACAATTGTGATCTTAGCTACCTGGGAGGTTCTGGCATGAGAATCGCTTGAACCCAGGAGGCAGAGATTGCACTGAACAAAGATGGTACCACTGTACTGCAGCCTGGGTGACACAGCAAGACTTCATCTCAAAAAATGGATAAAATAAAATATAGTGAAAGTGGATGGTCAGGGGTTTGGGGGGGGGGGGGGTCCCTGGCCTTTGTTACAGAGAGCCTCTTTGACTCTCCTCTGATTCAGAGCCTTTTCAGAATCTACTGTGTACTCTTCCAGTGCCTGGGGCCTGAACAAATTTATCCCTACTACCAAAGCAAGTAAGCTTGGTTCTCACAACTCTGCGTGACCTTCACAACCTCTGTATTGGCTTTTATTTGTTCTCACACAGGTGAAGAGGTCAATCCTAATAAAAGATGAAGGAAGTGCCGGGCGCGGTGGCTCAAGCCTGTAATCCCAGCACTTTGGGAGGCCGAGGCGGGTGGATCACAAGGTCGAGAGTTCGAGACCATCCTGGTCGACATGGTGAAACCCCGTCTCTACTAAAAATACAAAAAATCAGCTGGGCATGGTGACGTGTGCCTGTAATCCCAGCTACTCAGGAGGCTGAGGCAGGGGAATTGCCTAAACCCAGGAGGCGGAGGTTGCGGTGAGCCGAGATCGCGCCATTGCACTCCAGCCTGGGTAACAAGAGCGAAACTCTGTCTCAAAAAAAAAAAAAAAAAAAAAAAAAAGATGAAGGAAGTAAGGTGATCTTAGAATCCTCTTGAAAAAAGATATAGAGGTTGAGAAGTTGGGAAAGCATTTGTTTGGGCAAGGAAATTATTTCCTCTTATCCAAAATCAGGCCTCCAAAGGCTGGCCCTGCAGTAAAACTTGCTTTTGTACTTTGGAACTAGGGGTGAGAAGGCCTTGTCAGCAGTGGCTTTTTTTTTTTTTAAATCAGTTGGTCCTTTGCTTGCCCCCAGACAAACTGGCTGGGGCTGGCCAGGCAGAAGTTCTGAGGCCTGGTGCTGTGGCTCACACCTGTAATCCCAGCACTTTGGGAGGCCAAGGCAGGCGGATCACGAGGTCAGGAGATGGGACCATCCTGGCCAACATGGTGAAACCCCATCTCTACTAAAATACAAAAAAGAATTAGGCATGCGTGATGGTCTGTAGTCCCAGCTACTCAGGAGACTGAGGCAGAGGAATAGCTTGAATCCTGGTGGCGGAGGTTGCAATAAGCCGAGATCGCACCACTCCACTCCAGCTTACTGACAGAGCAAGATTCCATCAAAAAAAAAAAAGAAGTTCTGTTCTGAGCTGTGTTCAGGATGGGGCTGGGGAGCTGCTGTGTCTCAGAATCTGAGAACGGTGCTTCCTGCTGTGATGTCTTCTACCCCTGGGCCTGCCGACTCCCTCCCTGTTAGAAGCAAATGTGAAAAATCCAGAGGCCATACTCCAGCAACGATTTTTCTGTGTGTGGAATTCTAATGTACACAATTTACTTAGAAGCCACTGAACTTACTCAGCAGATTTTTGTCCTCTGTAGCTATGAGAATTTTAATTATGCTTGGATTGTAAGTCACTCCTGGTAGAGACAATGAAAAGAGGAGGAGATTGGCTGGGCACAGTGGCTCACACCTGTCATCCCAGCGCTTTGGGAGGCCGAGGCAGGTGGATCACTTGAGGTCAGGAGTTTGAGACCAGCCTGGCCAACATGGTGAAACTCTGTCTCTACTAAAAATACACAAAAAATTAGCCCAGCATGGTGGCAGGCGCCTGTTATCCCAGCTACTCGGGAGGCTGAGGCAGGAGAATCGCTTGAGCCTCGGAGGCTCAAGAGTTTGCTCTGCTGCAAACTCGTTTTAGCTCTGCTGTCAAGCTGGGAGTGAGTTGACAGTCTTGTAACCCAAAGGGTAAAGGCTGTCTCCCCTGGCCTGACCATTTCATGGGCAGAGTTAAGGTGGTAACATCCAGCTCACTCTCCTAGGGAGGGTGTGTCAATGTGAAGTATGTCTCTAACATTCTGTTTTGGCTCATGCTTCTAATCCCAGCACTTTGGGAGACCGAGATGGGAGGATCATTGGAGGCCAGGAATTCAAGACCAGCCTCTTTTTTTTTTTTTTTTTTTTTTTTTTGAGACGGAGTTTCGCTCTTGTTACCCAGGCTGGAGTGCAATGGCGCGACCTCGGCTCACCGCAACCTCCGCCTGCTGGGTTCAGGCAATTCTCCTGCCTCAGCCTCCGGAGTAGCTGGGATTACAGGCACGCGCCACCATGCCCAGCTAATTTTTTGTATTTTTAGTAGAGACGGGGTTTCACCATGTTGACCAGGTTGGTCTCGATCTCTCGACCTCGTGATCCGCCTGCCTCGGCCTCCCAAAGTGCTGGGATTACAGGCTTGAGCCTCCGCGCCCAGCCGTCCAAAGATTTTCTAAACAGTAAAGGCCAGGCATGGGGGTCTATGCCTGTATTCCCAGCACTTTGGGAGCCCTCCGTGGGAGGACTGCTTTTGTCCAGGATTTCAAGACCAGTCTGGGAAGACCTCATCTCTACAAAAAAAATTTTTTTTAAATAAGCCAAGCATAGTGGCGCATGCCTGTAGACCCAGCTGCTTGGGAGGCTGAGGCGGGAGCCTGCTTGAGCCCAGGAGTTGGAGGCTGCAGTGAGCCATAATTGTGCCGTTGCACTCCAGCCTGGGTGATAGAGCGATACTTTGTCTCAAAAAAAAAAAAATTCTTTTTGAATGTCCTCTGCAGCTTCTGCAGCACTGAGCCCTCCAGAGTTTCTCCCTTTAACGTCACCATCTTCCTTCCCCTTCCCAGGTTCAAGTCAAGGCGTGAAGGCAGCGGCCCTGCAGGCTCTGTCCTTAGCGCTCTTCTCTTCTCCCTCTCCCTGTTCTCCCTGGACTTGATGATTTTATTTTTTTGAGGCAGGTCTCACTCTGTCACCCACGCTGGAGTGCAGTGGTGTAATCTCTACTCACTGCGATCTCCGACTTCCAGGTTCAAGCGATTTTCCTACCTCAGCCTCCTGGGTAGCTGGGACGACAGGTCCATGCCACTCTGCCTGGCTACGTTTTGTATTTTTAGTAGAGACAGGGGTTTTGCCCTGTTGGCCAGGCTGGTCTTGAACTCCTGGCCTCAAGTGAGCTGCCCGCCTCAGCCTCCCAGAGTGCTGGGATCACAGGCGTGAGCCACTGTGCCCGGCTTCTCCCTGGACTTTAATTAAACCCTGTCTTCAGCTGCCACCTTCATACTGGCATGTGTTTAGCCCGTCTATTTAGCTCTGACCTTTCTTCGGAGGCTTTAAAACCTTTTCCGTACCGGGAAGTTAAAGTTTAGACTTCTGAGTCTGGCCCTAGGCCCCTCTTCGTCTGAACTCCTGACGCGCTGCCAGGCGGCTGGGCCAGGCCGTGGGGCATCTTCCAGTAGGCATGTGCCGCGTCCGGCTCCTTGTCTTTCTCCCGCTCCTCCCTCCGCAGCGCGAACCTCTCTCCGTGCGCCACCTCCCTCCGCCTCCTCCCAGCGCACGCGAGATCGATGCCCTGTCCTTCGACCACCCCGTCAGAGTCAGCTCAAATACCTACACTTCCTTGAAGCCTCTTTCTTTTCTTTTCTTTTTAGTTAGACTCAGGGTCCTGCTCTGTCACCCAGGCTGGAGTACAGTGGCACAGTCTCAGCTCATTGCAGCCTCCACTTCCTGAATTTGAGCAATGCTCCTGCCTCAGTGTCCCGAGTAGCTGGGACTACTGGTGTGCACTGCCACACCCAGCTAATTTTTTGTATTATTATTTTTAGTAGAGATTCGGTCTCTCTGTGTTGCCCAGGCTGGTCTCAAACTCCTGGCCTCAAGCAGTCCTCCTGCCTTAGCTCCCAAAGTGCTGGGATTGCAGGCATGAGCCACTGCGCCCAGCCTGAAGCCCCGTTTCATAGACAAGGCTGAACATTTTTCCTGTGTGCCCGTACAGCCTTCTGCACATCTCCACTTCAACCCTTGCTTTCTTGCTACAGTTATTAGGTGAAAAATAATTGAATATTGGTTCAACATCAGTGTTATATATACATATATATTTGTGTGTGTGTGTGTGTGTGTGTGTGTGTATGTGTGTGTGTGTGTTTTGAGATGCAGTCTTGCTCTGCTGCCCAGGCTGGACTGCAGTGGGGTGATCTTGGCTCACTGCAGCCTCTGCCTCCCGAGTTCCAGCAATTCCCCTGCCTCAGCCTCTCGAGTAACTGAGATTACAGGCACCCGGCTTCAACATCAAATATATTTAAAAGTTGGTACTAGCCAGGCATAATGCCTCACACCTCCAATCCCAGCACTTTGGAAGGCTAAGGTGGGTAGATCACCTGCGGTCAGGAGTTCAAGACCAGCCTGGCCAACATGGTGAAATCCCATCTCTACTAAAAATTTTTTTTTAATGAGTGGGGCATGGTGGCAGGTGCCTATAATCCCAGCTACTCAGGAGACTGAGGCACGAGAATCACTTGAACACGGGAGGTGGAGGTTGGAGTAAACCAAGATCGTACCACTGCCCTCCAGCCTGGGCAACAGAGTAAGACTCCATCTAAAAAAGAAATTGGTGTAGTGTGGGAAGTTAAAAAAAAAAAAAAAAGAGGCCGGGCGCGGTGGCTCAAGCCTGTAACCCCAGCACTTTGGGAGGCCGAGGCGGGTGGATCACGAGGTCGAGAGATCGAGACCATCCTGGTCAACATGGTGAAACCCCGTCTCTACTAAAAATACAAAAAACTAGCTGGGCGTGGTGGTGGGTGCCTGTAATCCCAGCTACTCAGGAGGCTGAGGCAGGAGAATTGCCTGAACCCAGGAGGTGGAGGTTGCGGTGAGCCGAGATCGCGCCATTGCACTCCAGCCTGGGTAACGAGAGCGAAACTCTGTCTAAAAAAAAAAAAAAAAAAAGAAAGAAAAAAAACATGAATGAATCCATGAGTACACTCTGATATGGGCTACACTGGCTTAGAACAGCAAGATGGGCTCTTTTCATAATTTCATTTAATGTCTTTAAATACATTTATCTTTTTTCTCGTAGGAGGAAAATTCATCCAAGGATGGTCTCCCGCTCAGAGCTGAGGAAGCTTTTCTCCTCAGCAGACGCAGTGTGTTTTGATGTCGACAGCACAGTCATCAGAGAAGAAGGAATTGATGAGCTAGCCAGAATCTGTGGCGTTGAGAACCAGGTGTCAGAAATGTAGGCATAGCATTTGTTCACTTGACAAAATGACAGAGTGATTGTTTGGGATGAAGTGTTAGACCCTGGCTATGGAACATGAGCACTCGGCTTTTTCTTTCATCCCTTAGCGATTTTGATATAGTCATTCGTTTATATAAATATTTACGGTAAACAAATATGAATAAGACGCGTTCCTACCTTGATCAGGAGACTGACAGCAGTCACTAACCAAAGAAGATGGCCTGCGGGGCAGGGCCCCGTGTCCATCGGATTTGCGTCACGGTGGGAAGAGTGGCCTCGGCGGTTCCCTGGAAAGGTTTACCGTCTCTTGGTGGACCCTGGGTCGGAGCCCCTTCCTCCCTCTGCCCCCTCACCCTGCAGCTGGGCACCCCCTTTGTAGCCCCAGTCCCCCAGTCATGCACCATGTCATTTTCTTTTTTTTTTTTTCTCTTGAGACAGAGTCTCGCTCTGTCACCCAGGCTGGAGTGCAATGGCGCAATCTCGGCTCACTGCAACCGCTGCCTCCTGGATTCAAGCAATCCCCCTGCCTCAGCTTCCTGAGTAGCTGGGATTACAGGCGCGCGCTACCACGCCTGGCTAATTTTTGGAGACAGAGTTTCACCATGTTGGCCAGTCTGGTCTTGACCTCCTGACCTCATGATCCCCCTGCCTTGTCCTCCCACAGTGCTGAGGTTACAGGTGGGAGCCACTGTGCCCAACCACCATTTCATTTTTAACTGCCTTTCATGCAAGAACTTTTAGCCTTTGGTTTCTTTGATTTATGACAGCTCATGGCTTTCAAGAAAACTACCTATGGATAGGCTGTGTGGTTTTTATTTTGTTTTGTTTTGTTTTGATGGAGTTCACTCTGTCATCCAGGCTGGGTTGCAGTGGCACGATCTCAGCTCACCACAACCTCCACCTCCCAGGTTCAAGCAATTCCCCTACCTCAGCCTCTTGAGTAGCTGGGATTACAGGCATGCACCACCATGCCCAGCTAATATTTGCATTTTTTTTTTCTTTTTTTTAAGACAGAGTTTCGGCCGGGCGCGGTGGCTCAAGCCTGTAATCCCAGCACTTTGGGAGGCCGAGGCGGGTGGATCACGAGGTCAAGAGATCGAGACCAACCTGGTCAACATGGTGAAACCCCGTCTCTACTAAAAAAAAATACAAAAAATTAGCTGGGCATGGTGGCGCGTGCCTGTAATCCCAGCTACCCAGGAGGCTGAGGCAGGAGAATTGCCTGAACCCAGGAGGTGGAGGTTGCGGTGAGCCGAGATCGCGCCATTGCACTCCAGCCTGGGTAACAAGAGCGAAACTCCGTCTCAAAAAAAAAAAAAAAAAAAAAAAAAAGACAGAGTTTCGCTCTTGTTACCCAGGCTGGAGTGCAATGGCGCGATCTCGGCTCACCGCAACCTCCCAACCTCCGCCTCCTGGGTTCAGGCAATTCTCCTGCCTCAGCCTCCTGGGTAGCTGGGATTACAGGCACGTACCACCATGCCCAGCTAATTTTTTGTATTTATAGTAGAGACGGGGTTTCACCATGTTGACCAGGATGGTCTCGATCTCTCGACCTTGTGATCCACCCGCCTCGGCCTCCCAAAGTGCTGGGATTACAAGCTTGAGCCACCGCGCCCGGCAATATTTGCATTTTTTTTTCTTTTTTTTTTCTTTTTTTTTTTGAGACGGAGTTTCGCTCTTGTTACCCAGGATGGAGTGCCATGGCGCGATCTCGGCTCACCGCAACCTCCGCCTCCCGGGTTCAGGCAATTCTCCTACCTCAGCCTCCTGAGTAGCTGGGATTACAGGCATGTGCCACCATGCCCAGCTAATTTTTTGTATTTTTAGTAGAGACGGGGTTTCACCATGTTGACCAGGACGGTCTCGATCTCTTGACCTCGTGATCCACCCGCCTCGGCCTCCCAAAGTGCTGGGATTACAGGCTTGAGCCACCGTGCCCGGCCAATATTTGCATTTTTTAAGTAAAGATGGGGGTTTGCCATGTTGGCCAGGCTGGTCTCGAACTCCTGGCTTCAGGTGATCTGCCTGCCTCAGCTTCCCCAAGTGCTGAGATTATAGGCTTGAGTCACTGCACCCAGCCTATTATTATTTTCAAGCAAACCTTCAAAAGTTTATTCCAAGGCCTTGCTCTCTTAGCAGCAAAGGATGTCTGTTGCACAGTGGGGCTCTTGGTAGCATCTTCCTTTTGTTGGATGTTGTGCAGACCTGGGCAGTTGGGCTTGTCAACCTTGAGGAAGGCAGACCTGGCTGGCCTGACTGTCGGGTCTCCCTCCTAGGACGCGGCGAGCCATGGGCGGGGCAGTGCCTTTCAGAGAAGCTCTCACGGAGCGCTTAGCCCTAATCCAGCCCTCCAGGGAGCAGGTGCAGAGACTCATAGCAGAGCAACCCCCACACCTGACCCCCGGCATAAGGTAAGAGGAGCCCTTGCTCCAGGTGTCTTTCAGCGTCAGTGTGGGGGGCATCCTCCTGAGGGCGTCTAACTGTTGCTTTAGAGTGCCCTCTGGGTGTGTTATTTTATTTTATTTTTGTTATTATTTATTTTATAGATTACTCAGTCTCGGGTACGTTATTTTATTTATTTACTTCAGACAAAATCTTGCTCTGTTGCCCAGGCTGGAGTGCAGTGGTGTGACCTCAGCTCACTGCAACTTCTGCCTCCCAGGTTCACATGATTCTCCTGTCTCAGCCTCCCAAGTAGCTGGGATTACAGGCACCCACCACCACACTCCCATAATTTTTTTTTTTTTTTTTTTTTTGAGATGGAGTTTCACTCTTGTTACCCCGGCTGGAGTGCAATGGCGCGATCGCGGCTCACCGCAACCTCCGCCTCCTGGGTTCAGGCAATTCTCCTGTCTCAGCCTCCTGAGTAGCTGGGATTACAGGCACGCGCCACCATGCCCAGCTAATTTTTTGTATTTTTAGTAGAGACGGGGTTTCACCATGTTGACCAGGATGGTCTCGATCTCTTGACCTCGTGATCCACCCGCCTCGGCCTCCCAAAGTGCTGGGATTACAGGCTTGAGCCACCGCGCCCAGCCAATTTTTGTATTTTTAGTAGAGACAGGTTTCACCATGTTGGCTAGGCTGGTCTTGAACTCTTGACCTCAAGTGATCCACCTGCCTCAGCGTCCCAAAGTACCGGGACTACAGGTGTGAGCCACCACGCCTGGCCTGTTGTTATTTTTTTTTAGAGTCAGAGTCTCATTCTTTGCCCAGGTTGGAGTACAGTGGTATAATCATGGCTCACTGCAGCCCCAAACTCCTGAGGTCAAGTGGCCCTCCTACCTTTGAGAGATGGGGTCTTGCTTTGTCACCCAGGCTGGAGTGCAGTGGTATGAACACAGCTCCCTACAGCATCAACCTTCTAGGCTCCAGGGATCCTCCTGCCTCAGCTTCCTAAGTAGCTGGGACTACAGACATAGGCCACCATGCCTAATTAAAAAAAAAAAAAAAAAATGTATAGAGACAGGGTCTCACTATGTTGCCCAGGCTGGTCTTGAATTTGTGGGCTCAAGTGATCAATTTTATCACGTCAGCCTTCCACAATATTGACATTTGGCAGGTGTGGGGGCGTGGAGTCTCACTCTGATACCCAGGCTGGAGTGCAGTGGCGAGATCTCAGCTCACTTCAACCTCCACCTCCCGGGTTCCAGCAATTCTTCTGCCTCAGCCTCCCAAGTAGTTGGGACTACAGGTGCATGCCACCACACCTGGCTAATTTGTGTATTTTTTAGTAGAGACGGGATTTCACCATATTGGCCAGGCTGGTCTTGGACTCCTGACCTCGTGATCCATCTGCCTCGGCCTCCCAAAGTGCTGGGATTACAGGCAGGAGCCACTGCGTGCAGCCTTTTTGTTGTTGTTTTTTTGAGATGGACTTTCACTCTTGTCATCCAGGCTGGAGTGCAGTGTTGCTATCTCAGCTCACCACAACCTCCTCCTCCCGGGTTCAAGTGTTTCTCCTGCCTCAGCCTCCCGAGTAGCTGGGACTACAGGCATGCACCACCACAGCCTTTGTATTTTTAGTAGAGACAGGGTTTCACCATGTTAGCCAGGCTGGTCTCGAACTCCTGACCTCACGATCCGCCCTCCTCAGCTTCCCAAAGTGCTGGGATCACAGTCGTGAGCCGCTGTGGCCGGCCGAGATGAAGTCTTGCTATTTTGCCCAGGTTGTTCTCAAGCTCCTGGCCTCAGGTGACTTTCTACCTTGGCTGCCCAAAGTGCTGGAAGTAAAGGTGTGGCCATGTGGTCCTTCTGGCTCTTACACGCGGTCTTGTCTGTCGGGTTGTCTGGTTCTGTCTGGTTCTGCCCGTCTTCTTTCTCCTGGGAAAACCTAAGCTTTCCTGTTTGTCTTCATCTTGTGTTTTTCTGGGTCCATGGGCACAGTAGGGTTGATTCTGGAGGGTTTCCTAAAGCAGCCAAGCCCTACCCACTGATTCCTAAGTGCATTTAGAAAAACATGTAGGCCGGGTGCAGTGGCTCACGCCTGTAATCCCAGCACTTTGGGAGGCCGAGGCGAGTGGATCATGAGGTCGAGAGATCGAGAGCATCCTGGTCAACATGGTGAAACCCCGTCTCTACTAAAAATACAAAAAAAAATTAGCTGGGCATGGTGGCACATGCCTGTAATCCCAGCTACTCAGGAGGCTGAGGCAGGAGAATTGCCTGAACCCAGGAGGTGGAGGTTGTAGTGAGCCGAGACCGTTAACTCCCCAGGCAATATACCTTGTCAGATACACCTCAGGCAAATGCATCAGGAGAAGAAAATACATCCTCCTTTCCCCTTCATGTTTCATGTTTTTTCCCTTTTGTATTACTCACTGTTCGGTATTTTGTATTTTATTTTTGCAGGGAGCTGGTAAGTCGCCTACAGGAGCGAAATGTTCAGGTTTTCCTAATATCTGGTGGCTTTAGGAGTATTGTAGAGCATGTTGCTTCAAAGCTCAATATCCCAGCAACCAATGTGTTTGCCAATAGGCTGAAATTCTACTTCAACGGTAAGACTTTAAAGGTAACATCTGCCCTTTCTTACCAGTTCTGTTATGCAGTATTCTGGGTAATGCCTGTTGGAATGCACTTAAAGAGTCACATCAAGGCCGGGCGCGGTGGCTCACGCCTATAATCCCAGCACTTTGGGAGGCCGAGGCAGGTGGATCACAAGGTCAAGAGATCGAGACCATCCTGGTCAACATGGTGAAACCCCATCTCTACTAAAAAATACAAAAAATTAGCTGGGCATGGTGGCTCGTGCCTGTAATCCCAGCTACTCAGGAGGCTGAGGCAGGAGAATTGCCTGAACCCAGGAGGCGGAGGTTGCGGTGAGCCGAGATCTCGCCATTGCACTCCAGCCTGGGTGACAAGAGTGAAACTCCGTCTCAAAAAAAAAAAAAAAAGAGTCACATCAGAGTTACATATTGGGATGAACGGTTCTCTTAACCCGTGTCTTCTGCCCTTCGGTGCCCTTTGCTCGGCAAAATAGAATCATCTGTCCTAGCTTCAGTATCTGTAACATCACCGTCTATGTATAAATTCTGCATTTAATAGGACATTAATTCCTATGTAGCCCCTATGATTTACTTTGTTATATGTTATATTTCAACTTTATGGGGGCTCGTATGCATTTCACGCAATTTAGACTCAAGAAGGAGACTTTTGTCTGTGCGTGGTGGCTCATGCCTATAATCCCAGCACTTTGGGAGGCTGAGGCAGGTGGATCACCTGAAGTCAGGAGTTCAAGACCAGCCAGGCCAACATGGCGAAACCCTGCCCCTACTAAAAATACAAAAATTAGGCCAGGTGCGGTGGCACATGCCTGTAATCCCAGCCACTAGGGAGGCTGAGGCAGGAGAATTGCTTGAACCCGGCAGGCAGAGGTTGCGGTGAGCCGAGATCTCGTCATTGCACTCCAGCCTGGGCAACAGAAAGCAATTCTGTCTCAAAAAAAAAAAAAAAAAAAGCTGGTTGTGGTAGCGTATGCCTGTAGTCTCTGTTACTTGGGAGGCTGGGGCAGAAGAATCACTTGAAGCCAGAAGGTAGGGGCTGCAGTGAGCCGAGATCACACCACTGCACTTCCAGCCTGGGTGGCAGAGGGAGACCTTGTCTTTAAAACAAAAATAAAGGGGTGTGGGGGAGACTTTAGAAGGGAGACTTTTGGGCCGGGCGCGGTGGCTCAAGCCTGTAATCCCAGCACTTTGGGAGGCCGAGGCGGGTGGATCACGAGGTCAAGAGATCGAGACCATCCTGGTCAACACGGTGAAACCCCGTCTCTACTAAAAATACAAAAAAAAAATTAGCTGGGCATGGTGACGCGTGCCTGTAATCCCAGTTACTCAGGAGGCTGAGGCAGGAGAATTGCCTGAACCCAGGAGGCGGAGGTTGCGGTGAGCCGAGATCGCGCCATTGCACTCCAGCCTGGGTAACAAGAGCGAAACTCCGTCTCAAAAAAAAAAAAAAAAAAAAAAATAGGCCGGGCGCGGTGGCTCAAGCCTGTAATCCCAGCACTTTGGGAGGCCGAGGCGGGTGGATCACAAGGTCGAGAGATCGAGACCATCCTGGTCAACATGGTGAAACCCCGTCTCTACTAAAAATACAAAAAATTAGCTGGGCATGGTGGCTCGTGCCTGTAATCCCAGCTACTCAGGAGGCTGAGGCAGGAGAATTACCTGAACCCAGGAGGCGGAGGTTGCGGTGAGCCGAGATCGCGCCATTGCACTCCAGCCTGGGTAACAAGAGCGAAACTCCGTCTCAAAAAAAAAAAAAAAAAAATAATAATAATAATAATAATAATAGAAATAATTGATCAAAAATAAACTGGAATTTCCTCTTGGGTGACATATAGTAACATTTTAAATTTAATATATTAAGGTCACTCGAGGTGGCTTAGGAGTTCGACACCAGCCTCGCCAACATGGGAAAACCCTGTCTTTAATAAAAATACAAAACACAGACAGCATGGTGGCACGTGCCTATAATCCCAGCTACTCAGGAGGCGGAGACACTAGAATGCCTTGAACCCAGGAGGCGGAGGTTGCAGTGAGCTGGGATCACACCATTGCACTCCAGCCTGGGCAACAGAGCGAGATTCTGTCTCATAAATAAATAAATAAATGTGATATATTAATATTTTACGGTGTTCTGCCACCTCAACATTTGAGAATTACTGGAACCTTAAAGGATACAACAAATTCACCCCTAGGTATTTATGACCTAATAGAGCCACTTCTACAATTGATATTTGTAGTCTAAAAACAAAGGTTGGCCAGATGTGGTGGCTCACACCTGTGATCCCAGCACTTTTGGAGACCGAGGCAGGAGGATCACATGAACGTAGGAATTCCAGACCAGCCTGGGCAACATAGCAAGACCCCCTTCCTTTTTTGGAGACAGAGTCTTGCTCTGTCACTCAGGCTGGAGTGCACTGGTGAGATCTCGGCTCACTGCAACTTCTGCCTCCTGGGTTCAAGCAATTCTCCTTCCTCAGCCTCTGAAGTAGCTGGGAATATAGGTGCGAGCCATCATGTTCGGCTAATTTTTGTATTTTTTTAGTAGAGATGGGGTTTCACCATGTTGGCCAGGCTGGTTTTGAACTCCTGACCTCAGGCGATCCACCTGCCGTGACCTCCCAAAGTACAGGGATTACAGGTGTCAGCCACTGCACCCAGCTAGCAAGACCCCATTTCTATAATCATAATCATAACAGGAAATTTTAGGCCGGGCTCAGTGATCACAAGGTCAGGAGATTGAGACTATCAGAGCCAATGTGGTGAAAACCCCATCTCTACTAAAATACAAGAAACTAGTCGGGCGTGGTGGTGCACGCCTGTAGTCCCAGTACTCAGGAGGCTGAGGCAGGGGAATTGCTTGAACCCAGGAAGAGGAGGTTGCACTGAGCCGAGCTCACACCACTGCATTACAGCTTGGGCAACAGAGCAGGACTCTGTCTCAAAAAAAAAAAAAAAAGGAAATTTTTTATAAAGCACAGCTTATTTATTCCCAGGAACAGGTGTGGAGCTCCCGGCTGTGTGACTGTACCAAGGGCCGTGTTTAGCCTTCTCAGTGACATTTAAGAAATCATCTATGCAGAAAGCTGTCACTGGTAAGACACTTTTGTGAGTCTTTAACCCTGTTTCTACTGCTCTTTTAAGGTGAATATGCAGGTTTTGATGAGACGCAGCCAACAGCCGAATCTGGTGGAAAAGGAAAAGTGATTAAACTTTTAAAGGATAAGTTTCATTTTAAAAAACTCATCATGGTTGGAGATGGAGCCACAGACATGGAAGCCTGTCCTCCTGCTGTATGTATCAAGGGTGCTAATTTTTTTTCAGGTTGTACTTTTGTTTTATCATCTATCTATCTATTTATTTATTTTGAGACGGAGTTTTGCTCTTGTTGCCCAGGCTGGAGTGCAATGGTGCCATCTTGGCTCATGGCAACCTCCGCCTCCTGAGTTTTCAAGCAGTTCTTGTGCCTCAGCCTCCCCAGTAGTTTGGATTACAGGCACCTGCCACCACGCCCAGCTAATTTTTGCATTTTTAGTACAGCCAGGGTTTCACCGTGTAGGCCACGCTGCTCTCGAACTCCGGACCTCAGGTGATCTGCCCACCTTGGCCTTCCAAAGTTCTGGGATTACAGGCGTGAGCCCCCACAGCCAGCTGTGCTTTTGTTTTAGACAGCTCATTTATCCTGTAATCCCAGCACTTTGGGAGGCCGAGGCAGGAAGATTGCGTGAGCACAGAAGTTTGAGACCCACCTAGGCAGCATAGTGAGATCCCATCTCTACAAAATAAATAAATAAGATAAACTAAAATAGCAGATTTAGAACTACATAAGATTTAAAACAACTCTCTTTACAAGATAAGAAATGAAATAATAAAAATAAATTCAGTCTTGTCATGTCAGCTGACTTTGTACAAACCCAAGAAAAGTTACGAATAAGGAACTAAAATCTTTTAAAACTTGTAACAATGCCTTATCCCTGTAGTGTGACCACCACCTTTTAGCCTAGGTGTGTGCTCAATATTTGGTTTCATTTCCCAAATAATACCATCAACAACTCTTTTTTTTTTTTTTAATTTAAGATGGAGTCTTGCTCTGTCACCCAGGCTGTAGTGTAGTGGTGTGATCTTGGCTCACTTCAACCTCCGCCACCCGGGTTCAAGTGATTCTCCTGCCTCAGCCTCCTGAGTAGCTGGGACTACAGGCACGTGCCACCATGCCCGGCTAATTTTTGTATTTTTAGTAGAGACGGGGTTTCACCATATTGGCCAGGATGGTCTCAAACTCCTGACCTCATGATCCGCCCGCCTCAGCCTCTCAAGGTGTAGGGATTACAGGGGTGAGCCACCGCGCCCGGCCCTAACAACTCTTATAACCAAGATTTTAATATCATTTTATACTTTACCTACTAGTTCCTCATACATTACCTCATTTAATCCTCAGAACAGCCCTTCGACGTCAAATATTATGTTTTGTTTTGTTTTGTTTTAGACAGTCTCACTCTGTCACCCAGGCTGAAGTGCAGTGGTGTGCTCTCAGCTCACTGCAACCTCCACCCCAGGTTCAAGTGATTCTCCCACCTTAGCTCCCCAAATAGCTGGGGCCACAGACACATGCCACCACACCCAGCTAAGACTTTGTGTTTTTGATAGAGGCAGGGTTTCACCATGTTGCCCAGGCTGATCTCCAACTCCTGAGCTCAAGCAATCTGCCCCGCCTCGGCCTCCTGAAATGATGCTATCACAGGCGTGAACCAGCTTGCTGCTGCTTCTGATAGGGGAACTGAGGCTTGCAGAGATTATATAATTTACTTGTAATGTATCAAAGCGTTTCATTTTTTTTTTTATTTTCTGGAGACAAGGTCTTGCTATGTTGCCCAGGCTGGAGTGCAGTGGTGTGATCATAGCTTATCACAGCCCTGAATTTCTGGGGTGGAACGATCCTCCCACCTCAGCCTCCTGGGTAGCTGGGATTACAGGTGCGCACCAATGCATCCGACAGCGTCACAGCGTTTTATTCCTCTGCGTAAACATCGCTTTCTGAAACTAGTGGAGGTTTTATTTATTTATTGAAACATAATAATGATTATGTCTCAATAGAGAGAGAGGGAGACAGGGAGAGAGGGAGACTTCAAGCAATTCTCAGGCCTCGGCCTCCCGAGTAGCTGGGACCACAGGCGCCCACCATCACACCTGTATTGTGTGTGTGTGTGTGTGTGTGTGTATTAGAAAGAGAGAAAGAGCGCGCTGAAGTTTTTACCACCTGCTTTTCTGAGATCTACAACTAGGGATTGTCTAAAAATAAAATAGGCTGGGCATGGTGGTTTACGCCTGTCATCCCAGTACTTTGGAAGGCCGAGGCAGGTGGATCACGAATTCAGGAGTTCAAGACCAGCCTGCCGGGCCAAGACGGTGAAACCCTGTCTCTACTAAAAATACAAAATTTATCTGGGTGAGGTGGTGGGCACCTGTAATCCCAGCTACCAGGGAAGCTGAGGCAGGAGAATCGCTTGAACCTGGGAGGCAGAGGTTGCAGTGAGCCAAGATCATGCCACTGCAGTCGAGCCTGGGCGACAGAGCAAGACTGCATCTCAAAAGAAAAAAATAAATAAGTAAATAATAAATAAAAATGATAGTCTTTGTGAATGATGCATGAAAAAGCATTAAAAGGAACCTTTTGGCTGGGCACGAAGGTGACTCATGCCTGTAATCCCAGCAGTTTGGGAGGCAGAGGCAGGTGGATCACTTAAGGTCAGGAGTTCGAGAACAGCCTGGCCAACATGGCAAAACCCCATCTTATTAAAAATAGAAAAACTAGCCAGGCGTGGTGGTGGGTGCCTATAATCCCAGCCACTTGGGAGGCTGAGGCAGGAGAATCACTTGAACCCGGGAGGGGGGAGGTTGCAGTGAGCTGAGATCACACCACGACATTCCAGCCTGAACATGACAGAGTGAGACTCCATCTCAAAAAAAAAAGGTTCCAGCCAGGTTGGTCTCAAACTCCCAACCTCAGGTGATCTGCACACCTTGGCCTCCCAAAGTGCATGAGCCATTGAGCCCAGCCTTTGAATCTTTTTTTTTTTTTTTTTTTTTTTTTTTTGAGAGTCTCACTCTGTCGACCAACTGGAGTCAACCAACTGTGACTTTCACTTCCCGGGTTTGAGCAATTCTCCTGCCTCAGCCTCCCAAGTAACTGGGATTGCAGACGCCCGCCACCACACCAGCTAATTTTTTTTCTATTTTTAGTAGAGACGGGGTTTCACCATGTTGGCCAGGCTGGTATCGAACTCCCGACCTCTGGTGATCCACCTGCCTTGGCCTCCCAAAGTGCTGGGATAGGCGTGGACCACCTCGTCTTTGAATCTTTTTACTGTTACCTTAGATAATTTATAACCAGTGTTGGAGTTAGCTAAGCAATGAACACTGGGCTAGTTTAATGAGGAATACATAAAAGTAAAATGAAGAGTTTTCTCAGGGAGCTCCCAGTCTACTGAAAATACAAAATTAGCCAGGCCTGTAATCCCAGCTACTCCGGAGGCTGAGGCAGGAGAATTGCTTAAACCCTCTGGACGCGGTGGCTCAAGCCTGTAATCCCAGCACTTTGGGAGGCTGAGGTGGGCAGATCACCTGAGGTTAGGGGTTTGAGACCAGCCTGACCAGTATGATGAAACTCTGTCTTTAATTAAAAAAAAAAAAAAAGAAAAAAAGAATTGCTTAAACCCAGGAGGCAGAGGTTGCAGTGAGCTGAGATCGCGCCATTGCACTCCAGCCTGGGCAACAAGAGCCAAACTCCATCTCAAAAAAAGAAAAAAAAAAAGTACAAAATTCTGTTCCTTGCCTTTTTTCCCTTGACTTTTTTTTTTTTTTTTTTTTTAGATGGAGTGTCCCTCTGTTGTCAGGCGCCAGGCTGGAGTGCAGTAGCACAATCTCGGCTCACTGCAACCTCCACCTCCCAGGTTCAAGCGATTCTCCTGCCTCAGCCTCCTGAGTAGCTGGGACTACAGGCGGCGTGCGCCACCACGCCCAGCTAATTTTTGTATTTTTAGTACTGATGGGGTTTCACCACGTTGGCCAGGATGGTATAAATCTCTTGACATCCTGATCCGCCCACCTCGGCCTCCCAAAGTGCTGGGATTACAGGCGTGAGCCACCGCGCCCGGCCGATTTTTATTTTTGCAGGCATTTGTCTTGGTTGTAAGAGGACAGAGCCCATATCTTATCATTCTCCCACAGCCTGGACATTGTCCAGCTGAATGGGTCCCCTGCAGTGGTGCATGTACTGATCAGGACAGTGCAGTGAGGGATAAGAGGCAGCCAGGAAGGAGCCAGAGACAGAGGAGGGGAGGAGGAAGGTGCTGGGCGCTCAGTGGAGGCACATGGGGGAGCCAGGCTTACCTCTCTTTGCAGGAACAGTTCATGATTGAAACACTTACTGCTCTCGATCGCTGCTTGCAACCTTGGTTTTCTGGTTTTCTAAAAATCATTTCTCTGCCCAGAACCGTGGCTCACCCCTGTAATCCCGGCACTTTGGGAGGCCAGAGTGGCCAAATCACCTGGTCAGGAGTTCAATACCAGCCTGGCCAACATGGTGAAACTCTGTCTCCACTAAAAACACAAAAATTAGCCAGGCATGGTGGCGGGCACCTGTCAGCTCAGCCACGTGGGAGGCTGAGGCAGGAGAATCGCTGGAACCCGGGAGGCAGAGGTTTCAGAGAGCAGAGATCATGCCACTGCACTCCAGCCTGGTCGACAGAGCAAAACTCAAACAAACAAACAAATAAATACATAAATACGAAAATTGTTTCTCTTTTTTCTTCTTCCTTAGGATGCCTTCATTGGGTTTGGAGGAAATGTGATCAGGCAGCATGTCAAGGATAACGCCAAATGGTATATCACTGATTTTGCAGAGCTGCTGGGAGAACTGGAAGAATAGCTTCTGCTGTTAACAGCTTCAGATGATTTCCAAACGCTTTGCAGACTGATGCTGTTTGCTTACAACTGCCCGTGACAACCCGATACAGAAGGTTGCTATGATGATCTGTACTTCCAAGTCAACTACAGTTAGGACTCCTAGAAGGCTGCTTTTTTTTTACCTGTAGTTCCAGTATTACATGATGATTATTACTTTCCTGGAGAGTTTTGTAATCTGAATTGTTTATGTGTGTTCCTAGCTATATTTCATACAAAGCGCTTTAAAGGTGGAGAGTCCATTAAACATCTTTACTCTGAGAAATATGGATTCGGCAGCCTTCACTGAACATTGGTTTTCCCTTGATGTATCAATAAAAGTTTATCCATGTGTCAGAATGGGTTTGTGGATTCGCAGTTTGCCTCTTGCATATTGGAATGTCCAATATTTCAGGTACTGTGTTGAAGCATAAACAGTCCCCAAGCTGGCCGGGCGCGGTGGCTCAAGCCTGTATTCCCAGCACTTTGGGAGGCCGAGGCGGGTGGATCACGAGGTCGAGAGATCGAGACCATCCTGGTCAACATGGTGAAACCCCGTCTCTACTAAAAATACAAAAATTAGCTGGGCATGGTGGCGCGTGCCTGTAATCCCAGCTACTCAGGAGGCTGAGGCAGGAGAATTGCCTGAACCCAGGAGGCGGAGGTTGCGGTGAGCCGAGATCGCGCCATTGCACTCCAGCCTGGGTAACAAGAGCGAAACTCCGTCTCAAAAAAAAAACAAAAAAACAGTCCCCAAGCAAGAAACAGGCTTAAGACTCCACTTTGCTTAGTGCTGGGCACACTCTCCTCACCCCATGAGCCCACTCTTGTTTCCTGAAGCCCTGGGACCTGGCGAATCTTTTTTATCTGTTGGGATTTGTCATATATGAAATGTTACAAAGGTTTGCTTTTTTTCCTTCGTCCAATATAACAGTGGAGTCTTACACAAAAGGACTGATTATGATTAAAAAATGGATATTTGGCCTCACTGGTAGGACAAGGTTAGAGGATCACTTGAGGCCAGGAGTTCAAGACCACCCTGTACAGCACAACAAGACGCTGTCTCTACAAAAAATAAAGGCGTTAGCTGGCGTGGCACATACCTGTAGTCCCAGCTACGTGGGAGGCTGAGATGGGAGGACCCCTTGAACTCAGAAGTTTGAGGCTGCAGTGAGCTGTGACTGCAATACCAGGGCAGCCTGGGTGACAGGCCCCCTCTCTTAAAAAAAAAAGAAAAAGGATATTTGAAAATTACCTAAAGTAAAATAAAAACAAGTTTTACTAATCTAATCACAAAGAAAAACCAGCATTTTCCCCTAAATGAATTAAATATTAATAACTCCTAACAGCCTATATAAACCATTTCTTTTTTATAGGTGACTTGGAAATACTTGAAAACCAGGTTTATGTTTGTTTTGAGCAGAGCTAAGCAAGGGAAATTTCAGAACAGGCTTTGAATGTGTGATTTTTTACCCTTCCTGAAGGAGAAACAGCAGGAGAGGGGGAGCCATGGGGTTAGGAAGGAGGTTGGATAATTCAGGAAGGAGGTTAGGAAGGAAGGGGTTGGATAATTCAGTAGAAAAAGCTGTCGGCCGGGCGTGGTGGCTCACGCCTGTAATCCCAGCACTTTGGGAGGCCGAGGCGCGTGGATCACAAAGTCAAGAGATCGAGACCGTCCTGGTCAACATGGTGAAACCCCGTCTCTACTAAAAATACAAAAAATTAGCTGGGCATGGTGGCACGTGCCTGTAATCCCAGCTACTCAGGAGGCTGAGGCAGGGGAATTGCCTGAGCCCAGGAGGCAGAGGTTGCGGTGAGCCGAGATCGTGCCATTGCACTCCAGCCTGGGTAACAAGAGCGAAACTCCGTCTCAAAAAAAAAAAAAAAAAAAAAAAGAAAAAGCTGTCAGGTTTTCATATTGAAAATTAGTTGAAAAACTTATCATTTAGCCAAATTTGGCCAAATAATCAAAAAATTATTCGATCACAGAAGCAAATCAGATGAATCAAATTTCCTTCCAAATCAGAGTTTCCAAAGGAGAGACATGAAATAGGTCTGGCAACATTTAAATGAGCTCCCAAACAATGAGGCGTTGTTCCCAACTGTGAGCAGCTCCTGGCTGCTCTCCTAGAAACCGTTTTGCAGTGTCTGCTCTTTTCAGTGGTGCCAAGCTCTGGGCAGGACCAGACATGCCAGCGCCTTGCAAAGGGCGTCAGCCGCTGCACCGCCTGGAGACGTGGCAGGAGCCGCCGCAGGTGGGCGGGTGGGAGGACGGAGCCTCCATGGTTTTCACTGTCTGACCCTCACCGCTGCTACTGCCCCACGCATTCATTCTTGCTCGGAACCCAGATACAGCCGATTTCTCAAGACAGGAAAATTGCAATAGAGACAGAGCTTAATTCATGCAGAGCCGGCGGAACAGGAGGCCAGAGCTTAATTCTTACATCAATCTCCCCAAAAATTCGGAGGCCAGACTTTTTTTGAGGATAGTTTGGCAGGCCAGGGGATTTGCTTCTGGGTGGGGCCGCAGAACTGTCCATGGGTGCTCTAGGGGTGGGAGGCGGGGCAGGTAGGTCATTCGGTCCAGGGGAAGCCACTGAGTGTCAGAAATGCAAAAACCTGGGCTGGTATGCTGGCTCACACCTGTGATCCCAGCACTTTGGGAGGATGAGGCAGGCAAATCACCTGAGGGTAGGAGTTGGCGACCGGCCTGGTCAACATGGTGAAACCCCATCTCTACTGAAAATACAAAACTTAGCCGGGCTTGGGGGGGTCACACCTGTAATCTCAGCTCCTTGGGTGGCTGAGGCAGGAGAATTGCTTGAATCCAGGAGGCAGAGGCTGCAGTGAGCAGAGATTGCACCATTACACTCCAGCCTGAGTGACAGAGTGAAACCCTGTCTCCAAAAAAAAAAAGGAAAAGAAACGCAAAAACCCGAAAACACATCTCAAAAGGCCAGTCTTAGGTTCTACAGTCGTGATGTTGTTACCTGGAGGAGTAAGTGGAGGAGCTGCGGACCTGGTGCCAGTACTCTGGAACCGTGTCGAGGGCTACGCCTTGGCAGAATTTGGGGTTCCTTCATCCTCGGAGCCTGCTGGTCTCTCAGTAGCTTTATGAAGGCCATTGAGTTTTGAAGAAGGGCTATGATCAGTTCGTTTGTTTTTTGGATTTTTTTTTTTGAGACCGAGTCTCACTCTGTTGCCCAGGCTGGAGTGTAGTGGCGACATCTCCACTCACTGCAACCTCCGCCTCCCGGGTTCAAGAGTCTCCTGCCTCAGCTGGGATTATAGGCATGCGACACCATGCCCTGCTAATTTTTTGTGTGTTTTTGATAGAGACGGGGTTTCACCATGTCGGTCAGACTTATCTCAAACTCCTGACCTCGTGATTCGCCCGCCTCAGCCTCCCAAAGTTTTGAGATTACAGGCGTGAGCCAACGTGCCTGGCCAGGTGACTATCATTTAAACTATAAACTCCCAGTTTAGCTTGGCCCAAGCCCAGCCATGACTAAGGGCAGTTGGAAGGCTAAAGGCAAGATTGAGGTGGTTAAATTACATCTCACTTGTAGCATTTTTGCAAAGGTAGCTTTATTTTGTGTGTGTGTGTGTGTGTGTGTGTGTGTGTGCGCGCGCGCGCGCACGCTTTGAGACAGGGTCTCGCTCAAAGGTGCAGTGACACAATCTCAGCTCACTGTAACCTTTACCTCTTGGGTTCCAACTTTCCTGTTCTGGTCCATTTTTCATAAGCATGCAAAGGTGGTTTCAGAGCCCATCCATGCGGCTGTGGCCTGAACACAAGGTGGACATGAATTTGGCTTCGAGGAATCTGACCCGCTGAGAAATACTGATGCCCGCATGGAACCCTCTATAGGAGAGGCTGGGCCCACAGCCTGCCCAGACAATCCCTGCTTTGTTGTGTTGGAGGAGTGAGTTTGAAATGCAGCAAGAACTGCCCCAACCCCTTCCACATGTTTTGAATTCTGGACTCTCTGGAAATAGCTACCGAAGAGCTCTCCAGGACGTACCCACCTGCCTACACTCGGCTGGAAACAGAAAGGCCTGGCTGATTGTCCGGGCGACACCATTGTTAATTCTGATTATGAACACTGCTTACATCAACAGGAAGAGCTAAGAACTGGGATCATGAGGTCCCTTGGTGGCTCACGTGTCTAATCCCAGCATTCTGGGAGGCTGAGGTGGGCAGATCACCTGAGGTCGGGAGTTTGAGACCAGCCTGACCAACATGGAGAAACCCCGTCTCTAGTAAAAATACAGAATTAGCTGGGCGTGGTAGCACGCGCCTGTAATCCCGGCTGATCCGGCGGCTGAGGCAGGAGAATTGCTTGAACCTGGGAGGTGGAGGTTGCGGTGAGCCGAGATTGCACTCCAGCCTGGGCAACAAGAGCGAAACTCCTCCAACTCAAAAAAAAAAAAAAAAAAAAAAAAAAAAAAAAAAAAAAAAGCCAGGCGCGGTGGCTCAAGCCTGTAATCCCAGCACTTTGGGAGGCTGAGGCGGGTGGATCACAAGGTCGAGAGATCGAGACCACCCTGGTCAACATGGTGAAACCCCGTCTCTACTAAAAATACAAAAAATTAGCTGGGCGTGGTGGCACGTGCCTGTAATTCCAGCTACTCAGGAGGCTGAGGCAGGAGAATTGCCTGAACCCAGGAGGCGGAGGTTGCGGTGAGCCAAGATCGCGCCATTGCACTCCAGCCTGGGTAACAAGAGCGAAACTCTGTCTCAAAAAAAAAAAAAAAAAGAGTTGGGATCATGAAGCCAAGAGCAGAAATTTGTAAGGGTATTAAGTTGAAACAATAAAATTCCTTTAAAGCTTTTATATGCTTTAAAAAAAAAAAAAAGGCCTTATGTCCCCGCCCACCCCATTTTCTCCTGGTTTAACTGCTGCTTATCTTTTACTTTTTTTTTTTGTAGAGACAGGGTCTTGTTCTGTCGCCATCACAGATCACTGCGGCCTGGCACTCCGGAGCTCAGGTGGTCCTCCTGCTTTGGCCTCCTGAATAAGTGAGACCACAGGCGCACACCACCACACCTGGCTAATAATTCATTTGTTTCTGGAGATGGGGGGGTCTTGCTATGTTGTCCAGGCTGGTCTTGAACTCCTGGCCTCAAACGATCCTCTGTTCTCAACCTCCAAAAGTGTTGGAATTGTAAATCGGAGCCACTGCGCCCAGGCCTAACTGCTGGTTTAATAGTCTTCTTCCATTTCTCTCTCTTCTACCAGAGACAAGTGTGTTTCCATAGCACCCAGGGAGGGTGCTGGGGCTGCTGCTCCCAAGGGCAAGGCCAGGAGAGAGCAGCGGATTCCAGAGATGGGCCTCAGGAAGCGGAAACACTGACCTGATGGCTTTTGCCTCTACAACCCTCAGAATCTTCATGAGCAGCTTCAGAAAATCTAACCATAGTAAGTCACACTGCTTATTTCCCCATTTTGCAAGGCGTTTTCACCTCTCCTCATGTGATTTGAACAGTCCTAAGGTCAGCAGTATAGAAGCTGTCCTTGGCTGGGCACGGTGGCTCACCCCTGTAATCCCAGGACTTTGGGAGGCCAAGGCGGATGGATCAGATGTCAGGCGGTGAAGAGCGTCCTGGCCAACATGGTGAAACCTCGTTTCTACTAAAAATACAAAAAAATTAGCTGGGTGTTGTGGCAGGCACCTGTAATCCCAGCTGCTCGGGAGGCTGAGGCAGTAGAATTGCTTGAACCTGGGAGGTGGAGGTTGCAGTGAGCCAAGATTGTGCCACTGCACTCCAGCCTGGGCGACAGAGTGAGACTCTATCTCAAAAAGAAAGAAAAGGAAAAAAAAAGAAACTGCTGTCCTCTCTTTTTTTTAGATGGAGTCTTGCTCTGTTGCTCAGGCTGGAGTGCGATGGTGTGATCTCGGCTCACTGCAACCTCTGCCTCGAAGGTTCAAGCAATTCTGCCTCAGCCTCCTGAACAGCTGGGATTACAGGCACCTGCCACCACGCCTGGCTAATTTTTGTATTTTTGCAGAGACTGGGTTTCACAGTGTTGGCCAGGCTGGTCTCAAGTGATCGGTCCGCCTTGTCCTCCCCATGTGCTGGTATTACAGGCATGAGCCACCTTGCCCGGCCCTGCTGTCTTCTTTAACAATCAGGGAACAGCCCCACCAGAGTTAATGACTGCTCTGAGATCATGTTCAGGGCTGGAACCCAAGGCAGTGGTTTCCACATTTTTTTTTTTTTTTTTTTTTTTTTTTTGAGACGGAGTTTCGCTCTTGTTACCCAGGCTGGAGTGCAATGGCGCGATCTCGGCTCACCGCAACCTCCGCCTCCTGGGTTCAGGCAGTTCTCCTGCCTCAGCCTCCTGAGTAGCTGGGATTACAGGCACGCGCCACCATGCCCAGCTAATTTTTTGTATTTTTAGTAGAGACGGGGTTTCACTATGTTGACCAGGATGGTCTCGATCTCTCGACCTCGTGATCCACCCGCCTCGGCCTCCCAAAGTGCTGGGATTACAGGCTTGAGCCACCGCGCCCGGCCTATCATTTTTTGAGATAGGGTCTAGCTGTTGCCCAAATTGTAGTGCAGTGGTGCAATCACAGCTCATTACAGCCTCAACCTCCTGGGCTCAAGCAGTCCTCCTGCCTCAGCCTCCTGAGTAGCTGGGACTACAGGCGCATGCTACCATGCCCAGCTAATTTTTCCAATTTTTGTAGAGACAAGTTTCACTCATGTTGCCCAGGCTGGTCTCGAACTCCTGCGCTCGAGGAGTGTTGGAATTACCAGTGTGAGCCACAGGGTCCAGCCACTAGGATCTTTCTAATGGCCTCCAGCACTCAACGGGTCCAGCCCTGTGACCTCTGAGCTGGCGTCCCAGTACAGTCTCCCTTGAGTCTGCTTCCACCATGGTGCCTTCTGCGATCCTCAGCACACACCAGGCATGCCCTTGCCCAGGGCCTGGTAATTTGTTCCTATGGAGGGATTTTCCCCAGAAGCCAGCTGACTTCCTCACTTCCTTCAATCCTGTTACAAGGTCTTTTGCAAGAGTGACAGGTTCATTCACAGCACGTTTGTCATTCTCACCACAAATGTAAAAAAAAAAAAGAGTCCAAACATGATATGTGAAAATTAAGAGGATTTTATTGACTTTTCTATGTTCTTGGAGAAAATCATTCACATGTAAAAGTTTGACACTGGATATGAGATTTATTCACACTTTACATGTACATTCTGGATTGTGGAGCAGACGTAATTGTTGATTTCAGCAGGACTTTCACATGATAACAGTCACAAAATTGGCACACTATATTAAAAAATGAAATCAAACAGCCAGACAAAAAGTATGCAGCTTTATGTCAATTTGAATCTCAACATGCACCACCCTCATTCATGATCTTGAAGTATCTGCTGTGCACTTATTAAAATATTAAACAGAGAGTGTCTGAGGTCACAAATGACCATTTACAAAATAAAGCCTCTTTTCCTAGTGCTACTTGTTTTATTATAGAAAAATATCACAAATAAAAATTAGTGCTATTCAAGGTGTTCATTTCAAAATCGCATGTGATACACAAGTGTCAAGCCATTGTTTCTGAATCTCACATAGAAACATCACAGTACAGGATGTGAAACTGATTTACCGATTAAATGTACCTTGCCCAGCTTGGGAAACACACTGTCTACTACGTGGACTGCTGACAAATGAGAGTGAATTAACACATTTTCAGTTATTGGGTACACTTTTAAGTTGTTCCTCCTCAGAGACTCAGAAAAACTGCTCGAGAAACATGACAAGATTTGTATTTCTTCCTGATACAAGAAATTTGTCTAAAAATCTGTAATTATAATGCAGATTTTTTTTAAAGAAATGACTCATTTTTTTCATAGTTGGAATCTTATTTTAGAGATGATTCAGATTTCCATCTGGACCCGTTCTGGAGGGTGGGAAGAGCAGCTCAGTGTTACAAGGTACACTGCACACCACGGGGATGTTTCAGAGAGGCCGACAGGGCGCTGTCTCGGCAGTACAACTGTGACTGTTGCCTTTCTTGTGATTATGTAAATTTTAAAGAAAAGAAGTCTCTCACAAGCTACAGACGGCAGCTTAAACCTCGGTGTTTCTTTTTTCACTTGATAAACAATTAAAATTAATTTATGACAAATACTTGTCACAGAAATGTACGTAGGCACATATAAACTCTACAGCTTTACTGGAGGGGCGAGGTCTTCAGTGGGATCATGATTCTGGATTCCATTTCCTGAATAAGTGGGACTGAAAACAGGATGAGGGTTACTGTGCTTGCTCTTTTCTAAACACATGACGGTCACTGACACTACCAGACAGACAGCTGAGAACGTTCACAGACGGGCTGCTGAAAACAAGAGGGTATCAGAACACACAGGACTGATCTCAAGGGCAGAAATACACAAGCGAACCCTGTATCCGCTGGCATCCTACAAGACGCTATTAATTTGACAACATATCCTACCTGGAGATTTATTTTATTTGTGGGAGGTGGGGAAAGTCCGTATTGTGAGGAAAAATAGTGATTTCTCAAATGTTCTTTGGGTAAGCAGCAAAATCACATACAATTGTGTATATATATATATATATATATATATATATATATATATATATATATTTTTTTTTTTTTTTTTTTTTTGAGACGGAGTTTCGCTCTTGTTACCCAGGCTGGAGTGCAATGGCGCGATCTCGGCTCACCGCAACCTCCGCCTCCTGGGTTCAGGCAATTCTCCTGCCTCAGCCTCCCGAGTAGCTGGGACTACAGGCGTGCGCCACCATGCCCGGCTAATTTTTGTATTTTTAGTAGAGACGGGGTTTCATCTTGCTGACCAAGATGGTCTCGATCTCTTGACCTCGTGATCCACCCGCCTCGACCTCCCAAAGTGCTGGGATTATAGGCGTGAGCCACCGCAACCGGCCCAATTGTTTTCTTATAAAAATCAAGCAAACAGGGTTTTATAATACTATCTATTTATGCATGTGTACATGCATGTCTATGTACCCATGCATACATACTGTACCTACTGGAAGTTTAACTTACATAATTTCAAAATCACTCTTTAATGCATGTATTAAGTTCTAGTTTGGGGTACTAACAATTTTGATGGAAAAGGAAAGTTTAGGAAAAAATTGGCCGGGCGTGGTGGCTCATGCCTGTAATCCCAGCACTTTGGGAGGCCGAGGCGGGTGGATCACGAGGTCAAGAGATCGAGACCATCCCGGTCAACATAGTGAAACCCCGTCTCTACTAAAAATACAAAAAATTAGCTGGGCATGGTGGCGCATGCCTGTAATCCCAGCTACTCGGGAAGCTGAGGCAGGAGAAATGCCTGAACCCAGGAGACGGAGGTTGCAGTAAGCCGAGATCGCGCCATTGCACTCCAGTCTGGGTAACAAGAGAAAAAAAAAAATTCTATTTGTGTAAGAAGTTTTCAGAGAATACAGAAATCTACAAAAAAAGGTACTTACGTAATATTTACAACATCCCAGGGTCTAAAAACTACCAGACGACATACACATTTGAAAGAATGAGCGGTGGCTCACGTCTGTAATCCCAGCACTCTGTGAGGCCGAGGTGGGGGGATCACAAGGTCAGGAGTTTGAGACCAGCCTAGCCAATATGGTGAAATTCCAGCTGTACTAAAAATACAAAAATTAGCCGGGCGCAGTGGCAGGTGCCTGTAGTCCCAGCTACTCGGGAGGCTGAGGCAGGAAAGTTGCTTGAACTTGGGAGGCAGAGGTTGCAGTGAGCTCAGGTCGTGCCACTGCACTCCAGCCTGGGCAACAGGGTAAGACTCTACCTCCCCAACCCTGTCAAAAAAAGGAAAAGAAAAAACGAGTTCTGTCTCAAAAAAAATTTTAAAAAGAAAAAAGAAAAAAAAAAGAACATTCTGCTGTGTTGAAAAAAAGTCTTATAGGTATCAGAGAAAAATGTACTATCTCCCATCCCCACAACCTGATGATTCCCTATCCTAGCAACATACTATTAAAAAAGCCACCCAGGGCTGAGCATGGTGGCTCTCACCTGTAATCCCAGCACTTTGGGAGGCTTAGGCGGGCAGATCACGAAGTCAGGAGTTTGAGACCAGCCTGACCAACATGGTGAAACCCCATCTCTACTAAAAATACAAAAATCAGCTGGGTGTGGCGGCATGTGCCTGTCATTCTAGCTACTCAGGAGGCTGAGGCAGGAGAATTCCTTGAACCCAGGAGCTGGAGGTTGCAGTGAGCTGAGGTTGCACCACTGCACTCCCGCCTGGGCGACAGAGCAAGACTCTATCTCCCACCTCCTGGAAAAGGCCACCTATCAGTGTCAGGGTGAAAGAACGTGACTGAAATGGTGCGACAAAAACAGCCTTTGGTGGCCATGAGGAGATTACCTGTGTAGTACACCAATTCCTCCCAGCCGTGCTTGTGCCACGCTGCGTTCCGTATGTCCTCCCTGCTCTGAAGATCCCTGTAAGCTTAAAAATAACCACACGGAGAAGTGAGACTTAAAGCATACACCCGCATTCCACCTGCACGTCCGTAAGGGCTCGCTTTACCTGGGAACCCAGTTCTCTCGGGGGCTACTTCAGGTGTGTACTGCTGAGCTGGGAAAACTGTGAGCTGGTTATTCCGAGCCAAATTATATTAGGCCACGCGGGAAAAGCAAAATTTCAGTCTTTTTTTTTGAGACAGAGTCACTCTGTCACCTAGGCTGGAGTGCAGTGGCACGACGCTGGCTCACTGTGGCCTTGACAATCCAGGCTCGAGCGACCCTCCTGCCTCAGCGTCCCGAACAGCTGGGACTACAGGCATGTGCTACCACACTGGCTAATTTTTGTCTTTTTTTTGGGCCCAGGCAGGTGTCAAACTCCTGGGCTCAAGTCATCAGGCTGCCTTGGCCTCCCGAAGTGCTGGGATTACAGGTATGGGCGACCACGCCTGACCCATTCTTTAAGTTAAAAAAATTATTTATGGCCGGGCGCGGTGGCTCAAGCCTGTAATCCCAGCACTTTGGGAGGCCGAGGCGGGTGGATCACGAGGTCGAGAGATCGAGACCATCCTGGTCAACATGGTGAAACCCCGTCTCTACTAAAAGTGCAAAAAATTAGCTGGGCATGGTGGCGCGTGCCTGTAATCCCAGCTACTCAGGAGGCTGAGGCAGGAGAATTGCCTGAACCCAGGAGGCGGAGGTTGCGGTGAGCCGAGATTGCGCCATTGCACTCTAGCCTGGGTAACAAGAGTGAAACTCCACCTCAAAAAAAAAAAAAGTAATAATAATAATTATTATTTATTTGTTTGTTCGAGATGGGGTCTCACTATGTTGCCCAGGCTGGTCTCAAACTCCTGGACTCAAGTGATCCTGACTCAGCCTCCCAAACTGCTGGGATTTGAGGTGTGAGCCACCACATCTGGCCACAATTCCCTCTAAAGCTTTACAGTCTAGTGAATCTAAGACATGCCTTTATTTATTTATTTATTTATTTTTTTAGACGGAGTTTCGCCCTTGTTACCCAGGCTGGAGTGTAATGGCGCGATCTCGGCTCACCGCAACCTCCGCCTCCTGGGCTCAGGGAATTCTCCTGCCTCAGCCTCCTCAGTAGCTGGGATTACAGGCACGTGCCACCATGCCCAGCTAATTTTTTGCACTTTTTAGTAGAGACGGGGTTTCACCATGTTGACCAGGATGGTCTTGATCTCTCGACCTCGTGACCCACCCGCCTCGGCCTCCCAAAGTGCTGGGATTACAGGCTTGAGCCACCGCGCCCGGCCAAGACATGCCTTTATAAACCAAGTGAACTTCTCTAACAACATGTTAAATTCATGACCAGAAACTGAGACCACAGATAAGCAGTGTCAAATTCAATTCTACTCAACATTTAGCTTGCACGACACTGATCTGGGCAGGGGCTGTGTTCCATGCCGTGAAGCCCCAGGATATGAGGCAGGCAAGGTCAGCTGTGGAGAGTGCCGGGGCCACGCAAGGACGCGGCGCACAGGGGAGCATGGTGGAGAATGGCCGAGCTTCTGGAAATGTGCGAGCTGACAAGGTGGTGTAGAAGCTGAACAGGAATCACTGACGTAGGAATGAGAAGGAGCCTCAGGTGAAGGGGGATCACCTGGCTCACGGTAAAATTCACGGCTACCTCATCCAGATGTCTTGGTTTGTTTGTTTTTTTTTCCCCGAGATGGAGTCTCCCTCTGTCACCAGGCTGGAGTGCAGTGGTTCAGTCTCGGCTCACTGCAACCTCCACCTCCTGAGTTCAAGTGATTCTCCTGCCTCAGCCTCCTGTGTAACTGGGACTACAGGCAGGCACCACCACATGTGGCTGATTTTTTTTTTTTTTGGGACAGAGTCTCGCTCTGTCACCCCAGCTAGAGTGCAGTGGTGCGATCTCGGCTCACTGCAACATCTGCCTCCTGGGTTCTAGTGATTCTCCTGCCTCAGCCTCCTGAAGAGTTGGGACTACAGGTGCGTGCCACCATACCTGGTTAATTGTTTTGTATATTTTTTTTAGTGGAGACAGTGTTTCACCATATTGGCCAGGATGATCTCAATCTCCTGACCTCGAGATCCGCCCGCCTCGGCCTCCCAGAGTGCTGGGATTACAGGTGTGAGCCACTGCACCTGGCCTAAATTATTGTATTTTTAGTAGAAATGAGGTTTCACTATGTTGGCCAGGCTGGTCTCTAATTCCCGACCTCAGGTGATCCATCCACCTCGGCCTCCCAAAGTGCTGGGATTACATGTGTGAGCCACTGTGCCCAGCCAGTATCTTAATTATATATATATATTATTTTGAGACACAGTCATGCTCTGTTGCCCAGGCTGGAGTGGCACAGTCACAGCTCACTGCAGCCTCGAACTCCTGGCCTCAGGCAATCCTCCTCCTCATCTTGCTGTTGCTCTGTGAAGCCTGAGTCCTCCCCACAGGGCGAAGACAAGGGGTCTGCCCTGTGTTCCCCACAGCCTCTGCGAGAGCTCTGCATTCACATTCTGGTGCCTACCTGTTTGCAATTCCAGGCTCCTGCATCTGGGAGGCCCTCTCTGGGCAGCTACAGGTGCTGATGTGAATGCAGCACGCACCTGGCTTGACCTCTGCCCGACAGCCTGAAGGATGGAACCTTCCTCTATCCAATCTGGCCCATGTAGCACTTGCCCTTATTAAGAGACAGGGATGCCTGGGAGGGTTGCATACGACACAAGCTACGACAGTCGTGACAGTTCCACTCAGGGCTCGGGGGGCTCAGGAGTGACGAGGTTCACTAGCAGGGACAGGGTGACATCTGGGGCAGGCCTGGAAATACACCAAAGACCGCACCAAACAAGAGTGGGTGGGGATGGAAAAGGTGGGGGGTCTGTGTCCTAAGACAGTGGAACCACATCACAGAAGCAGGCAGTGAGAGTGTGCAGGGGGCCGCCGCTCTGGGTAAAAGGCAGGCCTGTCTCTGCTAAGGCAGTAGCCAGTCAGTCTACGCAGAAAGGCTGGGCCCGCTCTGTGTAAGGCACTGGGCCTTCCCTGGCCTCCTTCTCCCATGGATGCCTGCTTCACCCCTTCTTCCTTTCTCCATCATCCCCAATCATTCCCGCTCACTAACGCCATGTATCTGTGGACTTTCGCTGCTGGCCTTGCCAGTTCCAGCCAGCCTCACACATACTGTCCCTCTGGGACGTCTGGATTTGCTGCAGTGGTTAAAGTTACTGACTCCAGATGTGCTCTACTGCCCAGTACAACTTAGTAATGAACTCTTAAACCCGAGCAACTTGAAAAGAAAGAAGAAAACAGATACCCCAAAGATGGTGGACCATGTACAGCTGCCCGATCTGAGAGAAGAATCCTCCCACAGCTTCGTTACCGTCCTGTCTGAAGCGGATCGCGCGAGCCCTGTAAGAGTGAGGCGATGTTTAAGACACTGAATTAGATGCACCAGAGAGAAACAGTGGTAAGTTTCCGCATCCTCAGGGCAGGCTATTCAAAATGAGGACTAGGCCGGGCGCAGTGGCTCAAGCCTGTAATCCCAGCACTTTGGGAGGCCGAGGCGGGTGGATCATGAGGTCGAGAGATCGAGACCATCCTGGTCAACATGGTGAAACCCCGTCTCTACTAAAAATACAAAAAAAATTATCCGGGCATGGTGGCGCATGCCTGTAATCCCAGCTACTCAGGAGGCTGAGGCAGGAGAATCGTCTGAACCCAGGAGGCGGAGGTTGCGGTGAGCCGAGATCGCGCCATTGCACTCCAGCCTGGGTAACAAGAGCGAAACTCCGTCTCAAAAAATAAAAAAAGACAAAAACAAAAACAAAATGAGGACTAATTGCTTATCAAATTGTTATCAAGTTCTCTAATGCAAATAAGAAGTTACTTTATTATTTTTGAGATGGAGTCTCATTCTGTCACCCAGGCTGGAGTGGAGTGGCACAATCTTAGCTCACTGCAACCTCCCACCTCCTGGGTTCAAACAATTATCTTGCCTCAGCTTCCTGAGAAGCTGGTATTACATGTGCCCGCCACCAGGCCTGGCTTTTTTTTTTTTTTTAGATGGAGTTTCGCTCTTGTTGCCCAGGCTGGAGTGCAATGGCGCGATCTTGGCTCACCACAACCTCTGCCTCCCGGGTTCAAGCGATTCTCCTGCCTCAGCCTCCCAAGTAGCTGCGACCACAGGCATGCACCACCACACCTGGCTAATTTTGTATTTTTAGTAGAGACGGGGTTTCTCCATGCTGGTCATGCTGGTCTCGAACTCCTGACCTCAGGGGATCCGCCTGCCTTGGCCTCCCAAAGTTCTGGGATTACAAGAGTGAGCCACCGCACCCAGCCATAATTTTTGTATTTTTAGTAGAGATGGGGTTTCACCATGTTGGTCAGGCTGGTCTTTAACTCCTGACCTCAGGTGATCCGTCCACCTCGGCCTCCCAAAGGGTTACAGGCATAAGCCACTGTGCCTGGACTATTTTATTTCTGAGACTCTGTCTCACTGTGCTGCCTAGGCTGGAGTGCAGTGGTGGCATCTCAGCTCACTGCAACCTCTGCCTCCTGGGATCAAGTCATTCTTCTGCCTCAGCCTCCTGAGTGGCTGGGATTACAAGCACCCGCCAACTCGCTTGGCTAATTTTTGCACTTTCAGTAGAGACAGAGTTTCACCATGTTGGCCGGGGTGGTCTCAAACTCCTGACCTCAAGTAATCTGCCCACTTCAGCCTCCCAAAGCGCTGGGATTATAGGTGTGAGCCACCACACCCGACCTAAAAGTCATTTTAATGTATATGAAATGTAGGCATACTTTTCTACAGCTATAATAATTTTTTGAGAAAATGTGCAGTATTTAATAATTATTAAAAATAAAAACAGCGGCCGGGTGCGGTGGCTCAAGCCTGTAATCCCAGCACTTTGGGAGGTCAAGGCGGGTGGATCACGAGGTCAAGAGATCAAGACCATCCTGGTCAACACGGTGAAATCCCGTCTCTACTGAAAATACAAAAAATTAGCTGGGCATGGTGGTGCGTGCCTATAATCCCAGCTACTCAGGAGGCTGAGGCAGGAGAATTGCCTGAACCCAGGAGGTGGAGGTTGCGGTGAGCGGAGATCGCGCCATTGCACTCCAGCCTGGGCAAGAAGAGCTAAACTCCGTCTCAAAAAAAAAAAAATAAAAAAAAATAAAAAATAAAAAAAATAAAAACTGTAATCCCAGCACTTTGGGAGGCCGAGGCGGGTGGATCACGAGGTCAAGAGATCGAGACCATCCTGGTCAACATGGTGAAACCCCGTCTCTACTAAAAATACAAAACATCAGCTGGGCATGGTGGCGTGTGCCTGTAACCCCAGCTACTCAGGAGGCTGAGACACGAGAATTGCCTGAACCCAGGAGGCGGAGGTTGCGGTGAGCCGAGATCGCGCCATTGCACTCCAGCCTGGGTAACAAGAGCGACACTCTGTCTCAAAAAAAAAAAAAAAAAAAAAAAAAAAAAAAAAGAAAAAATCGGCACTTGGCTTAAACTTTCCTTTTTAAGAATTTTGCACTGCAAAAGGTATCAGCTCTGTACTTTTTTTGAAATGGAGACTTCCTCCATCTCCCAGGCTGGTGTGCAGAGGGTGGATGGATCTCAGCTCACTGCAACCTCCATCTCCTGGGTACAAGCTATTCTCATGCCTCAGCCTCCTGAGTAGCTGGAATTACAGGCATGTGCCACCACACCTGGCCACTTTTTTTTTTTGGGACGGAGTTTCACTCTTGTTGCCTAGGCTGGAGGGCAGTGCCACGATTTCGGCTCACTGCAAGCTCCATCTCCTGTGTTCAAGCTATTCTCGTGCGTCAGGCCAGGCTGATCCTCAGTCTGCCCCACTGCGGCCTCCCAAAGTGCCAGGGTTATAGGCATGAGCCACAGACCAACCTAGAGCCCTTCATTTTTTTTTTTGAGACGGAGTCTTGCTCTGTTGCCCAGGCTCTAGAATAGTGGCGGGATCTTGGCTCACTGCAACCTCCACCTCCCAGGTTCAAGCGATTCTCCTGCCTCAGCCTCCTACGTAGCTGAGATTACAGGTGTGCACCACCATGCCTGGCTAATTTTTGTATTTTTAGTAGAGATGGGGTTTCACCACATTGGCCAGGCTGGACTTGTACTCCTGACCTCAGGTGATCTGTCCACTTCTGCCTTCCTAACTGCTGGGATAACAAGCGTGAGCTGCTGTGCCCAGTTCAGAGCCCTTTAATGTAAACACCTTTCACACCTGAATCAGATATATATATTTTTAGGAATTTAAATGCATCACTATACATGTATATATATATATACATGTATAGTGATGCATTTAAATTCCTAAAAATGTTTTTTAAATGTCCCCATTTTTTTCAAAAGCAGTTTTTTTAGATCAAAGGTGAAAAGGAAGGGGGTTCAAACGACGCAGGAAGGTCACCGGAGGACGCAGAGTTAAGTTCCATCGGATCACACCCCACTCTGCCCAGGCTCTGGTCTGAAGTCTCAGTCACATCGGGGCCCCACAGTTGACAAGACTTGGGAGACAGATTTATTCTAACTCATTCCAAAGAGCTGGCAGCATATAAACAAGGACAGCAACCTACTAATACCGACGGCGAAAGTCGTCACTCTCACGGCACAAGGCGCTGGGGTTGGCCTGGCTGAGCATTCTCTTCCTGGAGGCAAACCTCCTGTGCACTTAATGACGACATCGCAAAAGGGGGAACAAAATCCAAGCAGGGGTGATTTCCTGTGAGTGAGCAGGTCGCTCGTCTTTCCACGGGCAGGGTCTCACTCTGTCACCCAGACTGGAGCACAGCGCCATGATCTCAGCGGACTGCAGCATGAAATGCCTGGCCTCGAGGGAGCCTCCTGCCTTGGCCTCCTGAGTAGTTGGAACTTTAACCCTGCGTCACTAAGCACAGCCAATTCTTTTTTTATTTTTTCTTTTTTTTAGAGACAGGGCCTTGCTATGTTGCCTGGGCTGGTCTTGAACTCCTGGGCTCAAGCGATCCAGTCTCCTTAAAATCACTCTACACCTCTGCTCTAATCCACCATGGGCTGAATGCCACAATGGGGACCTTACCCAAGCACTTCGGCTCCTTTAGGGTAAAAAAGGGACTTCTTGCTATTGTCTCCATAGATTTTTATCCACAAATAAGATGACATCTTTAATCTTAACATTGAGAATTAAGTGATCAATATCTTCACAGAAATTACAAATCTGATTATTGAAATTAGGCAAATCACTTCAATGTGCATTCTAACTCTATTCAGAAGAACAAAATCTGGCTTTCATTAATAGTGATAAATATTCCAGATTATTGATTTCATTCTGAATTTTTGTAATTTAGTTGTGGTAGGCAAAGAAAACATACTTGCCTTAGCCTGGTAACATTCAGAAACCTGTATAGACGAGGTGGTCACCATCTTAAATAGTTACCTATGTGCCAAAAAGTAAATTGAATGCTGAACTGGCTTTATAAATAATGGTTTTTTTTTTGAGACAGACTTTCACTCTTGTTGCTGGAGTGCAGTGGTGCAATCTCGGCTCAATGCAATCTCTACCTCCCGGGTTCCAGCGATTCTCCTGCCTGAGCCTCCTGAGTAGCTGGGATTACAGCCATGCACTACCATGCCCAGCTAATTCTGCATTTTTAGTAGAGACGGGGTTGGTCTCGAACTCCCAACCTCAGGTGATCCGCCCGCCTCAGCCACCCAAAGTGCTAGTATTACAGGTGTGAGTCACTGCACCTGGATAAATAATTTTAAAAGTAACTGAATAACCTAAGTATTTCCCTGTGGATTCCACGAGGATCACGTCTTGATCAGCAATGTGCAAAAACTGAACCAGTGAGTGATCCTGTTCTGTCAACAGCTCAATGACGAACACCAGTAGTCCAAAAACAAAAGCACAAAAATTGTATATAACAGTTGCACAAAATCAAATATTTCTTAGTTTTCAAATAAGAAATTCTAACTTGTAGTATTTAGCCTTTGATGATCTAAGGAGGAAAGATTCATTAGAAATAAAGATGACAGGGCCGGGCGCGGTGACTTAAGCCTGTAATCCCAGCACTTTGGGAGGCCGAGGCGGGTGGATCGCGAGGTCAAGAGATCGAGACCATCCTGGTCAACATGGTGAAACCCCGTCTCTACTAAAGATACAAAAAGCGCCGGGCGCGGTGGCTCAAGCCTGTAATCCCAGCACTTTGGGAGGCCGAGGCGGGTGGATCACGAGGTCGAGAGATCGAGACCATCCTGGTCAACATGGTGAAACCCCGTCTCTACTAAAAGTGCAAAAAAGTAGCTGGGCATGGTGGCGCGTGCCTGTAATCCCAGCTACTCAGGAGGCTGAGGCAGGAGAATTGCCTGAACCCAGGAGGCAGAGGTTGCAGCGAGCCGAGATCACGCCATTGCACTCCAGCCTGGGTAGCAAGAGTGAAACTCCATCTCAAAAAAAAACAAAAACAAAAAAAAAAAACAAACAAAAAAAGAAATAAAGATGACAGAACTATCTGGTGGTGGTAGAACAGATCTCAGGAATTATTTCATGCACAGCAGGAAATTTCATAACCAAAACAGGAGAAAAACAGGGGCTGGGCATAGTGGCTCATGCCTGTAATCCCGGCACTTTGGGAGGTTAGGGCAGGCAGGTAGGTCACTTGAAGTCAGAGTTCGCGAACAGCCTGGCCAACATGGCAAAATCCTGTCTCCAGTAAAAATACAAAAAATTAGCCAGGTGTGGTGGTGCAGCCTGTAATTCCAATTACTTGGGAAGCTGAGGCAGGGAGAGGCTGCAGTGAGCCAAGATCATGACACTGCACCCCAGCCTGGGTGACAGAGCGAAACTCCATCTCAAAAAAAAAGTTAAGTTGAATATAAGAAAAAGGCACAAGGATACAAGTTCTCATTTAAAGGTAAAGAAGACAAGAGTAGCTGCATGGAGTGGTTCACTCCTGTGATCCCAGCACTTTGGGAGGCCAAGGCAGGGGGATCACAATGTCTGGAGTTCAAGACCAGCCTGATCAACATGGTGAAACCCGTCTCTACTAAAAATACAAAACTTAGCCAGGCGTGAGGGTGGGTACCTACAATCCCAGCTACCTGGAAGGCTGATGCAGAATTGCTTGAACCTCAAAGGTGGAGGTTGCAGTGAGCTGAGATCATGCCACTGCACTCCAGCCTGGACGACAGAATGAGACCCTGTCTCAAAAAGAAAAAAGAAGCCAAGAGTGAGAGCTGTCAAGTAACTCACACCCAGGGCTTTTTCTCAGCACCACGTGGCCTCCCTCTTTGTGGTTGAATGTTATGAAATGCCTGTAGGAAACAGAAACAGCTCGTTTCCAAAGAAAGGTAAGTTAACGGCCGGGGGCGGTGGCTCAAGCCTGTAATCCCAGCACTTTGGGAGGCCGAGGCGGGTGGATCACGAGGTCGAGAGATCGAGACCATCCTGGTCAACATGGTGAAACCCCATCTCTACTAAAAACAAAACAAAAAAAAATTAGCTGGGCATGGTGGCGTGTGCCTGTAATCCCAGCTACTCAGGAGGCTGAGGCAGGAGAATTGCCTGAACCCAGGAGGCGGAGGTTGCGGTGAGCCGAGATTGCGCCAGTGCACTCCAGTCTGGGTAACAAGAGCGAAACTCCATCTCAAAAAAAAAAGAAAGGTAAGTTAATATAACTAGTTCAAAGGAACACAGACCCCCTCCAACAAAAGAAAAACAAAACTGAGGTACAGACATGTCAAGTTTCAAAGAAAAAAAAGCTCAAAATCCCTTGTTGAATGAGATACACATGTATGCTTACTTCACATTATTTTAGGAAACTACCTCAGTGTTTCAAAATTAATATACATAGTTTGAGATGCAGTCTCGCTCTGTCACCCAGGCTGGAGTGCAGTGGCGCCATCTCGGCTCACTGCAGCCTCACTGCTGGGACTACAGGTGTGGCCACCGCGACCAGCTTTTTTCTCTTTTTTTGAGATGGAGTTTTGCTCGTTACCCAGGCTGGAGTGCAGTGGTGCGATCTCAGCTCACCACAACCTCTGCCGCCTGGGTTCAAGTGATTCTCCTGCCTCAGCCTCCCGAGTAGCTGCGACCACAGGCACGCACCACCATGCCTGGCTATTTTTTGTATTTTTAGTGGAGATGGGGTTTCACCATGTTGGCCAGGATGGTCTCCATCTCTTGACCTCGTGATCCGCCCACCTCAGCCTCCCAAAGTGCTGGGATTACAGGCGTGAGCCACTGCGCCCGACCTTTTTTTTCTATCTTTAGTAGAGACACGACCGTTTTTTTCCTATCTTTAGTACAGACAGGGTTTTACCATGTTGGCCAGTCTGGTCTCAAACTCCTGACCGCAAGTGATCTGTCTGCCTTGGCCTCCCAAAGTGCTGGATTACAGGCGTGAGCCACCAGGCCTGGCCAGTAGTTTAAGCATCATGAAGTATGGATGCTGGTAGGAAGAAAACACCAACACTCTGACCATCACAGAACCCTGCATGTCACCAGTGTTTTCCTTCCTGTCCCAGGCACTGACTTCAGCTAACCAATGGCCAACAGTTTATTCCTACATCCCTCTTAATCGAGGCTTTTTTTTTTTTTTTTTTGAGACAGGTCTTGCTCTGTTGCCCAGGCTGGAGTGTAGTGGCATGATCATGGCTCACTGAAGCCTCAACCTCCTGGGCTCAGGTGATCTTCCTGTTCAGCCTTCAGAGTAGCTGTGACTACAGGCATGCACCATTGTACCTGGCTAATTTTGCATTTTTTGTAGCAATGAGGTTTCACTATGTTGCCAAGGCTGGTCTTGAACTCCTGGTCTCAAAGGACCTTCCCACCTTGGCCGCCCAGTATTGAGATTAAAGGCATAAGCCATAGCACCCAGCCTACTGAGGATTTATTTGTCTTCTCTGTCTTTTCTCTTAATAGGATATTCCAAAACAGTGTTGTACCATAATGGTGAAAACTGATATTTTGTTACAATTACGTCAGTGTGCTCTTGTGTTTCACCATTCAGTTGAAGGTAGCTGCTGAGAGGACAGGAACAGCTTTACGATTTGAATTAGGGCTGGTGAACTGGCCCTCCGGCTAAACCACACCATCTGTTGATGGGCATTTGGGTTCTTTCTACCTGTTGGCTATTATAAAACAGGCTGCCATGAGCACTTTCGGTTTATATGGATGGTTTGCTTTCTAAGTTGCATTCTTTTTTTTTTTGTTTTGTTTTGAGACGGAGTTTCGCTCTTGTTACCCAGGCTGGAGTGCAATGGCGCGATCTCGGCTCACCGCAACCTCCGCCTCCTGGGCTCAGGCAATTCTCCTGCCTCAGCCTCCTGAGTAGCTGGGATTACAGGCATGTGCCACCACGCCCAGCTAGTTTTTTGTATTTTTAGTAGAGACGGGGTTTCACCATGTTGACCAGGATGGTCTCGATCTCTCGACCTCGTGATCCACCCGCCTCGGCCTCCCAAAGTACTGGAATTACAGGCTTGAGCCACCATGCCCGGCCTCAAATTCTTGACCTCAGGTGATCAACCCATCTTGGACTCCCGAAGTACTGGGATTACAGGTGTAAGCCACCGTGCCCAGTCTATTTATGTATTACTTTGTTTATTTTTGTGAGACAAGGTCTCACTCTATCCCATAGGTGGGAGTACAGTGGCATCATCACGGCTCACTGCAGTCTCCATGTCCCCAGGCTCCAGCCATCCTCCCACCTCAGCCTCCCGAGCAGCTGAGATTATATGCACGTGCCACCACCAAGCCTGGCTAGCTGTTTTTTTTTTTTTTATATATATAGAGACAGGGTTTTGCCATGTTCCCAGGCTGGGAAAGTCTCAGACGTCTAGGTTCAAGGAATCCTCCTGCCTCAGCCTCCCAAAAGTGCTTGAATTACAGGCATGAGTCATGCCTGGCCTTTACTTTTATTTTTGATTTATATATTTGAGACAGAGTCTCGCTCTGTCACCCAGGCTGAAGCACAGTGGAGTGATCTCGGCTCACCGCAATCTCTGCCTCCTGGGTTCAACCCATTCTTCTGCCTTAGCCTCCCAAGTAGCTGGGATTACAGGAATGTACCACCAAACCCAGCTAATTTTTATATTTTTAGTAGAGATGGGGTTTTGCCACGTAGGCCAGGCTGGTCTGGAACGCCTGACCTCAGGTGATTCACCCACATTAGCCTCCCAAAGTCCTGGGATTACAGGCGTGAGCCACCACATCCAGACTATTTCTATTTATTATTTTTGAGACAGAGTCTCGCACTGTCACCCAGGCTGTAGTGCAGTGGCGTGATCTTGGCTCACTGCAATCTCTGCCTCCTGAGTTCAAGCAATTCTCCTGCCTCAGCCTCCCAAGTAGCTGGGACTACAGGCATGCACCACCATGCCCAGCTAATTTTTTTTGTGTTTTTAGTAGAGATTGGGTTTCACCACGTTGGCCAGGATGGTACTATCTCCTGACCTCGTGATCCACCTACCTTGGCCTCCCAAAGTGCTGGGATTACAGGTGTGAGCCACCGCACCCAGCCAACTAGATTTTATTTTTGAGACACTGTCTCGCTCTTGCCCAGGCTGGAATGTAGTGGTGTCATCTCGGCTCACTGCAACCTCTGTCTTCTGGGCTTAAGCAATTCTCCAACTCAGCTTCCCAAAAAATAGCTGGGACCTCAGGCACGTGGCATCACAGCTCGCTAGTTTAATTAATTTATTTATTTTGGTAGTGATAGCAGTCTTGCTATGTTGCCCAAACTGGTCTTGAACTCCTGGGCTCAAGTGATTCCTCTGCCTTGGCCTCTCAAAGAGCTGGGATCATAGGCATGAGCCACACTGCACCTGGCCAGTCTTTCACATTTCTAAAGCCTACTGGGACTGACAGGGATTCTGCTGAATCTACAGGTCAACTTGTGGAAAAATTGGTATTTTTCTATTCAAACTAGCAGGAAAAAAAAAGAAGAAACTATTACTGACGCACTCTGTATATGTGACAAAAGTAATGTTTCAGAAAAGATGATATCCAAGAAGTATTTAAACTAACCTTCTGCAATATTGGTGTTTCCTTTAAAAAAAAAAAAGGTGCTTATCTTTTAAAAATATATGCAGCACTTTGGGAGGCTGAGGCGGGTGGATCACGAGGTCGAGAGATCGAGACCATCCTGGTCAACACGGTGAAACCCCGTCTCTACTAAAAATACAAAAAAAATTAGCTGGGCATGGTGGCACGTGCCTGTAATCCCAGCTACTCAGGAGGCTGAGGCAGGAGAATTGCCTGAACCCAGGAGGCGGAGGTTGCGGTGAGCCGAGATCGCACCATTGCACTCCAGCCTGGGTAACAAGAGGGCAAGAGGGAAACTCTGTCTCAAAAAAAAAAAAAAAAAAAAAAAAAAAAATATATATATATATATATATATATATATATATATATATATATGCAGTACTGAACCATTTATGAATGAAACAGAATGTTGTCTGGGATCTAATTCCAAACCATCTGGGTTGAGGGAGTTAAACCTAAACGAGATTGGCTACGTGTTAATTACTGAAGCACAATGATCCATGTGGCCGGGGTGGCCCGTTCTTCTCTCTAGCTTTGCATGTTTGAAAAGCCTCATAAGGCCGGGCGCGGTGGCTCAAGCCTGTAATCCCAGCACTTTGAGAGGCCGAGGCGGGTGGATCACAAGGTCAAGAGATCGAGACCATCCTGGTCAACATGGTGAAACCCCGTGTTTACTAAAAAATCCAAAAAAATTAGCTGGGCATGGTGTCGCGTGCCTGTAATCCCAGCTACTCAGGAGGCTGAGGCAGGAGAATTGCCTGAACCCGGGTGGCGGAGGTTGCGGTGAGCCGAGATCGCGCCATTGCACTCCAGGCTGGGTAACAAGAGCGAAACTCCGTCTCAAAAAAAAAAAAAAAAAAAAAAAAAAGAAAAGCCTCATAATAAGAACATCAAACCAAACAGTAGTATAGTGTCAAACCACGGTAGTATCCTTAGATTTTTTTCCCCTAGAATTAACATTATGGCCTAAACTAATCTATCAACGAGACTTAAAAACTCACCATTTAGTAATATACTCACCAGTAATTTCCCCATTCAATCATGGTTCCTGGCTGAAAACAGATTTAGATTTGGTTTGTTAGTTCTTCTGTGGAAAAAATATAGAAACAGCAAATAGCAGTATAAAAAAACATTAAGTGACAAACTAACTTTAAAAAATCTCTTTTTATTTTGAGACAGTCTCGCTCTGTTGCCCAGGCTGGAGTGCAGTGGCTCCATCTCAGCTACTGCAACCTCTGCCTCTTGAGTTCAATTGATTCTCCTGCCTCAGCCTCCCGAGTAGCTGGTATTACAGGCGGCTGCCACCACGTCCGGCTAAGTTTTTGTATTTTTAGTAGAGACAGAATTTCACCATGTTGGCCAGGCTAGTCTCAAACTCCTGGCCTCAAGTGATCCACCCATCTTGGCCTCCCAAAGTGCTGGGATTATAGGAGTGAGCTATTGTACCCAGCCAAAACTTAATTTTTTTAATTTAATAGAGACAGGGTCTCACTATGTTGTTCAGGCTGGTCTCAAACTTCCAGGCTCAAGAGATCCTTCAACCTTGGCCTCCCACAGTGTTGGGATTACAGGCGTTAGCCACTGCACCTGGCCTGTATCTCTTTTAATGATGCTGCTACATGGGGCTTTCTTTCTAGTCCTCAGTAGGAAAATGTCTAGAAAGTGTTATGAAATATTATTGCCCTTTATTCTTACCACACTGTATAATTTTTTAACAGTTACAATATTTATTAGCTGCTCTCCTTTAACCACAATAGATGGTGCATATTATACTTCGTCCTGCACCTTAGGTCTTTCTTCTTAAAAAAAGAAATGCTGTTTGGAAAAATATCAAATAATAAGCATTATGCGTAAGGCCATAAAACGCACAAGAGCTTAGCCTGGTGACAGTGTGAGACCCAGTCTTAAAATATGCATACATATTTATATATATGTGTGTGTGTCTGCGTGTATATATACCGATGCTAAACACACAACACAGGATGTACACACAAGTTCTGCTGTCAGCCTTACAAAGTGCTTGTGCTTATTCACAGAACAGCAAAAGGAGTAACTCGTATTTCTGTACTTACTCGGAGTTGGTAAGACCTGAGTTCATATATATTAGGTCCTGATCGTGGGACAGGCTCATTCCAGAAACTGAACTCCAATAGGAGCTGATTCTTCCTAGAGAGAAGCATGTCACTTCTTGCCTTACGGAATTCCAAAAAGTCCTTTGATTAAAAAAAACGTGCTCATGAAATCTTCTAATACTTATATATAAGCCCATTTCAGTAACATTTATGTTCCTACAGAATACTATAATAATAAGCAGGTCCCAGTTGGCCTGAGACAGTCCCAGGTTACATGTGTTGAGCTGGTGTAATCATTAATAGCATTCCTTTTCAGTCTCGTAAGTGTCCAGGTTTAGATGACAAATTATGTAGTGATCCTAATTATTTAGACGGCAATGTAAACCAATTTAATTTTCTTTATTTTTAGATTCTTCTAACAGTGTTTGATAGAAGTGGCATCAATAGAAGTGGCACGCAGACTACAAAACAGCAGATAATTCAAAAGCTATTTATATTTGTCTGGAAAGCTACACAAAAGATTTTCTTTCCTAATGATGTGTAGCTGTTAAATTTCTCCCTACTGCTGAGCACCTGCTAGTGAAGAGAGGGTGGAAAGCAAAGTCAGCCCAAGGTAAAGTATATGTGTTTGGAAGACAGTTCCTGAAACAGACAGATTTAGGTCATCCAGGGATAACTGTGTCTGCCATGCTGATTGATACTCAGTCACCACTTTGTTGTTGTTGTTGTTGTTGAGACACGAGTCTCACTCTGTTGCCCAGGCTGGAGTGCAGTGGTGTGATCTTGGCTCACTGCAACCTCTGCCTCTCAGGTTCAAGTGATTCTCGTGCCTCAGCCTCTCACGTAGCTGGGATTACAAGTGTGCACCAGCACGCCTGATTAATTTTTTTTTTTTTTTTTTTTTTTTTTTTTTTTTTTTTTGAGACGGAGTTTCGCTCTTGTTACCCAGGCTGGAGTGCAATGGCGCGATCTCGGCTCACCGCAACCTCCGCCTCCTGGGTTCAGGCAATTCTCCTGCCTCAACCTCCTGAGTAGCTGGGATTACAGGCACGCGCCACCATGCCCAGCTAATTTTTTGTATTTTTAGTAGAGACGGGGTTTCACCATGTTGACCAGGATGGTCTCGATCTCTCGACCTCGTGATCCACCCGCCTCGGCCTCCCAAAGTGCTGGGATTACAGGCTTGAGCCACCGCGCCCGGCCAATTTTTGTATTTTTTTTTTTTTTTTTTTTTTTTGAGACAGAGTTTCCCTCTTGTTACCCAGGCTGGAGTGCAATGGCGCGATCTCGGCTCACCGCAACCTCCGCCTCCTGGGTTCAGGCAATTCTCCTGCCTCAGCCTCCTGAGTAGCTGGGATTACAGGCACGCGCCACCATGCCCAGCTGATTTTTTGTATTTTTTAGTAGAGACGGGGTTTCACCATGTTGACCAGGATGGTCTCGATCTCTCGACCTCGTGATTCACCCGCCTCGGCCTCCCAAAGTGCTGGGATTACAAGCTTGAGCCACCGTGCCCGGCCCAATTTTTGTATTTTTAGTAGAGATGAAGTTTTACCATCTTGGCCAGGCTGATCTCAAACTCCTGGCCTCAACTGATATACCTGCCTTGGCCTCCCAAAGTGCTGGGATTATAGGCGTGAGCCACTACGCCCGGCCCAGTCATCAGTTTTAAGGTACCACTTTATCAGTTTCAAAGTACAACTGACTTTTTTTTTTTTTTTTTTTTTTTTGAGATGGAGTCTTACTCAGGTTGGAGCGTAGTGGCACGATCTCAGCTCACTGCAACCTCCGCTTCCCAGGTTCAAGCTATTCCCCTGCATCAGCCTCCTGAGTAGCTGGGATTACAGGCACACACCACCTTGCCCAGCTAAATTTTTTGTATTTTAGCAGAGACAGGATTTCACCATCGCCAGGATGGTCTAAATCTCCTGACCTCATGATCCACTCGCCTCGGCCTCTCAAAGTCCTGGGATTACAGGTGTGAGCCACTGCGCCCGGCCTACAATTGACTTTTACAATAAGAACTATTATTTTAACAGTATTACAACTGTTTATGTTTAAATACAACTTCAGGAGTCCAAACAATAAAATTTGTGACAAAAATGAAGTTTATTAACAAAAACTGAAGACAGAAAAGTCATTTAATTCTGTACTAACATCCACATATCATTAGTCTAAGTAAACATTTTTCAAAATTTACCTTATTTTCTCTGAGTTTATTCATGACTTCTGTGAGGGCTGGATAGCCTCCTTCATACCTCCAGAGGTGGACTGAAATGCATTTAAAAAAATAATATACATTCAGAATTTCATGATTCATGATACTATTTGAAAATGTTCTAGCCGGGCACGGTGGCTCAAGCCTGTAATCCCAGCACTTTGGGAGGCCAAGGTGGGTGGATCACGAGGTCAAGAGATGGAGACCATCCTGGTCAACATGGTGAAACCCCGTCTCTACTAAAAATACAAAAAATTAGCTGGACATGGTGGCGCGTGCCTGTAATCCCAGCTACTTAGGAGGCTGAGGCAGGAGAATTGCCTGAACCCAGGAGGCGGAGGTGGCGGTGAGCCGAGATCGCGCCATTGCACTCCAGCCTGGGTAACAAGAGTGAAACTCCGTCTCAAAAAAAAAAAAAAAAAAAGAAAATGTTCTAGATAGGTATAATGTTATCACAACACAAAACTGTAGACTGGGTGTGGTGGCTTGAGCCTGTAATCCCAGCACTGTGGGAGGCTGACGCAGGAGGATCACTTGAGGTCAGGTACTCCGGACCAGACTGGCCAACATGGTGAAACCCCATCTCTACTAAAAATACAAAAATTAGCTGGGTGTAGTGGCATGTGCCTGTAATCCCAGCTACCTGGGAGGCCGAGGCAGGAGAATCACTGGAACCCAGGAGGCAGAAGCTGCAGTGAGCCGAGATACCATGCACTCCAGCCTGGGCAACAGAGCGAGATTCCGTCTCACAAAACAAAACAACTGTAATGCGCCATGTGCTGGCCTCTAAGTTACATCATAAAGTTTCAATAATAGATTCAAACATTGAAAGCTATTTTAAAAGGTTTTTTTTTTTTTGCATGAATTGTTGAAGAAACTACTTTAATCATAAAATTAGACTGAGACTTGGAAAGCTTTGATAAGAACAAGCATTAAATTAGAAAGTTGCTTAAGTGTTACATAAGGCTTAAGGAAAAAGTGTTAACTCCAAAGAGTTCGCTTCCTACCAGCTTGGTCCTGCTCGCCATACCACGTGTTCCAAGTCCCCACCAAAGTACAAGGGTAGTGTTTATCTTCGTGAATCTTTGGCAACACCTCTTGACTTAAAGAGAAGAAACAGCAACACTAATTAAACAACCAGCAAAACTTGACCAGGTGGACAGCACCTGATCAGTAACAGGCAAAAGACTACTCTAGTGTTCTAACAACTGACCTTAGAACATGCTCATGATAAAACGACATGTGGAATTAACCCTCTGGATGAATTCTCTTGAACTCCAACACCCTGCTGTTCAGAAGCTTAGGTTTCTGATACCCCAACTATCTAGAAGAGCTGTTGCACCGGTATAAAGATGGTACAGAGACACCAAAGGTTCCAGGATTTCAGGAATCTACTATTTTCCACTTGAGGGGGAAAAAAAATACCACCAAAAAACGTTCTGTTGGTTCCAAAGACAGGAAGAATGAGAGACAAGGGAAGAGCAGAAAAGAACGCAGAAGAAATAGGGGAGATGGAAGGGAGGAAAGTCATGTTCAAGACAGAGGCAGACGACACAAGCAACACCAGCAGGCAGAGGAAACAGGAGCAGAGAACAAGCTGGCCTTCAGGAAGGAGGAAGACAGAGCTGGAACACAACACATTCTGGAAGCGACCCCAACCTCCAATAGTCCCCAAGGGCATCAACGTGGCAGAAGAATCAAATTAAAGCTACAATGTGAAGCATAGATTACTCAACTCAACGGGCGGAGGGGGTGAGGGGTATCACGTAGTCTTGTACCAAACACACCGATTCATTCCCACTCACTGTGCAGGGACGGGGGCAAAGCCATGACAGGTCACGGCAGTGTATGAATTTCACAGGGGTGTCAGCGGGCAGCCTGGTTCCATGCCTGCCTATGGTCCAGATTCTAGTGTCCAGGGAAGGGCAAAGGAAGCGTGCAACTGTTTTATACCAAGAGAAAAGCTAAAGCCTGCACACTTTTCAAACAGAAAAACGATGATGAAAAAGTATCACAGATTCAACAATGGATGCAAAAGGGGTCAAGGGCCAGAAGTGGAACCTGTTCACATCACTAGCTGACGCTGAGTGATACTTAGCTAGCGATTAGCACCAGATGCTGGGGCTACAGGAGCGGGGTATTTAAGTACCATGCGCTAACCAATCGGGCCACTGGAGCTCCGTAGGACCGGGGATGTCCACATGAACAGAGAAAAGTTCCAAACGGCCCATGTTTAACTAACTGAAAACCCACACACCTTTATGACCCAGTATAGTGACCACATCCTGTGTACTTGAGGAAGAGTACCATATACTTTTTAAATTCGGATCTGATATTAAATGTATCTGATGTGTAACTCATGAACGTTCAGAGTAACATGGGATTCATGAGACCCGAGGACAGAGAGAGAGGAATTACGCTAGGAAAATGTCCGTCGAATCTTTCCTTTTGGTTGTATGACATGAGCAGGAATAAACGACCCTGCATTGGAGGCAGCCCAGGAAGGAAGCCCAGTACCCAGGACCCAGGTGGGATCCAGAGAGGGGCCTGGAGACAGGGCCTAGCTTCTTCACCAACACAAAGTCACACATGGATTTGTGGCCACTCCTCTTTGCTGGGGACCCCAAACCTGCTCTTGGGAGCCCTGGCCTTACCTGAATGGAGGTTGTAAGGCAGGCAGTACTTGTACCCAGAACTGGATGGGTTGGGCAGAATCCCATTATTGGGACCCCTAAAAACCAGGCAGGAGTTAAGTCTTTATGTTCTGGAAACAGGGAGCTGCTGAAAGTTTCAGAGAAAAGAAAAAACGTGATGAAAAAAGAAAACAGAACTCAAGCAGATCAATCTGACAAACTTTGGAGTAATGTATCACAGGGCAGGGAGGAGACACAGGTATAGCCTGGAGCCCAGAAAGGTAGTCAGTAAAAAGGCTGCTTGGGAATGCGGCTCAAGAGGCTTGGAGGGCGAGACAGAGAAAGAAACAAGAGAAGGAAAATACATGTCCGATGAAGAATGCAGGGCTCTAGGTGACAGACTCATCACAGAGAACTAAGAAACGGGCTGAGGAAAACAAGGTGAGCCGCACAGACATGGAATTTGGAAGAGCAAGGTGATTCTACATGCCGAGTTTGAAGTGAGAACACGACATCAAATAGAAATATGAACAGACAGCCAGAAATCCAAGACAGGAGATGAAGCGATAAGACAGGGCAGAAAAGGTAATCCAGGAAAACATCTGTACACGGAAAAATTCCATTTTATGAGAAAAGACTTAGAAATTAACATCTGCTTTGTTTTAAGGCATTTTTTAATATAGAGAAATGTGCTGAAATGAGCAAGAAATTCAATGCTAGTATTACATTTCATAAACTATCTTTAAAAATAAAACATAACGAAAGATTTTTCTTCTAAAAAGTATGCTGATTATAGGGACAAAATTGTTTGCTTTCTTATCAAAGTAGTAGCTATTAAAGGTAAAAAAAAAACAAACCCAACTTTTTTTTAACAGTTGCTCACAGTGGATCATTAAAATACCATCTCTTTTGAGAGCCAATAAGCTTAGCTCTCCCTTCCGTCTTAAAGTTCACAAATCCTGTAAGAGGGCTTGGATCTCAAATCACAGGAGAGTCAGCGGAAGGGACTTGGATCCTGGAGAACAGAGCAGTTGGGAAGAAATGGCAGCTATGTTCAAATACATACGGGACTCTCCCAGGGCAGTTTCACTTAGGAGAATCAGTGAAGGATTGAGAGACGCGAATTCATACTCCTAGCAATCAGAGCTGCCCCGAGACGGAACTTCCTTCACCACAGGCAGTCAGGAAGGTCTGCTGAAAGGACTCCAGCACTGGATAGGCAGATGGGTCAGACAGTCTTGCAAAGGTCCTCCAAGCCTAAGAGTCTGGTGACAGTCTAAAGTCTGACAGCCTATGTGATGATTTAGCTGTGTGAGTGCTTAAAATCAAAATGCCTTTGGCAATCCTACACAAAGCTCAGTGTAAGAGCCTCTGAACGTTCAGGTTCAAAGGACAGGGACGAAAGATCGCTGTCTATGCTATCAAGTGTTAGTGGAATTAACTAACAAATACCATCATTATTTTTCCCCAAGTAAAGGATAGTTTGGTATACACACCAAATTTTGTTGTATGCTTCTAGGCATTCCGGTTTAACATTGTGAACTGAAACAAAAGAAAATTCAACGATAAACTTAGGAACAAACGGGAAAAGAAAGTCAACTAGAAAGATAGCAAACTTGTCACTCACACTGTAATTTGTAGAGACTGCTCGTTTCCTTTTTGGCTAGGAGATTGGAGTGAGCATCTTTTCTTGGATCAACTTTCCGAACAAACAAAGATTTAAGCCAGCTGTCTTCTCGAGATCTGTTGCTGGAAGATGTCCATGTCCTACAGAATAACAAGGCCAACTTTATTAACACATAATTTATTAACTTTCATCTTATAATTAAATTTCTACCATGAATGCTGTCAGAAAGTGAGGATAAATTTGACTGAAGTCACAAACTATACTTTCCTCATGAATTTTTTCATTTTTTTCTGATTGGGTCTTGCCCTGTCACCCAGGCTGAAGTGTGGTGGTGCGATAGCTCACTGTAGCTCACTGTAGACTCAAATTCCTGGGATTGCAATCCATTGTGAGCAAATGTTAATTCCTGATCCTCCCACCTCAGCCTCCCGAGAAGCTGGGACTAGAGGCATGTGTCATCTTGTGTGGTTAATTAAAAAAAATTTTTTTTGTAGGGGTAGGGTCTTGCTATGTTGCCCAAGCTGGTCTCAACTCCTGGCCTCAGGCAATGCTCCCACTTCAGCCTCTCAAAGTGCTGGGATTATAGGTGTAAGCCACTGCCACCAGCCCTACTCACAAATTTCTATGTGCATGTTTAATTCCCATACAACAGCTAACAGGAATACAAGTTTGTTGACTCCCTAGAGGGCAGCGTGGCGTCATCCATATCAGAGTGGAAATCGTGTACGACTGTGGCCCAATGACACTTGTGATTATGTGCTGCAGCCACAACTATATTCAACCAGAGCTGAACACATTCACTGCTGTCTTGTTTCCAGCTCTTTCCTGGCACAGGCCATTTCAATAGCCATTCACACAGACCGGTCAAAAGAATCAGGAAATATTCCAGTCAGAAAATATGCACTCAAGGCCGGGCGCGGTGGCTCAAGCCTGTAATCCCAGCACTTTGGGAGGCCGAGGCGGGTGGATCACAAGGTCGAGAGATCGAGACCAACCTGGTCAACATGGTGAAACCCCGTCTCTACTAAAAATACAAAAAAAATTAGCTGGGCATGGTGGCGCGTGCCTGTAATCCCAGCTACTCAGGAGGCTGAGGCAGGAGAATTGCCTGAACCCAGGAGGCGGAGGTTGCGGTGAGCCGAGATCGCGCCATTGCACTCCAGCCTGGGTAACAAGAGTGAAACTCCGTCTCAAAAAAAAAAAAAAAAGAAAAGAAAATATGCACTCAATAAAGCAATGAAGTACATCTACACATACTGATGTGATGGCATTTCTGAGACAAACTATGTAAAAAACCAGGCACAGAACAGCACTATATATACACCTGCAAAGTGAGCTGTTAAAGAGTGATTACTTTTTTTTTTTTTTAAAGATGGGGTTTCACCATGATGGCCAGGCTAGTCTTGAACTCCCGAACTCAGGTGATCCACCCACCTCAGCCTCCCATAGTGCTAGGATTACAGGCGTGAGCTACCACACCCGGCTAAGACTGATTACTTTCATGAAGGTGCAGAGGATTTAAAAAAAAAAAAAAAGAGTGATTACATCCGGGGGACGTGAAGGGGCCTGGGGTCGGAGTAAAGATTTTTTTCTTGGCCGGGCGCGGTGGCTCAAGCCTGTAACCCCAGCACTTTGGGAGGCCGAGGCAGGTGGATCACGAGGTCAAGAGATCGAGACCATCCTGGTCAACATGGTGAAACCCCGTCTCTATTAAAAATACAAAAATTAGCTGGGCATGGTGGCGTGTGCCTGTAATCCCAGCTACTCAGGAGGCTGAGGCAGGAGAATTGCCTGAACCCAGGAGGCGGAGGTTGCGGTGAGCCGAGATCGCGCCATTGCACTCCAGCCTGGGTAACAAGAGCGAAACTCCGTCTCAAAAAAAAAAAAAAAAAAGATTTTTTTCTTTTCTGTATAACCTTCTGGACTGTCTGAACAACTTCTACACACACACACACACACACACACACACACACACACGAGATAGAGTCTCACTTTGTCACCCGGGCTGTAGTGCAGTGGCATGATCTCTGCTCCCTGCAACCTCCACTTCCCAGGTTCAAGTGATTCTCCTGCCTCAGCCTCCTGAGCAGTTGGGACTATCGGCACATGCCACCGTGCCCAGTTAATTTCTGTATTTTTAGTAGAGGTGGGTTTTCATCATGTTGGCAAGCCTGGTCTTGAACTCCTGACCTCAGGGGATCCACATGCCTCAGCATACCAAAGTGCTGGGACTATAGGTGTGAGCTACCACACCCAGCCAATTCCCCATGTTTATTTTACATTTTAAGTTCATTAAACAGAAATTGTGTCTACAATTTTTCTGTTTAAAATACATTGCAAAAGCTTAGGAATAACAATCATGAAAAATTAAGAAAAGGATATAATAACAGTTTCTAAAAATAATGACTAGGAAGTTTCATTAAAATAAGAAATACAAGGCAATGGCTACTGACAGTTTTAAATATATCCTTCCAAAAATACAGAGGCAAACAAATATTATGTATATTTACAGATAGGTAATATTTTCACCAATAAAGGATGCCTTTGAAACAGAAATCTCCCCAGCTGAGCATTTATTTCATATTTCAGTAATACCAAAGTCAGCCTGGGCAGCATAGCAAAACCCTGTCTCTATTAAAAACAAAAAACAAAAGTAGCTGGGCATGGTGGCTCATGCCTGTGGTCCTAGCCGCTTAGGAGCCTGAGGCAGGAGGATTGCTGGAGCCTGCAAGTTCAAGGGTGCAACGAGCTATGACCATGCACAGCACTCTAGCCTGGGCAGCAGAGCAAGGCCTGGCTCTGAAACAAACAGATAATACAAAGGGGTTCCCCTTGGGGTGGATACAATGAGGTAAGGGATATGAAAATGCTTTGTAATCTAAAAATGCAGAGCAGGGGATGAGACTAAGACAATCAACACAGTGCACGCACGAGAACCTCTGAGTGGCATGTCCTTATGAACTTGGGCAGCAACCATCTTGACAAGTGAAAAACAAGCTAGGCCAGTATCATCTCCAACCGTCACACTGAAATCTCCGAGTGCCAGGTGACTAAAGCTGCCTAATATGCTCAGCCTGTGTCGTCATTCCAGCTGCAGCTATGCCAATGGCTGCCAGAGTGGAAGATCTGGCTTGGGTTCTTAACTGACAGTGACAACTGCCAAGATGTCAGGGGGCACTTTCCAGAGGGTAAGGAAGGACGCACTATATAAAACACTAGACTTGAGATGGAGTCAGCATTCTGTGCTGGGCTCTATGGATACAAAGATGAACCAGACACCAAGCCTGTTCAGTCTCAGAAAAAAACCTTCTGGTAAACAGCCAGAGTGGCCACGGACACTGTAAACTCAGACATACGAGCTCAAGTGAACCCACCATCAGCTTGGCCTGGGAGGCACAGGAGAGACTCCAACAGGGACACTCTGGCTCTGTTTCGGAGGGCAAGCAAGACAGGTGGACAAGGCAGGTGTTAATTCCAGTCAAGGGGAACAGCATGTACCGGGCACGGTGTCAGGACACTGAACGGTGTATTTCTGGAATGGCAAGTTGTTTAGCAAGGTAGAAGGGCGTGCAGGAGAATGACAAGATACAACCAGAGGGCGAGGGCGGCTTCACCCTGTGCGGAGTGCGATGCTGGCGAGTTTTCAAAAAAGATCTAAGTGTTGGCCGGGTACTGCGGCTCATGCCTGTAATCCCAGCACTTTGGCAGGCTAATGTGGGCAGATCATCTGAGGTCAGGAGTTGGAGACCTACCTGGGCAACATGGTGAAATCCTGTGTCTACTAAAAAATTTTTAAAAATTGTCCAAGTGTGGTGTTGGGTACCTGTAGTCCCAGCTACTCTGGGGGGTTGAGGCAGGAGAATCACTTGAACCAGGGAGGTGGAGGCTGCAGTGAGCCAAGATCACTTCACTGCATTCCAGCCTGGATGAGAAAGCCAGAAAGAGCAGCCTGGGGACCAGCTCTAGAGAAGTACTCGTTGAGGGGAAGACTGGAAAGAAGAGGAGCAGATGGTCAGGTGGATACCCATGGAAGAAAGCAGATTGTAAGCAGAACCAGTAACCGCCGAAGACATGAGTGTGCAAACAGCACAGCATTAGGAAGCATAGGCCAGGGGAGAGGAGGCTGGCACACCAGTGCCAAGAAGAGTCCTGCCTTAAAGCAGCAGCTCCTGACTTCCCTACCTACCACCTCAGTCCCTCCAGCCCCCTACAGTACTCGTCTTACACACTGCAGCTGCAGAGACCCTGTTCCCACACCCTTCATTTCGAGAAACTTCAAACTCAGCGGAGTTAAAACACGACAATGAAGACTTTTCTGCATCTAGATTTTAAAAACGAACATTTTACTGTTTCCTCTCTATATATACATTTGCTTTTTAATTTCTTTTTTTTTTTTTGAGACAGGGCTGTGTTCTGTTGTGTCAGCTACAGTACAGTGGCATGATCTCGGCTCACTGCCACCTTGGCCTCCTGGGCTCGGGCAATTATCTTGCTTCAGTAACCCATGTAGTGGGACTACAGGCGTGTGCCATCACGCCCAGCTAATTTTCGTATTTTTAGTAGAGACAGGATTTCACCATATTGACCAGGCTGGTCTTGAACTTCTGGCCTCATGTGATCCGTCCACCTTGGCATCCCAAAGTGCTGGGATTACAAGCATACACCACTGCACATGGCCCCATATTCGCTTTTTAATTTCTTTTTTTTTTTTTTTTTTTTGAGATGGAGTCTCATTCAGTCACCAGGCTAAAGGGCAGTGGTGCAATCTCAGCTCCCTGCAACTTCTGCCTCCTGGGTTCAAACGAATCTCCTGCCTCAGCCTCCTGAGTAGCTGGGACTACAGGTGCATGCCACCACGCCCAGCTAATTTCTCTATTTTTAGTGGAGACGGGGTTTCACCATGTTGGCTAGGATGGTCTTGATCTCCCGACCTCATGATCTACCAGCTTCAGCCTCCCAAAGTGCTGGGATTACAGGTGTGAGCCAGCACGCCTGGCCTTAAGAATTCTTTAGATGTGTGGCCGGGCACAGTGGCTCACACCTATCATCCCAGCACTTTCAGAGGTAGAGAGCAGGAGGACTGCTTGAGGCCAGGAGTTCGAGACTAGCCTGGGCAACATAGCAAGACCTTCCCCTGTACAAAAAATTTAAAAATTAGCTGGGTGGCCGGGTGTGGTGATTCATCCCTGTAATACCAGCACTTTGGGAGGCTGAGATGGGTGGATCACTTGAGGTCAGGGGCTTGAGAGCAGCCTGGGCAACGTGGCGAAATCCTATCTCTACCAAAAATACAAAAATTAGCCAGGCATGGTGGTGCACGCCTGCAGTCCCAGCTGCTCGGGAGGCTGAGGCAGGAGAAATACTTGAACTCAGGAGGTGGAGGTTGCAGTGAGCCAAGATCATGCCACTACACTCCAGCCTGGGCGACAGAGTTAGACTCCACCTCAAAAAAAATAAATAAGAAAATAAAAATTAGCTGGGCTCATGGTGTGGGCCTGTAGTTCCAGCTACTTGGGAGGCTGAGGTAGGAGGATCCCTTAAGCCCAGTGAGCCAAGGCTGCAGTGAGCCATGGTAATGTCATTATACACAAGCCAGGGCAAGAGAGCAAGATTGTATCTATAAGGAGAAAAAAAGGAATTCTTAGTTGTCCCCTCCACTGACAGGGTCGAGCCCACACTCTTCGTATGAATCCAGACACGTGGTGCTGAGGGTCGAGCCAGGGCAGTGGCAGTGGAGAGGGTGGAGTCAAAGCACACTAGAGGCAGAACTGACACATTTGGTAAATGACAGATGCGGGGAAAGAAGAAGGCTGAGCCTGGGGAAAACTGTCTGCTTCTGGCCTGGGCCACCACACGGAAGAGGTTTCATTACTGGACAACGAGAACCCAAGAAAAGCAGGCCTCGTGGAAGGAAGACGAGTCACATCCTGGGTACAGCAGCATTTCGAGCACCTGTGGGACACTCGTGCAATGTCCAAGAAGCAGCTGGGAATTCCAAGCTTGCTGCTGAGCAGCGCTAAGGGACACGTGCTGGCTGATGTACACGCAGGGATGAGGCTCCCGGGAGGACTTCCTTCTTCCTTTCTGAAACCGATCCAGCAAGGTCACCCACAACACCCCTGTTGGCAAATCCTGTATTCTTCTGTCATTTTACCTAACCCTTTGGCAGCAGATGGCACTCGCTCCCTCCTCCTGGCCACTGTCATGTAACAATGACCTTGCCAGTTCCCGTCCTACACATTCAGCCTGTAGAGGCTGCACGCCTCAGGGCTTGCTTCGCAGCCCCCCTTCTCTCTCCACACTCTACCTCACGCAATCTCACACATTCTTACGGTTTTTCTTTTCTTTGACACAGGGTCTGGCTCTGTCACCCAGGCTGGAATGCAGTGGTATGATCTTGGCTCAGTGCAACCTCTGCCTCCCAGGTTCGAGCCATACTCCCACCTCAGCCTCCCAAGTAGCTGGGACTACAGGTGCGTGCCACTGCGCCAGGCTCATTTTTATATTTTTTGGAGAGACATGTTTTGCCATGTTGCCCAGGACGGTCTGTAACTCCTGAGCTCAAGCGATCATCCCACCTCAGCCTCCCAAAGTGCTGGAATTACAGCCTGAGCCACTGTGCCCAGCTTCCTATTGTTTAAAAAAAAAATGTTTCATTATAAAAATTTTTATTGGCCGGGTGCGGTGGCTCAAGCCTGTAATCCCAGCACTTTGGGAGGCCGAGGCGGGTGGATCACGAGGTCAAGAGATCAAGACCATCCTTGTCAACATGGTGAAACCCCGTCTCTACTAAAAATACAAAAAATTAGCTGGGCGTGATGGCGCGTGCCTGTAATCCCAGCTACTCAGGAAGCTGAGGCAGGAGAATTACCTGAACCCAGGAGGTGGAGGTTGCGGTGAGCCGAGATCGCGCCATTGCACTCCAGCCTGGGTGACAAGAGCGAAACTCCGTCTCAAAAAAAAAAAATTTTTATTTATGTGCTTATTTATTAGGGACGGAGTTCCGCTACATTGCCCAGGCTGGTCTCAAACTCCTCGGCTCAAGCAATACTCCTGCCTCAGCCTTCCAAAGTGCTGGGATTACAAGCGTGAGTCACCACACCCAGCCTTTATAATGAAAAATTTAAGTCAAATACGAAACAGTATAATGAAATCCATGTGTCTATTAACATTTAGCATTCCTATATACTAACAACTCCCAAATGTTACCTGTAGCCCAGACACCTCCTTTGAGGAGTCACATGGCTAAACGCACTCGAGCGAAACTCCGTCTCAAAAAAAAAAAAAGTGATTAGGCTGGGCATGGTGACTCATGACTGTAAACCTAGCACTTTGGGAGGAGCACACAGCCTTCTCAAGCTTTACCAGGTCCTAAACTCTCTGAATTCTTCCTCCCCAGCTCTCCTGAGTTACTGGTAAGCTCCTGGGTGGCCCTGGGTGCCTTATTCACTGATGTCTCTCAGGAGTCAGCAGTACCTGGCATGTGGAAGGCACTCCTATGTTAGCAGAACAAACAACTCTCAGCAAACTCTCAACTCTCAGTGCCAGCATCCACTTAGCTGGCCACCACCCTTAATTCTGCCCCTCTCCCAAGTCAGAGTGATCTTTTAAAAAAATGATCAGGCCAGGTGTGGTGGCTTACAACTGTAATCCCAGCACTTTAGGAGGTCGCAGCAGGTGGATCACCTGAGGTCAGAAGTTCGAGACCAGTCTGACCAACATGGTGAAAGCTGGTCTCTACAGAAATACAAAAATTAGCTGGTCATTGTGGTAAATGCCTGTAATCCCAGCTCCTCGGGAGGCTGAGGCAGGAGGATCAACTTGAACCTCGGAGGCAGAGGTTGCAGTGAGCCAAGATTGTACCATTGCACTCCAGCCTGGGCAATAAGAGCGAAACTCCATCTCAAAAAAAAAAAAAGTGATTAGGCTGGGCATGGTAACATGGTGACTCATGACTGTAAACCTAGCACTTTGGGAGGCCAAGGCAGATGGATCACTTGAGGCCAGGAGTTCAAGTCCAGCCTGGCCAATGTGGTAAAACCCTGTCTGTGGGTAACACCTCCATGGGCACCGGGGAAGAACTGTCCAGACCCCAGGCACAATTAGTGCCTGAAGAATATCTTAGTTTATAGTGTTATTACTCAGCTATTTCCTTTATACAATCCTTTATATATAATCATATATTAGTTTATAGAATTAGTGCCTGACGTGTAACTTACTGCTTACATATATCTAGCTTATATAATTATACTTAATACTTACATGTAGCATACTTAGTTCTATATTATCTTTCTATATAATCATATAGGTATTATAGTCAGAGCTGTACTGACACATTTAGTGCTGATTTATAGAATCCTTCCATATAACCATACAGTAGTCTGTAGTAGGAGGAAGGCCTAGAGCAGTCACAGAGCAGAAGCAGTACATGGGAGAACAGCCGGACCAGGACGAGAACCAAAGACCCAGGCGGCGGCGGCCCTGCCTGAACGGGCACACGCTGTACGGCAGGCTTGGAGCAGGAGCCTCTCCTCCTGAGAAAGGAGCTGTAGCACCTTGCATCCAGTTCCTGTGGAAAGTCGGCCTCAGGCCTGAGATCCTGGAAGTAACCGCGGGAGAAGAACCCTCTGGTGTGACCAGTCACGGCGGCTGGACACCCTGTCGGTCTTTTTTCCCTTCTGTGCTAGCTCAAAGAATCCTCTCATGGCCGGGCGCGGTGGCTCAAGCCTGTCATCCCAGCACTTTGGGAGGCCGAGGCGGGTGGATCACGAGGTCGAGAGATCGAGACCATCCTGGTCAACATGGTGAAACCCCGTCTCTACTAAAAATACAAAAAACTAGCTGGGCATGGTGGCGCGTGCCTGTAATCTCAGCTACTCAGGAGGCTGAGGCAGGAGAATTGCCTGAACCCAGGAGGCGGAGGTTGCGGTGAGCCGAGATCGCGCCATTGCACTCCAGCCTGGGTAACAAGAGCGAAACTCCGTCTCAAAAAAAAAAAAAAAAAAAAAGAATCCTCTCATAAATATCTTAAGAGAAGAGCACATGCCTGTCAGCTCCCACTGCACTGGCTTACAGTATCCTATTAGAAATCCTTTGAAGTCTCCAGCCCCCAGATAAGAAGGGTTGCACGTGGCACCTGCTGCACACAGCCCACCTCCTTGCCTCAGTGACCTAATGGGGGTGGACCCCTTTTCTGTACACGACCCTCTACTACTGCGCACGGGACTGCCCCATCCCCTACCGTGCATGGCCCACCTCTCTGTCCAGGTGACATAATGGGCCCCCTTGCTTGTGACTCACATGATTATGGATGCCCTATTACTAAGCCTATAGATGATGACCTCACTTACGACCCTGCCCTCTGCTTGTACCTAATAAATACAGAAGCTTCTGGGCATTTGGGGCTCTTGCTGATCTCCGCTCACAGGTGGCGTGGCCCCAAAATCCAGCTGCTCTTCACCAGTTCTTCAGTGTCCTGTCTCTAATTCTCGGATCCTGCACCTCAGCACAGCATAAGGGACACCCCACGACCCTGTGGGGCCCTACAGCCCTACACCTGCCTATACAAAAAACACAAAAAGTTAGCTGCACATGGTGATACGTGCCTGTAGTCCCAGCTAGCTATTCAGGAGGCTGCGGCAGGAGAATTACTTGAATCCGGGAGGCAGAGATTGCAGTGAGCCGAGATCACAGCACTGCACTGCAGCCTGGGTGGCACAGTGAGGCCCTGTCTCAAAAACACAAAAAGGTCAGCTCGATCATGTCACACTACAGCTTATACCTTTAAATGTCTTCCATGGCTCTTAGAATAAAGTCCAAGCTCTCTCACCCTGTTCCCTCCCCTCTTGCACTCCAGCCTACTATACTGGTCTTGGTCTTGGGTTTCCAGTATACCTGGCCTCTTCCCACTCAAGGCTTTTTCACATACTGCCCCTTCAGGTCTCAGCTGAACACCTTCTTCTCCGAGATGCCTTCCACGAACCCACGTGGTGGCTGCCTGACTTCTCAGCCCCTATGCCCACCTGTGCGTCTGTGTTCTGACCGCTGTCGTGGCTCCCTGGGGACAGTCACCATGGCTATTATGCCCAATTCCACATGGCTTCGACCATATCATACACACTAATGTCTGGTAGAACTTGTAGATGAACTGAGTCTACCTAGGTTAAGTTCTAGATGACGTCTGTAGTTCTGAAGAAGCCAACAAGTGGTTGTCAAAAGGTTCAGGAGGACCTAAGAGAGTAACCAACCACCACAGGTCAGACAGAGAAGGACTCCAAGGTCAACACTGCAGTGGGAGGGGGCGGTACTGGGCAGATGCAGGTCCAGCGCTCACGGCGACTGGCTTTGTGACCCCGGGCACATCAGGCTGACATGCTGGGTACCAGAGCTCACGGCGACGGGCTTTGTGACCCCGGGCACATCAGGCTGACATGTTGGGTACCAGCGCTCACGGCGACGGGCTTTGTGACCCCGGGCACATCAGGCTGACATGTTGGGTACCAGTGCTCACGGCGACGGGCTTTGTGACCCCGGGCACATCAGGCTGACATGTTGGGTACCAGCGCTCACGGCGACTGGCTTTGTGACCCCGGGCACATCAGGCTGACATGCTGGGTACCAGAGCTCACGGCGACGGGCTTTGTGACCCCGGGCACATCAGGCTGACATGTTGGGTACCAGCGCTCACGGCGACGGGCTTTGTGACCCCGGGCACATCAGGCTGACATGTTGGGTACCAGCGCTCACGGCGACGGGCTTTGTGACCCCGGGCACATCAGGCTGACATGTTGGGTACCAGTGCTCACGGCGACGGGCTTTGTGACCCCGGGCACATCAGGCTGACATGTTGGGTACCAGCGCTCACGGCGACTGGCTTTGTGACCCCGGGCACATCAGGCTGACATGCTGGGTACCAGAGCTCACGGCGACTGGCTTTGTGACCCCGGGCACATCAGGCTGACATGTTGGGTACCAGCGCTCACGGCGACTGGCTTTGTGACCCCGGGCACATCAGGCTGACATGCTGGGTACCAGTGCTCACGGCGACGGGCTTTGTGACCCCGGGCACATCAGGTTGACATGCTGGGTACCAGAGCTCACGGCGACTGGCTTTGTGACCCCGGGCACATCAGGCTGACATGTTGGGTACCAGCGCTCACGGCGACTGGCTTTGTGACCCCGGGCACATCAGGCTGACATGTTGGGTACCAGCGCTCACGGCGACGGGCTTTGTGACCCCGGGCACATCAGGTTGACATGTTGCGTACCAGCGCTCAAGGCGATGGGCTTTGTGACCCCGGGCACATCAGGCTGACATGTTGGGTACCAGCGCTCACGGCGACTGGCTTTGTGACCCCGGGCACATCAGGCTGACATGCTGGGTACCAGCGCTCACGGCGACTGGCTTTGTGACCCCGGGCACATCAGGCTGACATGTTGGGTACCAGCGCTCAAGGCGACGGGCTTTGTGACCCCGGGCACATGTTGGGTACACAACTTCAGTGTCATCTCTTTTGGAAAGAAAAAAAATACAAACATCACGGGCTCATACTGCCTGTGTGAAAAAAAATGACTTGTGGCCGGTCATGGTGGCTGATGCCTATAATCCCAGCACTTTGGGAGGCTGAGGTGGGTGCAGCACTTGAGGCAAGGAGTTAGAGACCAGCCTGGCCAACATGGTGAAACTCCATCTCTACAAAAATACAAAAAAAAAAAAAAAAAAAATTAGCCGGGCATGGTGGTGGGCACCTGTAATCCTAGCTACTTGGGAAGCTGAGGCAGGAGAATCACTTGAACCCAGGAGGCAGAAGCTGCAGTGAGCAGAGATCACCCCACTGCACTCCAGCCTGGGTGACAGAGTGAGATTCCATCTCAAAAAAGAAAAAACAAGACAAGCCATAGATGCTCAGTAACAATAAAATGATGTTGATTTGTTAATCAATTTGGAGACACAAATATCAAATTAAAATAATTTAAACATCCAAGTCAAGCATCAGTGTTACGAAAGGTCACTGGGCCTTCCTTGCAGCCAGACAAACTTGGGTTCAAATACCTTGTCTAGGCCAGGCCTGATGGCTCACACCTGTAATCCCAGCACTTTGAAAGGCCGAGACAGGAGGATCATTTGAGCCCATTTCAGACCAGCCTGGGCAACATGGTGAAACCTGTCTGTACAAAAAATTAAAAAGTTAGCTGGACATGGTGGTGTGTGACTGTAGTCCCAGCTACTCCGGAGGCTGAGGTGGGAGATCACCTGAGTCCAGGGGGTCAAGACTGAAGTAAGCCATGTTTGCATCACTGCATTCCACCTTGGGGGACAGAGCAAGACCTTGTCTCAAAAACAAAAACCTTTTCTAGGCTGGGTGGGGAGGCTCACACCTGTAATCCCAGCACTCCGGGAGGCCGAGGCAGGCGAATCACCTGAGGTTGGGAGTTCAAGACCAGCCCGACCAACACAAGGAGAAACCCTGTCACTACTAAAATTACAAGATTAGCCGGGTGTGGTGACACATGCCTGTAATCGTAGCTACTGGGGAGGCTGAGGCAGGAGAATCGCTTGAACCTGGGAAATGGAGGTTTGCTGACCCAAGATCACACCATTGCACTCCAAGATCAAGACTCCATCTCAAAAAAAAAACAAAAACCACCCACAACCACTACCAAAAAACCGTTTTCTAGTTATGCATCTCTTGCCCTTATCTCTAAAATGCAGATGCTGCTACTTATTCTTCAAATTACTACTGGGATTAAATTAAATAAGCCACGTTATGGCCAGGCATGGTGACTCACATCTGTAATGTCAGCACTTTGGGAGGCTGAGGCGAGAGGATCACCTGGGTCAGGAGTTCGAGACCAGCCTGGCCAATATGGTGAAACGCCGTCTCTACTGAAAGTAAAAAAATTGGCTGCGTGTGTTGGTGAGCGCATGTCGTAGTCTAGAGGCCAAGGCGCAAGAATCGCTTGAACTTGGGAGCCAGAGGTCGCAGTGAGCGGAGATCGTGCTATTGCACTCCAGCCTGGGCGAAAGGTGAGACTCTGTCTCAAAATACGAAAATAAAAATAAACGATGTTACTGAAAGCTCCCTGGCCTACGGAGAGTTTAACACACAGTTCCTTTTGTCTTTTTTTTTTTTTTTTGAGACGGAAGTTTCGCTCTTGTCGCCCAGGCTGGAGCGCACTGGGGCAACCCTGGCTCACCGCACCCCGCGCCTTCCGGGTTCGAGCGGTTCTCCGGCCTCAGGCTCCGAGGAGCTGGGGTTGCAGGCGCGCGCCACCACGTCCAGCGAATTCTGTCTGTTTAGTAGAGACGGGGTTTCTCCGTGTTGACCAGGCTGGTCTCGAACTCCCAACCTCAGGCGAGAGCTGGGCTGGCGGACGCGAGCGCCTTCGGTGATTTAAACGGCCCGAAGCAACGACCCCGAGAAAGCAGCTCCGGGTCGGCCGGGGGAGGCTGTGCCGTCCGCAGGTGGAAACGTCCAGGCGCGGACCCGGCAACCCGCCCGCCGAAGTCGGAGCACCCGCGGCGTCACCGGGGGCCCCGCGCCCGCACACGCGGCGCCGACGCGCCAGGCGCCCCCAGCCCGCGGCCGGCCCTCAGCCCCAGGCCCCCGCCGCCGGGGCTCCGAGCTCCCCGGCCCCGGGACGCCCGGTCGGGGCCCCGCAGGCCGCGCCGGCGCCGCGGGAGGACGCGGCCTCCGCCCCGAGCCCCGAGCGCGTCCCGGCCCGCCGCGACCTTGAGCCCGCGGGCGCCCCCGCCCCGCCCCGCAGCGAGCGGCCCCTGCGCCGGGAACGCGGCCGGGACGGAGATCCGCGCCCTCCGCCGCGCGCCCCGCGCCCCTCCCCGGCCGCCCCCGGAAAGGGCGGCGCTGCTCACCGGAGCCCGGGCAGGAGGCTGCAGGGGGCCGCCCGCCGCAGGAGTCCGCCGGCCCAGGCCGCCGTCCCGGCGCGCAGCACCCGCGCCGCCATCTTGCTCGGCGCCTCGGCCCCCCCCGCCGCTGACGCCGCCGCCGCCGCGCGACCCCTCCCCCGGCCGCTGCAGCGCGGGGCACGGCCGCCAGGGGGAGCAGGGCGCGGCCGCGCGGGTGGCGGGTCCGCGTGGCGGGGTCCGCGTGGCGGGGTCCGGGTGTCGGGGTCCGGGTGTCGGGGTCCGGGTGTCGGGGTCCCGGTGGCGGGGTCCGGGTGTCGGGGTCCGGGTGTCGGGGTCCCGGTGGCGGGGTCCCGGTGTCGGGGTCCCGGTGGCGGGGTCCCGGTGGCGGGGTCCGGGTGTCGGGGTCCCGGTGTCGGGGTCCGGGTGGCGGGGTCCCGGTGTCGGGGTCCCGGTGTCGGGGTCCGCGTGGCGGGGTCCCGGTGGCGGGGTCCGGGTGTCGGGGTCCCGGTGTCGGGGTCCCGGTGGCGGGGTCCGGGTGTCGGGGTCCCGGTGTCGGGGTCCCGGTGTCGGGGTCCGCGTGGCGGGGTCCCGGTGGCGGGGTCCGGGTGTCGGGGTCCCGGTGTCGGGGTCCGGGTGGCGGGGTCCCGGTGTCGGGGTCCGGGTGGCGGGGTCCCGGTGTCGGGGTCCGGGTGTCGGGGTCCCGGTGGCGGGGTCCGGGTGTCGGGGTCCCGGTGTCGGGGTCCGGGTGGCGGGGTCCCGGTGTCGGGGTCCCGGTGTCGGGGTCCGGGTGTCGGGGTCCCGGTGTCGGGGTCCGGGTGGCGGGGTCCCGGTGTCGGGGTCCGGGTGTCGGGGTCCCGGTGTCGGGGTCCGGGTGGCGGGGTCCCGGTGTCGGGGTCCCGGTGTCGGGGTCCCGGTGTCGGGGTCCGGGTGTCGGGGTCCCGGTGTCGGGGTCCGGGTGTCGGGGTCCCGGTGTCGGGGTCCGGGTGGCGGGGTCCCGGTGTCGGGGTCCCGGTGTCGGGGTCCGGGTGTCGGGGTCCCGGTGTCGGGGTCCGGGTGTCGGGGTCCCGGTGTCGGGGTCCGGGTGTCGGGGTCCGGGTGTCGGGGTCCCGGTGTCGGGGTCCGGGTGTCGGGGTCCGGGTGTCGGGGTCCCGGTGTCGGGGTCCGGGTGTCGGGGTCCGGGTGTCGGGGTCCCGGTGTCGGGGTCCGGGTGTCGGGGTCCGGGTGTCGGGGTCCGGGTGTCGGGGTCCCGGTGTCGGGGTCCGGGTGTCGGGGTCCCGGTGTCGGGGTCCGGGTGTCGGGGTCCCGGTGTCGGGGTCCGGGTGTCGGGGTCCGGGTGTCGGGGTCCCGGTGTCGGGGTCCGGGTGTCGGGGTCCGGGTGTCGGGGTCCCGGTGTCGGGGTCCGGGTGTCGGGGTCCCGGTGTCGGGGTCCGGGTGTCGGGGTCCGGGTGTCGGGGTCCCGGTGTCGGGGTCCGGGTGTCGGGGTCCCGGTGTCGGGGTCCGGGTGTCGGGGTCCGGGTGTCGGGGTCCCGGTGTCGGGGTCCCGGTGTCGGGGTCCGGGTGTCGGGGTCCCGGTGTCGGGGTCCGGGTGTCGGGGTCCGGGTGTCGGGGTCCGGGTGTCGGGGTCCCGGTGTCGGGGTCCGGGTGTCGGGGTCCGGGTGTCGGGGTCCCGGTGTCGGGGTCCGGGTGTCGGGGTCCGGGTGTCGGGGTCCCGGTGTCGGGGTCCGGGTGTCGGGGTCCCGGTGTCGGGGTCCCGGTGTCGGGGTCCGGGTGTCGGGGTCCGGGTGTCGGGGTCCGGGTGTCGGGGTCCCGGTGTCGGGGTCCGGGTGTCGGGGTCCGGGTGTCGGGGTCCCGGTGTCGGGGTCCGGGTGTCGGGGTCCCGGTGGCGGGGTCCGGGTGTCCGCGCCCAGCAGCGGCCGCTTCCGGCGAGAGGAGCTCGGGGCCCCGGAGCGCGGGTGCAGAAAGGACGAAGGCGGAGCTGCCGCGAGCAAGGAAAGCTCCACAGGGCACGAGCCACACTGTCGCCCCGGAATCCAGGGCCTGGGCAGGGCAGGGCAGTGGGGCTCCCCCCACCCCGCCCCGCCAATACCTTTTCCACTTTGCAGTAGGTGAATATATTGCATTTCAAAAAAACCGATGTATTCTGCTGCTGGACGCAATGGCTCATGCCTGTCATCCCAGCATTTTGGGAGGCTGAGGCCAGAGGCTCTTTTGAGGCCAGGAGTTCGAGACCAACCTAGCGAGCCCGCACTCTGCGAAAAATTTTATAATTAGCCGGGCATGGAGGAGCGCGCCTGTGGTGTCAGCTGCACTGGAGACTGAGGTGGAAGGATCGCTTGAGTCCAGGAAGTGGAGGCTGCATTGAACTATGATCATGCCACTGCGCTCCAACCTGGCCAGCACAGCGACATCCTGTTGCAAATAAAATGAAGAACTGTGAAGGCGTTTTTTTTCTGCGCCCCCCCCCCCCACTGCCCCGAACTCTGAAGGTCTTGGGACGGCATGGTTCCCATTCATTTCAGCACTGGTGGGCACTGGCTATGGGGAGTCCTTGGTACCCACCCTCAAGCCGTCCAGGTCTAGTGGGGACAGAATGTGCAATGATGATTGGACCGAGTGTGACAAGTCGAAATGGACTGGTTCTCAAGACGCAAAAGAGGCACAAAAAAGAGCATGTTACCGGGGGTGGCTGCGAATTGGGGTACACATGGGGAAAAAGGTCCCCAAGGAGCTGGCAGGACAGCTCAGTCCCAGGGGAAGAAGGGAGGCCATCCCCGGCTCAAGAAATAACTTAAGCAAAGGCGCGGGTCTGGGAGGCTGGTGCTGTAGACGGAAAAGTGCACCCTCCAGGAAGATAAGCCACAAATGTAGCTGGGTGCCGTTGCTCAGGCCTGTGAGCCCGGCACTTGGGGAGGCCGAGGCAGGCAGATCACCTGCAGTCAGGAGTTTGAGACCAGCCTCACCAACACGGTGAAACCCTGTCTCTACTAAAATACAAAAAAATTAGCTGGGTGTGTTGGCAGGCGCCTGTAATCCCAGCTACTTGGGAGGCTGAGGCAGGAGAATCACTTGAACCTGGGAGGCGGAGGTTGCAGTGAGCCAAGTTCCTGCCACTGCACCCCAGACTGGCGACAGAGTGAGACTCCACCTCAAAAACGAACAAAAAACTCACAGAAGCCAGAGGAGAGGGAGAATAGTGGCGGGGTGGCTAATTCATAAAAGGAGAGAAAGTTTCACCACTGGGAATTTGAAACTTCAAGTAGGACGGGGCCAAGATTTTTTTTTTTTTTTTTTAGACGTTGTTTTGCTCTTGTTGCCCAGGCTGGCGTGCAGTGGCGCGATCTCGGCTCACCGCAACCTCCGCCTTCCGGGTTCAAGTGATTCTCCTGCCTCAGCCTTTCACTAGCTGTGATTACAGGTGTCCACCATTGTGCCTGGCTAATTTTTGTATTTTTGGTAGAGACAGGTTTCACCATGTTGCCCACGCTGGTCTCCTACTCCTGACTTCGTTATCCACCTACCTCAGCCTCCCAAAGTGCTGGGATTACAGGCGTGAGCCACCGTACCCGGCCAAGATGTCACTAAGGGGATAATGAAACTTAGGCGAAGCCCAGGAAGACTGCAACCCTGTAGTATTCAGCCTGTGAAGAACAGGGGCAGGCACCTGCACACTAGGGGATTGTTTGTTGAGACTGTACTGGGTGTGTCTGCCCATCAGACACCCAATCTTACATGACTGTTACTAAGAAGTCTCACTTTCATCCAGGCACTGTGTCTCACTCCCGTAATCCCAGCATTTTGGGAAGCCTAGGCAGGTGGATCACCTGAGGTCAGGAGTTCAAGACCAGCCTGGCTGGCCAAGATGGTGAAAACCCGTCTCTACTAAAAATACAAAAATTAGCTGGGCATGGTGGTGAGTAGCTGTAATCCCAGCTACTTGGGAGGCTGAGGCAGGAGAATTGCTTGAACACAGGAGGCGGAGGTTGCAGTGAGCTGAGATCGTGCCCTTGTACTCCCACCTGGGTGACAGAGCAAGACTCCCATCTTAAAATAAGCAAGCATGTATCAGCTGAGATTGAAATATTCCCCTATTGGTTGGGCACAGTGGCTCATGCCTGTAATCCTAGCACTTTGGGAAGCTGAGGCGGGCAGATCACTTGAGGTCAAAGGTTCGAGACCAGCCTAGCCAACACGGTGAAACCTTCTCTAATAAATACATTAAAAATTGGCCAGGCGCGGTGGCTCAAGCCTGTAATCCCAGCACTTTGGGAGGCCGAGGCGGGTGGATCACAAGGTCAAGAGATCGAGACCATCCTGGTCCACATGGTGAAACTCCGTCTCTACTAAAAATACAAAAAATTAGCTGGGCATGGAGGAGCGTGCCTGTAATCCCAGCTACTCAGGAGGCTGAGGCAGGAGAATTGCCTGAACCCAGGAGGCGGAGGTTGCGGTGAGCCGAGATCGCGCCATTGCACTCCAGCCTGGGTAACAAGAGTGAAACTCCGTCTCAAAAAACAAACAAACAAACAAACAAAAAAAAACATTAAAAATTAGCTGGATGTGGTAGCGCACACCCAGCTACTTGGTGAGGCTGACGCAGAAGAATCAGCTGAACCCAGGAAGTGGAGGTTGCAGTGAACCCAGATCGCGCCACAGCACTCCAGACTGGGTAACGGGGGAGACTCCATCACAAAAAAGAGAAAGGAAAAAAAAAGAGAAATATTCCCCTATTCTCTAAGGGTCAGAAAATGGAAATATACTGCTCAGTGCTTCCTTAAGTCAAAATCTTTGTCATGGTGTATTCATGAACAGAAACAGAACTCACTTTCCATCTCAAATGCCAGTGGGTGAAGTCCTACAACTTAATGTGTCAGAGTTTAGGAACTTACACCTAAATAATCTAGCCTAGGATAGAAGAAAAGTGACACAGAACTGTAAAATTTTATTTTCCGCATGTCAACATTCTTATTAACACAGCTTGATCGAAAAAATTCTGACCACAAGCATGTTATTTCCCTTTGGAATTGATGAAATCAGAAAAAGATTTATTTTGCATATATAGCATCAAAAATATTCCCTTAATGTGGCCTTATCTGTTTATATGAAAAGGCTTTCTTCCAGCCAGGCGCAGTGGCTCACACCTGTAATCCCAGCACTTTGGGAGGATGCGGTGGATGGATCACCTGAAGTAGAGTCAAGACCAGCCTGACCAACGTAGTGAAACCCTGTTTCTACTAAAAATACAGAATCAGCCGGGCGTGGTAGTGCGTGATTGCAATCCCAACTAGTCGGGAGCCTGAGGCAAGAGAATCATTTGAGGCCGGGAGGCGGAGGCTGAGGTTTTGGTAAGCCAGGATCATCCCATTGCACTCCAGCCTGGGCAACAAGAGCGCAAGTGTCTCATAAAAAAAAAAAAAAAGGCTTTCTTCCTTCAAAATAAAAGGTCTAAGATAAGTTCAAGATTCCTTTGAATGAAAAAAAGAAAACTGGCTGGGCACAGTGGCTCAGGCCTGTAATCCCAGCACTGTGGGAGGCCAAGATGGGCAGACTGTTCCCAGGAGTTCAAGGCCAGCCTCGGTAACACACAGAGACGCTGTCTAAAAAATTTACAAAAAATCAGCCAGGTGTAATGGCATGCTGCTATGTTCCCAGCTATGCAGAAGGCTGGGGTGGAAAGATGTTGGAGCCAGGGAGGTGAGGCTGCAGTAAGCCAAGATCACACCACTGCACTCCAGCCCAGGTAACAAAGCAGGACCCTGTCTCAGAAAACAAAAACAAAGCCTTCTAAACAGTGAGCTTACAAGATGCAACAGACCGACAGGCACACTTAGTGTAACGTCAAGTATGTTCACGGAGCAGATAATTTGAAACATGACCATAGACCGCTATGAAAAACCATAATGTGCCTTTTACTTCATTTGTTTTAGCCATTTCATAACCACCACAGAGAAATTAGACACAGTTTGAGACGAAACAGAAAACACTGTTTTTCCATAACATAAACATGGCAGTCTTTCCCTTTAGCTCCTTCTTCCACTCCCCCTTCACTGTGCTGAAGAGATACTGAGTTCTTCCAGATTTTTGCTTAGCTGTGTGGCTTCTGAACTCAATGGACTCTCCAGGTAGGCAGTTCCTGCGCACGGTTTTCCTGTCACTGGATCTATGACTTTTCCAACTTTGAAAACGATCTCGGCCAGTTCATGCTTCACATGCTTTGTTCGTGGAACAGGTAAAGCTCTGAGAAGCACAATATCTCCAACAGTGCACTGCTGAAGGGCATCATGAGCAAAGTAGGTTTTCCGCTTATTATAATACTGTTGAGAGAGGGAGAGAAACAAATCAGTAGTTCCCATTTGGGACTTGGTAAGGCAATAAGTAATGTGAAAAAGTAATGAACAGAAAACAAGCCAGCGCTTGGGAAAAGATAAGACACCTAAGGAGGCTTCTAGCACAAAAATTTAGAGCCTGAATGATATAGTGAGACCCATTGTCTACCAAAAAAAATTTGCAAGGCATGGTGACATGCTTCTAGCCCCAGCCACCTAGGAAACTGAGACAGGAGGACTGCTTGGGCCCAGGAGTTTGAGGATGCAGTGAGCTGAATCATGCCACTGTACCCCAGCCTGAGGGACAGAGATCCCGTCTCAGAAACAAACCCTGGCCGGGCGCAGCGGCTCACGCTAGTAATGCCAGCACTTTGGGAGGCTGAGGCAGGCAGATTGCCTGAGGTCAGGAGTTCAAGACCAGCCTAGTCAACACAGTGAAACCCCCGTCTCTACTAAAAATACAAAAAAAATTAGCTGGGTGTGATGGTGTGTGTCTGCAATCCCAGCTACTCAGGAGACTGAGGCAGGGGAATTGCTTGAACCAGGGAAGTGGAAGTTACAGTGAGCTGAGATCATGCCACTGCACTCCAGCCTGGGTGACAGAGCAAGACTCCATCTCAAAAAAAAAAAAAAAAAAAAAACCCCCACAAAATTAGCTGCCTAATTTTTGGAAAATAGGATGACGCTTCCAGAGTTGATCTTATCCCTAAGCTTTCCAGACCATTCCCTTCAGTACCGCTGCTCTATCGACATCTCTTCTATACCATTTACATTCCTCCTTCCCACTGGAGCCCTGTCTAGCCTTTAAGCATGCTACTCTCACCACTACCACTAGCTGTGAGAGTCACTTACCCACTCCACTCTGAGCTCAGTGTTTTTCCACCATAAAATGAAGCTCTAATACGGGCACCTTTGAAGTTACCAAGACAATTCAACATTATAATATATATCAAGCACTTAGTTCTATGCCTGGCTCAAAGTATTGCAAATAAACTACAAATGACAACTAGAATCACCTGTTCTATTTATTTACTGACAGAGTTTCAGCCTTGTTGCCCAGGCTGGAGTGCAATGGTGAAATCTTGGCTCACTGCAACTTCTGTCTCCAGGGTTCAAGCGATTCTCCTGCCTCAGCCTCCCAAATAGCTAGGATTACAGGTACCTGCCACCAGGCCTGGGTAATTTATATATATATATATTTTAATAGAGATGGGGTTTCACCATGTTGGCCAGGGTGGTCTCGAACTCCCAATATGAGGTGATCCACCAGCCTCGGCCTCCCAAAATGCTGGGGTTATAGGCGTGAGCCACCGTGCCCAGCCTAGAATCACCTATTCTTTATAACAAACCTGCTGTTGCAGGTGTTCCCATTTTATATATTAAAAAAACAAGTTCAGCATGAACAGCATTTCCACCCACCTGCGTGCCAAACCTTGGCTGTGAAACCATCCCTGGCACCTATCGGTGCCCCGGCACAGCAAACAAATCAACGACTTTGTCCTTTCTTCCTGAAATAGTTTTTTCACTCCATCCCCACGAAATCAACTTTAGTTCAGGCCCTTATTCCCAGCCCAGATTTTTGCAGTGGCCTCTTTGCCCATTACCTTAACTCCAATCTTCATCCCTACCCGCGTTTCCAAGTCTGTCTTCCCTTGGCTTCAAGCAGGGATCCGCAACCCCCAGGGCTGCACCAGCCCTCAGGGCGGCACACCGAGAGCATTCAGTGGCCTGTCAGGAACAGGGCCGCTCCGCAGGACGTGAGCAGCAGGTGAGGCAGCACGAGCACTCAGATCAGCGGCAGCATTAGATTCCCAAAGGAGCACAAACCCTGCTGTGAACTATGCATGGGCGGGGGCTTGGGTTGTACGCTCCTTATGAGAATCTAACTAACGCCTGATGATCTGAGGTGGAACAGTTTCATTCTCCCCCTGCCCTATCTCCACAGGAAAACTGTCTTCCCTGAAACTGGTCCCTGGTGCCAAAAACGTGGAGACTGCCGGCTTAAAGGATGAAATCTAGCTCCTTGGGAGGCCGATGCACAAGAATTGGTTGAACCATGAAGTTGCAGTGAGCTGAGATTGCACTACTGAACTCCAGCCTGGGTGACAGAGCAAGACCCAGTCAAAAAAAAAAAAAGATGAAATCCAAAACACAAAAGACCCTTCACAGTCTAGCTCTAACTGTCCTTGTCATTCATTCAAGAATGCCTACCAAATGCAAAGCTCTAGGCTCAATGTTGCCAAGCCACTGTATGTTCCTATAGAATATCATGCTCTATCATGGCTAAATAAACTAACTGAACTTCCACAAACCACTCATTATAACTGAAATGACCTTCCCCAACCCAGTCCTCTGGATAAAACTTTTTTTTTTTTTTTTTTACACAGTTTCACTTTTGTTGCCCAGGCTGGAGTGCAGTGGCGTGATTCAGCTCACTGAAACCTATGTTCCCGGGTTCAAGCGATTCTCCTGCTTAGGCCTCCTGAGCAGCTGGGATTACAGGCACCTGCAACCATGCCTGGCTATATATTTTTTTTATTTTTAGTAGAGATGGGGTTTCCCCATGTTGGTCAGGTTGGTCTCAAACTCCTGACCTCAGGTGATCCTCCTGCCTTGGCCTCCCAAAGTGCTGGGATTACAGGCGTGAGCTACTGCAGCCTGTTGGATAAAATCCTTTTTCAGATTCAGCTAAAATGTCTCTTAATCAAGGTTACTCTCCTACAGCACCCAGAGAGGAAAGAATGAGATGCCCGGTTCTCTGTTCCCACAGTACTGTTTTGTTTTGTTTTGTTTTTTGAGATGGAGTTTCCCTCTTGTCGCCCAGGCTTGAGTGCAAGGGCTCACTGCAATCTCCACGTCCCGGGTTCAAGTGATTCTCCTGACTCAGCCTCCAGAATAGCTAGGATTACAGGTGTGTACCACCATGCCCAGCTAGTTTTTGTATTTTTAGCAGAGATGAGGTTTTCCCCATGTTGGCCAGGCTGGTCTCGAACTCCTGATCTCAGGTGATCCACCTGCCTTGGCTTCCCAAAGTGCTAGGATTACAGGAGTGAGCCACCTCCTCCAGCCAGTGCTTTGCATACAGAATGACTATAGCAGTTAGAGTGGATTGACAATAACTCTATTTTCTAGGAATGTGTAAACCATGTTATGCCCACAGACCAGCAGACTGCCTGGCTGAAAGCAGATGAAAGGCAAGAGAACTCTACTGAGAGAGAAAAGTTTTTTTGCTCAGGATCCAGGACATGCCGGTAATTTATCAAAGCCACCGGGAAACAGGCATGTGTCTCACCTTTAATAAATAGGGATCCAGAACGAGCCTGGTCACTCTCACTTTGGCAGTCTTTTGCATTTTTGTCCCGATCACCTTCCCCACGATCCATTTGGCATGGACGGATGAACGAACTACGGACATTATGTGGCTTTGGTCACCTGAAAAGCAAATTTCAAAGTCTCATATTTTGGTGGTTATAATGCCAAATGAATTTTGTCACAAGAACTGTTCAGGGTAGTTCAGAAAGTTTTTTCTTTTTTGTTCCCCCCTCAACCCAGAAACAGCTTTTTTTATAAAGCTTCTTTGAATCACCATTTTATTGTTTACTGATTTATTTTTCTTCAGATGGAGTTTCGTTCTTTCCCCCAGGTTGCAGTGAAGTGGCGCGATCTCGGCTCGCCACAGCCTCCGTCTCTGGGTTCAAGAGGTTCTCCTATCGCGTGAACCCGGGAGGCGGAGGTTGCGGTGAGCCGAGATCGCGCCACTGCACTCCAGCCTGGACAACAAAAGCAGAAAAACTCTGCCTCAAAACAAACAAAAAAGAGATTCTCCTACCTCAGCACCGCGAGTAGCTGAAACTACAGTCCCGCGCCACCACGCCCCGCTACTTTTTTTTTTTTTTTTTTGAGACGGAGTTTCGCTCTTGTTACCCAGGCTGGAGTGCAGTGGCGCGATCTCGGCTCACCGCAACCTCCGCCTCCTGGGTTCAGGCAATTCTCCTGCCTCAGCCTCCTGGGTAGCTGTGATTACAGGTGCCCAAGACGCCCAGCTAAGTTTTATATTTTTAGTAGAGATGGGGTTTCACCATGTTGGCCAGACTGGTCTCGAGCTCCTGACCTTGTGATCTGCCCGTCTTGGCCTCCCAAAGTATGTGGATTACAGTCTTGAGCCATGGTGCCCAGCCAATATCAGATTTTTTAAAAGGCTGTTCAAGTTCCAACTGATCAAAGGCTTTACCATATCATTTGGAAAAAAACTGATCTTTTTTTTTTTTTTTTTTGAGACGGAGTTTCGCTCTTGTTACCCAGGCTGGAGTGCAATGGCGCGATCTCGGCTCACCGCAACCTCCGCCTCCTGGGTTCAGGCAATTCTCCTGCCTCAGCCTCCTGAGTAGCTGGGATTACAGGCACGCGCCACCATGCCCAGCTAATTTTTTTGTATTTTTAGTAGAGACGGGGTGTCACCATGTTGACCAGGATGGTCTCGATCTCTCGACCTCGTGATCCACCCGCCTCGGCCTCCCAAAGTGCTGGGATTACAGGCGTGAGCCACGGCGCCCGGGTACTTTTTGTATTTTTAGTAGAGACGGGGGTTTCGCCCTGTTAGCCAGCCTGGTCTCGAACTCCTGCCCACAGGCGATCCGCTGGCCTCAGCCTCCGAAGCGCCGGGTTTTACAGGCGCAGCCAGCACGCCCGGCCGGAAGCTCCGTTTTCAAGAGGCCCGCACGTGCCACACGCCCGACCTCGCGCCTTCACAGCGCTGGCCGAGCAGGGGCTTTCCCCTCGCCGGCCTCACGTTCCCGCTCCGCACAGGGGCCTACTCCGCAGGGGCGCGGGGAGAACACCTCGTCCCTCGTCCGTCTCCACCCGCCGGGCAGCGTCCCCCACCGGCTCGGCCCGGGCGGCACCGCGCGGGGCCACAGCGGGGTCCCCGTCTCCGCCCCGGCGACCGAGGACTCGGGCGGCGCGTGGGGTCAGACCATAACGAGTCCATTCCGCCAGGCTTCGGAAAGGTTGGGGAGACTCGTCCCCTGGCCCCGGACAACTCTGAGGTCTCACGACACGATTCGCTCTCAGGGCTCTCACGCGACGGCGCCTCGGGTCCCCAGCGAACCCTCCCCCGGCGGCGACACCCCGGAGCCCGCGCTCACCTCCGCCACGGCTCCGCGGCCAGCTGCCCCGAGGCCAGCTGCCCCGAGGCGCGCCGGTCGCGGCGGGATGGCGTCACGCCGCACGCACGGGCTCCGCCCCCACGCCGGCCCCTCCCGGGCCGCGGGCCTACGTCGCAGTGCGCGCGTCGAAGGCAGGACCCCGCCCACTCTCCCTTAAAGGGGCCCGCGGCGGGGCGCACGTGCCCCGCGAGCGGACGGCGGCGCGGGAGGCTGCGGACCGGTGTTTTTTCCTTCTTTTATTTTCTGTCCTTTTCTTCCCTTTCACGGAGGCTCGCTCTGTCGCCCGGGCTGCTTTTCTCTTTCTTTTGTTGACTTGGAATCTCGCTCTGTCCCCAGGCTGGAGTGCAGGGGCGCGATCTCGGCTCCCTGCAGCCTCCGCCTCCCGGGTTCAAGCGATTCTCCCGCCTCAGCCTCCCGAGTAGCCGGGACCACAGGCGCGCGCCGCCACCACGCCCGGCTAATTGTGTATTTTTCTATTTTTTTTTGGAGACGGAGTTTCGCTCTTGTCACCCAGGCTGGAGTGCAATGGCGCGATCTCGGCTCACCGCAGCCTCCGCCTCCTGGGTTCAGGCAATTCTCCTGCCTCAGCCTCCTGAGTAGCTGGGATTACAGGCACGCGCCACCATGCCCAGATAATTTTTGTATTTTTAGTAGAGACGGGGTTTCACCATGTTGACAAGGATGGTCTCCATCTCTTGACCTCGTGATCCACCCGCCTCGGCCTCCCAAAGTGCTGGGATTACAGGCTTGAGCCACCGCGCCCGGCTGTGTTTTCATTTTTTAAAGTCTTTAAATAATTTCAGCTTTGACTCAGGGTCTATAAAGTCCAGTCCTTTCTCAGGGAGAAGAAATCAGGGAGCTCTTAAGCCAGGGTCAAGTTAGAATAAAGGTGAAAAAGCCAAGAGGGCTACACTCCTAACTTAACCTTATGGCTTCTTCAGCCATGCCTGAGAAGACAGATGAAACCTGAAAAACTGAGAAACTGAAGTGTCTCTATACTTGCAGCTATTCATGGTTTATGATGGTTTCCATTTAGAATGCTTTAAACATCAAACGTGGGGCTGGGCACAGTGGCTCACACCTGTAATCTCAGCGTTTTGGGAGGCTGAGGCAGGTGCATCACCTGAGGTTAGGAATTCGAGACCAGCCTGACCACCATAGTGAAAGCCCAACTCTACTAAAAACACAAAAATGAGCCAGGGCATGGTGGTGCGCACCTGTAGTCCCAGCTACTGAGGAGGCTGAGAGAATTGCTTGAACCCAGGAGGCGGAGGTTGCAGTGAGCCAAGAATGCGCAGCTGCTGTCCAGCCTGGGCGACAGAGCCTGACTCCATCTCAAACAAACAAAAACATCAAATGTGACTTCGTCCAACAAGGCAGCAATCATGAAAATTAAATGAAATCACCTTAGATTCTGATACATTACACTTTGGATATCTGTCCCTTCCAATCTCAGGCTGAAATGTGATCCCAGTGTTGGAGGTGGGGCCTGGTGGGCGGTGTTTGGGCCATGGGGGCGGAGCCGTCCCAAACGGCTTGGTGTCCTCCCTGTGTCACTCAATGAGTTCTTGCTCTGGTAGTTCATGCGAGAGCTGAGGGTTTAGCAGCTGGCAACCTCCCCCGTGTCTCTCCTGCCACTGTCCTCCGTGTAATATGCTGGCTCCCATTCACCTTCTGCCATAACTGGAAGTTTTCTGAGGCCGTTCACAGAAGCGGACACCAGCACCATGCTTCCTGGACTGCCTGCAGAACTGTGAGACAAATAAAGCTTCTTTTCTTTATAAACTACCTAGTTTCAGATATTCCCTTAGAGCAATGCAAACAAACTAATATGAATTCTTTTTGAAAAAAAGTGGTACAGATATATATATATATTACATATATATATATATATATATATTTTTTTTTTTTTTTTTGAGATGGAGTCTCGCTCTATTGTCCAGGCTGGAATGCAGTGGTACAATCTCAGCTCACTGCAACCTTTATCTCCCAGGTTCAAGTGATTCTCCTGTCTCAGCCTCCCAAGTAGCTGGGATTACAGGCGCATGCCACAACGCTCAGCTACTTTTTGTATTTTTAGTAGAGACGGAGTCTCACCATGTTGGCCAGGATGGTCTCAAACTCCTGACCTTAAGTAATCCACCTGCCTTGGCCTCCCAAAGTGCTGGATTAGGCAAGAGCCACAGCACCCAGCCCAGATATATATTTCAATAAATAAAATAAGTGATAAAGCCAATTAGACGACTTTTTTTTTTGAACCAGAGTCTTGCTCTGTCACCAGGCACCAGGCTGTAGTACAGTGGCACAATCTTGGCTCACTGCAACCTCTGCCTCCTGGGTTCATGCAATTCTGTCTCAGTCTCCCGAGTAGCTGGGACTACAGGTGCGTGCCACCACGCCCAGCTAATTTTTGCATTTTTTAGTAGAGACGGGGTTTCACCCCGTTGGCCAGGATGGTCTCGATCTCTTGACCTTGTGATCCGCCCGTCTCGGCCTTCCAAAGTGCTAGAATTACAGGCATGAGCCACCGCGCCCGACCTAAGTTCTTTAGGTGTTTACATAACTGAGCTCTCCAATTCCCACTGCCAACATGGCACCATGGCTCATCTGCAGCTACGGCTCCTCACTCCTGCATCTTCCACAGTGGTATGGGATAGCATGGGGATTCTTAGCCTCTGTCATTATCTTACGAACACCCAAAACTTCTACACTACAAACACAGAAGAAACAATTTTAACTGAAAAAATCTATGCTTGCCACAGGGAAATGTAAAATGGAAACAAAACAGAAAAGCAGACTTCTCTGAATCAGCATTTCAAAGTTCATCGACAGACGCTCAAGTCTCCTTCAAGGCTTTTATCAAAGTGATCCTCGGATTCGCAGGAAGAAAGCAATGCCAGATTGCAAATAGAACCCTCACAGAATATCGCCACAAACCAACACAGTCACTCAAACAGCGGCTACACGATTTTGGGTGGTACAACAATGAATATTTTTAATTTCAGAGTTATGTATCTATTTTGATGAAAAGTAGAATAATTAGCAGATAAAACTAGCATATAACTTACTAGTTTTATATGCCAAATACTATTTCCTAGAAGGTGAATAATCTTGGATCCCTTTATAAAGAATAAGTAAATACTATATATGGTAAAAACTGTAAAGAAAGCATACAAATAACTGATATTACTGAAATACTTTTTTTTTTTTTTTTGAGACGGAGTTTCGCTCTTGTTGCCCAGGCTGGAGTGCAATGGCGCGATCTCCGCTCACCGCAACCTCCGCCTCCTGGGTTCAGGCAATTCTCCTGCCTCAGCCTCCTGAGTAGCTGGGATTACAGGCACGCGCCACCATGCCCAGCTGATTTTTTTGTATTTTTAGTAGAGACGGGGTTTCGCCATGTTGACCAGGATGGTCTCGATCTCTTGACCTTGTGATCCACCCACCTCGGCCTCCCAAAGTGCTGGGATTACAGGCGTGAGCCACCGCGCCCAGCCGAAATATTGCTCTTTTATGTTTATTTCAAGTTAATGTGACTGGCTGCACTACAGAATTGCCTTTACTTTTAAATTTTATTTATTTATTTAGAGGCAGAGTCTCAGTCTGTCGCTGAGGCTGGAGTGCCGTGGTGTGATCCTGGCATTCTGTAACGTCCCCTCCCAGGTCAAACCATTCTCCTGCCTCAGCCTCCTCAGTAGCTAGGACTAAAGGCGTGTGCCACCACAACCGGTTAATTTTTGAATTTTTAGTAGAGATGGGATTTCACCATGTTGGCCAGGCTGGTCTTAAACTCCTGACCTCAGGTCATCACACACCTTCGCCTGCTAAAGTGCTGGGATTACAGGCGTGAGCAATCACGTACAGCCAGCACTGCCTTTAATTAATAAAAATTTCTGATTTAAAAGTTTTACACCATAAAACTTACAGGTGAGTAATTACAGTAATTACAGGTTGTTGCCTACAGGATTTTTCTTTTCTTTTCTTTTCTTTTTTTTTGAGACAGAGTCTTGCTCTGTTGCCCAGGCTGGAGTGCAGTGGTGTGATCTCAGCTCACTGCAACCTCCGCCTCCCACGTTCAAACCATTTTCATGCCTCACCATGCCTGGATAAGGATTTCTGATTTTTTAAAAAGTTTTATATCAGATTTGGAACATGACTCCAAATATAATCTCATTTGTAAAATAAATTACTTTCCCTTCTATAATCCCTCCCGGGAATGTAATACGCTGCTAGTTTAAGGTTTAAATTAATTTGGTTTCTATGCATTGAAAGTTTATGGCCAGGCGCAGTGGCTCATGCCTGTAATCCCAGCACTTTGGGAGGCCGAGGTGGGTAAATCACCTGAGGTTAGGCGTTCGAGACCAGCCTGGCCAACAAGGTGAAACAGTGTCTCTACTAAAAATACAAAAAATTATTCAGGCATGGTGGCGTGTGCCTGTGGCCCCAGCTGCTCAGGAGGCTGAGGCAGGACAACTGCTTGAACCCAGGAGGCGGAGGTTGCAGTAAGCTGAGATCATGCCACTGTACTGCAGCCATGGTAGAGTGAGAGTCTGTTTAAAAAAAAAAAAAGTTTATATATAAGGTTTCTCTCCACTATGAATAATTTGATATTGAATGGGATAAAAATGTCTGACCAAAAATTTCCCACATTTATGTATTTCCATGCTTTCCCCCACCATGGTTTCCCATATTTATATATTTCCATGCTTTCCCCCACCATGACTTTCCCACATTTACGTATTTCCATGATTTCCCCCACCATGAGTTTCCCACATTTACGTATTTCCATGATTTCCCCCACCATGAGTTTCCCACATTTACGTATTTCCATGCTTTCCCCCACCATGGTTTCCCACATTTATGTATTTCCATGCTTTCCCCCACCATGAGTTACGTGCTGTGAAGCGGAGGACTGTGGCTTAAGGTTTGCTCACAGTTATATTCACATAATTTCTCCCGAGTATGGATCTTCCTGTGTTGATTAAGGTGTGCGCTCTGGCTAAAGGCTTTCCCACATTCATGACATTTATAGGGTTTCTCTCCTGTATGAGTTCTTTCGTGCTGATTCAGATGTGTCCTCTGGCTGAAGGCTTTGCCACAGAAACGGCATTCGTAAGGTTTCTCTCCAGTGTGAAGTCTGTGATGTTCAGTAAGGGACGTGATACGGCTAAAGGCTTTCCCACACTGATCACACTTATAGGGCTTTTCTCCCGTATGAATCCTCAGATGCTGAGTGAAGGATGAATGCTGACGGAAGGCTTTCCCACATCCGTTGCATATGAAGGGCTTTTCGCCCGTGTGAATTCTCTGGTGTTGAATGAGATGTATCCTCTGGCTGAATCTTTTTTCACATTCATCACACTTATAGGGCTTCTCTCCTGTAAGCGCCATCTGAGGCTGGGAAAGAGATGAGGTGTGGCTGAAGGCCTTCCCGTACTCCCTGGGTTTCTCTGCAGTACGAATATGATCAGTAAGAAGGATATGTTGATTGAAGATTTTTCCACACTCATTGTATTTGTAGGGAGTCTCTCTTGAATAATTTCCCTGATAGTAAATCAAGTCTGAATTATCTTGGATGCTGTTTCCCTGTCGGTCAGACTTCAGGGGTATTTTAATGGAAGGAATTCTCCGATGCCTAAGGGTTGAGTTCAGATTACAGTTTTCTGCAAACTTGTTACACTCAAGGTTTCTCTGCTGTGTGATCTTTTTATGTGTCAAAGTTAATTGTCCTAAATATCTCTGCTGGTCTTCTTGGTTAAACTCTGGATGGTAATCAAAATCCCAGAGTCCTCCTAGGATGGAGTACCAGAAGCTGTCTCCTGTGAGTCTCTCCATTATCATCTCCTGGGTTTGATGTTCGTGAGAAATATTCTGGCTTGCGGTTGACTTTTTGATTTCGGGTCTGTTTTCTCCATCTAAAACAAATTCAAAACATACAAATACTTTCCAATATTCTCATGTTCTCCATGCTTTCAAAAAGAAGAGTAAAAGAAATTGTTGCACATCAAATTACCAAATAAAACTGACAATAATGTGTACAAGATGGACGTGGCATTGAGTTTTCCACCGTGGCCGCGTCGCAAAGGGAAAGACTATGAAACATCACAAGCAAGGAGCAGGGGGAGATTTTAAGTATGTGCAGTAACCATAGAAAGAAGAGGACATCCAGGAGTATCTGTGGTTGAAAGTGGATGGACAGGAGAATAAGATGTATCAGAGAAAAGTCTCTGTTCAGTGGTGGGAGACAGAGGAGTGATTAATTAGAGAAAGCAGGTCTGAGGCCAGGCCCTTATAAACCCTCATATACAGATGACTCGATTGTAATGCCAGCTACTTGTTCATGTAAAAAGTATTTCTATTTTTATCTTTTGTTTAAAATGATAATACTAATACTTAAGGATAGAAACATATTCAAATAATGTGAGAATGTGTAAACAAAGAATTCCACCCACTAGAGAAAATCGTTGTTAAGTTTGGAGCCTATCTCGTCAGATTTTCCCTGTGCTCACACGGGTATATATAAACACCATATTTTGGATAAGCATGACTTATGGATTATGATTTAAAAATTTCATTTTAGTTTCCCACAATTTCTTTAAACTTTAGTAAGTGGAGGTATTCTTCCTGTGCTTCTAGATGAAGACCTGACAGATTCCATGGCTTTCTCCTTAATTTTTTTTTTTTGAGATGGAGTCTCGTTCTATCATCCAGGCTGGAGTACAGTGGCGCGATCCTGGCTCACCACAACCTCCACCTCTCGTGTTTAAGTGATTCTCCTGCCTCAGCCTCCTGAGTAGCTGGGATTACAGGCATGTGCCACCATGCCCAGCTAATTTTTGTATTTTTATTTATTTATTTATTTTTTTTTTGAGACGGAGTTTCACTCTTGTTACCCAGGCTGGAGTGCAATGGCGCGATCTCGGCTCACCGCAACCTCCGCCTCCTGGGTTCAAGCAATTCTCCTGCCTCAGCCTCCTGAGTAGCTGGGATTACAGGCACGCGCTACCATGCCCAGCTAATTTTTTGTATTTTTGGTAGAGACAGGGTTTCACCATGTTGACCAGGATGGTCTCGATCTCTTGACCTCGTGATCCACCCGCCTCGGCCTCCCAAAGTGCTGGGATTACAGGCTTGAGCCACCGCGCCCGGCCTAATTTTTGTATTTTTAATAGAGATGGGGTTTCACCACGTTGGGCACGCTGGTCTCGAACTGCTGACCTCAGGTGATCCAGCTGCCTCGGCCTTCCAAAGTGCTGCGACTACAGGTGTGAGCCACTGCACCCAGCCTCTTATTTTTTTGAGAAAGTATCTCAATCTGTCACCCAGGCTGGAGTGTAGTGGCATGATCATAACTCCCAGCTGCCACCTCCCAGGCTCAAGCAATCTTCCCACTTCAGCTCCTCAAGCAGCTCGGATTATAGGCATGTGCCACCATGCCTAACTGTTTGACTTTTTTTTTAAGAGACAGGGTATCACTATGTTTCCCAGGCTGGCCTGGAACTCCTGGGCTCAAGCAATTCTCCTGCCTTGGCTTCCCAAAGTGCTGGGATTACAGGCGTGAGCCACCGTGCCCAGCCTCCACTTGATTCTTAGGTAACAGATCTTCCTACTCTTTCACTGTCACAAACATAGTATCTACTCAATAATTAAAATGCTCAGTCCTGGGTAATAGTCAAAATCCCAAAAGTATTTCCCTTCCCTTCCCCCGGGACAGTTACAGAAAGGGTCGTGTTCTCTCTTTCTCCCTGCTTGAGCTGCCCCCCACTCTCCCTCTCCCCGGGTCTCTTCCTTACCTCCACTCTCTTGCTTCTTTCCCCACTTAACTGCTTCCCTGCTAACCCCTTCCCTTACTCAGTCGCTGTAATTTATTTGTATTTTTACTTTCTTTGGAGACAGAGTCTTGCTCTGTGCCCAAGCAGGAGTGCAGTGGTGTGATCTCGGCTCACTGCAACCTCTGCCTTCTGGGTTCAAGTGATTCTCATGCCTCAGCTTCCCGGGTACTGGGACGACAGGTGTGCACCACCACACCTGGTTAATTTTTTGTAGTTTTAGTAGAGACAGGTTTTGCCATGTTGGTGAGGCTGCTCAAACTCCTGAGCTTAGGCAACCCACCCACCTTGGCCTCCCCAGATGCTGGGATTACAGGCATGAGCCACCGCACCCAGCCCACTCACTGTAGCTTAGTTTCTATCGAACAGCAGTTAGGGATTAGGGACTGTGTGGAGGGAGGAGAGATTAAAAGAAAGGACTGCTTGTGTGGCTGAGTGGCTTCGCATTCTTAGCTTGGCAAAGAGTTAAACTGGACTCGTTTCGGGAACTTTTACTACTTCTGGGAGGCTCCTGCTTCCCCCGCTGTGGTTTCCATGAGCTGGACAGACGTGTCTCTACTTTGGGCATGCATCATACTTGACAAGACCCGGGACCACACTGGCAGACCCACAGGAAGCCCTAATGATACTTGACCCAACAAGCTGGGCAGTACAGACACTTCCCCTGGCTGACCCACAGAGGCCATTTAAGTCATCTCTTCCTGGTCTTGGGCTTTCTGAGCAGGTCAGCTTCAGTTTTCTTAGACATGAGGCCCACGCCAGTCTTCACTGTTCAGCCACAGAAAACGTACCTTGCAGTTGCCGGAGTAGTTTCCTTGAAGCTGGGTAACCTGACAATTACTGTCTTAACTGGGACACTTGACGGTAAACGGCAGTATCATCAGTGATTATGACAGGACCTGCCATGGGACAACTGGAGGGGAGGATTCTGACCAGTCCACGTTGGCTCAACCCACTGTACATGTCCTTCCACCTCCTCCTGCAAAAGCGGGTTAGGAACTCACAACCTGGTTTTCTGCTCTTTACCAGTCTCCTCACAGAAGTCCCTCTCAGATCTCTTTTTCCTTTTTTTTTTTTTTTTTTTTCAGACAGAGTCTCACTCTGTTGCCCAGGCTGGAGTGCAGTGGTGTGATCTCAGCTCACTGCAAACTGCTTCCTGGGTTCAGGTGATTCTCCCATCTCAGCTTCCCAAGTATTTGGGACTACAGGTACTTGCCATCACACCCAGCTACTTTTTATACTTTTAGTAGAGACAGGCGGTTTCACAATGTTGGCCAGGCTGGTCTTGAACTCCTGACCTCCAGTGATCCACCTGCCTAAGCCTCCCAAAGTGCTGGGATTGCAGGTGTGAGCCACCACACCTGGCCTCTCTCAGATCTTTCTTACAGCCTTGTTCTTGCTGGCCAAGGCATGAGGTTCATGAGGCCATTTCCTGTGCTCGTGGAGATGCAGGTGAGGGTTGCTGCACCTACTTTGGTACACAGGTATGTTCTGTCATCTCTCTGGGAGGAAAAGTCTCTTCTAAAACACACATATAGATGAGTAACTATGTGTATGTATTTATACATATATAGTTTTAATTTATTTTTAAACCAAAACAGGATAATATATGTAATGCCCACATAACTTTATACTTAAAAATATTCTTTCTTGGCCGGGCGCGGTGGCTCACGCCTGTAATCCCAGCACTTTGGGAGGCCGAGGCGGGTGGATCACGAGGTCAAGAGATCGAGACCATCCTGGTCAACATGGTGAAACCCCGTCTCTACTAAAAATACAAAAAATTAGCTGGGCGTGGTGGCGCGTGCCTGTAATCCCAGCTACTCAGGAGGCTGAGGCAGGAGAATTGCCTGAACCCAGGAGGCGGAGGTTGCGGTGAGCCGAGATCGCGCCATTGCACTCCAGCCTGGGTAACAAGAGCGAAACTCCGTCTCAAAAAAAAATAATAATACAAAAATTAGCTAGGCGTGGTGGCATGCGCCTGTAGTCCCAGCTACTCGGGAGGCTGAGGCAGGAGAATTGCTTGACCCGGAAGGCGGAGGCTGCAGTGAGCCAGATCACATCACTGCACTCCAGCCTAGTGACACAGTGAGACTTTGTCTCAAAGAGAAAAAGCAAAAAAAAAGCAATGTCAGATCATAGGGTTTGCACATTACACATTTTGATAAATTCTGTCAAATTGTTCTCTTAAAAGGCTCTATCGGCCGGGCGCGGTGGCTCACGCCTGTAATCCCAGCACTTTGGGAGGCCGAGGTGGGTGGATCATGAGGTCGAGAGATCAAGACCATCCTGGTCAACATGGTGAAACCCCGTCTCTACTAAAAATACAAAAAACAAGCTGGGCGTGGTGGTGCGTGCCTGTAATCCCAGCTACTCAGGAGGCTGAGGCAGGAGAATTGCCTGAACCCAGGAGGCGGAGGTTGCGGTGAGCCGAGATCGCGCCATTGCACTCCAGCCTGGGTAACAAGAGCGAAACTCCGTCTCAAAAAAAAAAAAAAAAAAAAGGCTCTACCACGGCTGAGCATTGTGGCTCACACCTGTAATCCTACCATTTTGGGAGGCCAAAGTAGGCAGATTGCTTGAGCTCAGGAATTTGAGACCAACCTGGGAAACACAGCAAAATTCTGCATGGTGGCTCGTGCCTGTAATCCCAGCACTTTGGGAGGCCGAGACAGGCAGATCACGAGGTCAGAAGATTGAGACTATCCTGGCTAACACGGCGAAAACCTGTCTGTACTAAAAATACAAAAAAAATTAGCCAGGTGTGGTGGCAAGTGCCTGTAGTCACAGCTATTTGGGAGGCTGAGGAAGGAGAATTGCTTGAACCCAGGAGGTCGAGGTTGTAGTGAGCCAAGATCACGCCACTGTACTCCAGCCTGATCGATAGAGTGAGACTCTGTCTCCAAACAAACAAAAAACTTAGCCAGGTGTGGTGGCATGTGCTTGCAGGTCTAGCTATTAGGGAGGCTGAGGTGGGAAGACCATCTGAACCCGGGGAAGGTGGGGCTGCAGTGAGCCATGATTATTCCACTGCACCCAAGTCTGGGTGAGCAAACGCGTGGTGGCACATGTCTGTAATCCCACTGCACATAAGGCTCTACCAAATGTATGTAACAGTGTGAAATGTAATTCATTTCACCCACATCATTCCCAATATAAGATGTGATAACATTTTGATTTTGCCCATTTGGTGGGTGAAAAATCCATGCTGTAATTTTATTTTATATTTTGCTTTTTGAGACAGAGTTTCACTCTTGTTAACCAAGATAGAGTGCAACGGCGTGATCTTGGCTCACCACAACCTTCACCTCCTGGGTTCAAGCAATTCTCCTGCCTCAGCCTCCAGAGAAGCTGGGGTTACAGGTATGTGCCACCACTCCTGGCTAACAATTTGTATGTATTTCATTATGTTAGATTGAGCATTTCCCCATATATTTATGGGCTGTTTTATTTCTTTTGTGAATATTTTGGCGGTACTGAGGATCTGTAGACCTGCTAAAATTCAACACAAAGTTCTGTGGGCAAGTACATAAATGTATTTTTTCTGGAGAGAGAACCACAACTTTCATTAGATTTTCTTTTCTTTTTTTTTTTTTTTTTTTTGAGACGGAGTTTCGCTCTTGTTACCCAGGCTGGAGTGCAATGGTGCGATCTCGGCTCACTGCAACCTCCGCCTCCTGGGTTCAGGCAATTCTCCTGCCTCAGCCTCCTAAGTAGCTGGGATTACAGGCACGCGCCACCATGCCCAGCTAATTTTTTGTATTTTTAGTAGAGACGGGGTTTCACTATGTTTACCAGGATGGTCTCGATCTCTCGACCTCGTGATCCACCTGCCTCAGCCTCCCAAAGTGCTGGGATTACAGGCTTGAGCCACCGCGCCCGGCCGCATTAGATTTTCAAAGGAGTCCAAGATTCAAAAAAAGTTTACAAGCCTCTGTTTTAAGGATATCCTAACTAGTCTCTGCCAACAGTCTTTTCTCCCATTTCATTATTCAGCATAATAAAACGAAATTATTCTTCCTCAGTCACTGATTTCATTATGTTCACACACACACACAATGTGGTAGCCCCAACCCTCTTACACTATCCTTAACAAAAGTTAGGCTGGGTATGGTGGCTCATGCCTGTAATCCCAGAACTCTGGGAGGCCAAGGTGGGTGAACTGCTTTAGCCCGGGCAACAAGGCAAAACTCTACCTCTATAAAAAGATGCAAAAATTAGCTGAGCATCATAGTGGGCACCTATGGTCCCAGATACTGGGACGGCTGAGGCAGGAGAATTGCTTGGGCCTGGGAGGCAAAGGTTGCCGTGAGCTGAGACTGTGCCACTGCACTTCAGCCCAGGTGACAGAGCAAGACCCTATCTCACAAACAATGACAAAGCAAAACAAAAATTAGATTATGCATGGCCAACAAGGTATTCTTACTCTTTTAGTACAGTAAATTCATATAAGTAAATTCAAGCATAAAATTATAGGTGGAAAAGTAGGCCTTAACCCTTAAGAATGGAATGGTCTTTTTTTTTTCAGACGGAGTCTCACTCTGTTGCCAGGCTGGAGTGCAGTGGCATGATCATGGCTCACTACAACCTCCACTTCCTGGGTTTAAGTGATTCTCCTGCCTCAGCCTTCTGAGTAGCTGGGATTACACGCATGCGCCACCATGCCCAGCTAATTTTTGTATTTTTTTTTTTTTGAGACGGAGTTTCGCTCTTGTTACCCAGGCTGGAGTGCAATGGCGCGATCTCGGCTCACCGCAACCTCCGCCTCCTGGGTTCAGGCAATTCTCCTGCCTCAGCCTCCTGAGTAGCTGGGATTACGGGCACGCGCCACCATGTCCAGCTAATTTTTTGTATTTTTAGTAGAGACGGGGTTTCACCACGTTGACCAGGACGGTCTCGATCTCTTGACCTCGTGATCCACCCGCCTCGGCCTCCCAAAGTGCTGGGATTACAGGCTTGAGCCACCGCGCCCGGCCTAATTTTTGTATTTTTAGTAGAGATGTGCTTCACCACGTTGGTCAGGCTGGTTTCAAACTCCTGACCTCATAATCCACCCTCCTTGGCCTCCCAAAGTGCTGGGATTACAGGCATGAGCCACCGCGCCCAGCTTAGTTCGTATGTTTAAGACTTTTTTTTTTCTTTTTTGAGATGGAGTGTCGCCCTGTCCCCCAGGCTGGAGTGCAAGGGCGTGATCTCGGCTCACTGCAACTTCTGCCTTCTAAGTTCAAGTGATTCTTTCTCTTGCCTCAGCTTCTTGAGTAGGTGGGATTACGGACATACACCACCACGCCCAGCTAATTTTTGTATTTTTAGTAGAGATGGGGTTTCATGATGTTAGTCAGGCCGGTCTCAAACTCCTGACCTCATGATCCACCCGCCTCAGCCTCCCAAAGTGCTGGGATTACAGGCATGAGCCACTGCAGCTGGCCTGTTTAAGACTTTTGTGTCTAGCATGAAGGGCCTGAGTTGGGTCATGAGATGATGGGATAATGCAATAAATGAAGAAAATAAAGGTTTACCATTCATCGACTTTACATGCCCTGTATGGCTGGAGCAACACATGCTTAACTGGGACATACACTTAAAAATAAAATGGAATTACACCATCATACTGTTTCGCATCTTGCTTTTTTATAGTGTTGTATATCATGAACACATTTCCATGGCAAAAAATACATTTCCACACATTTTTTTAAGCAACTGTAAAATATCCAGTATTCTGCATGTACCAAGGTATTTTCAATCAATTCACATTTAGGTTGTAGCTTCTTGTTATTACAAATAGCACAGCAAGATCAATTAGTTGGCCAAACATATATTAAAACTTAATTATTATAATTAATTATAATATGTGAACATAATGAAATCATGTATTAGATTTTTTTTTTTTTTTTTTTGAGACAGGGTCTTGCTCTGTCACCCAGGCTGGTATGCAGTGGTATGACCATAGCTCACGTCAGCTTTGACCTCCTGGGCTCCCGTGATCCTCTCGCCTCAGCTTGCAGAGTAGGTGGAACCACAGGAACGTGCCATGATACCTAGCTTTTTTTTTTTTGGTAGAGACGAAGTCTCCCTATGTTGCTCAGGCTGGTCTCAGACTCCTGGGCTCAAGTGATCCTTCTGCCTTGGCCTCCCAAAGTGCTGGGATAACAGGCGTGAGCCACTGTGCCTGGCCAGAAATTTTTAAAAGAAAAAAAAAAAGTCCAAGTCAGAAAGTTATGGAAAGTAGATCAATAGCTGTACAAAATATACAGAACTGACTCTACTCTAAATCACATGGGAAAAAATGAAAAGTATATGTGATTATGGTTATATGTGGTTCAGAAGATTAATTTTAAACCAATGTATTACTTCTACCAAACTATCAACTGGAACACTTTATTTTCAGCCAAAAGGCTCTGTGCGCACATGGAGTTTGGCCCCAGTGTTTGAAATGATTGCCTGGGGCTCACAGACTGCCTTTCCCGGTGTCTTAGCACTGAATCCGCAGCCTGTGGACCTGGTTCCTGAACACACAGGGAAGGATGGTGCTCCAGGCTCCTACTGCCCAGGAATCTGAAGTTCAGGGCATTCACTGCCTAAGCTCTGGCTTCCAGAACTTTAGTTTATCCCTGGAAACACAGTAGCTGGAACACCATGTTGATTTCCTTCCTTCCACATCTGGCCTCTGTGAGGGGAATGAACTCCTGCAGTTGCCTGACAGGCCTGCTAAGCGCTCACACCACGAGTGCCTGTGCATACACTGTGAAGACATCGATCGCTCGCCGAGGGTGTCCCAAACCATCCTCACATCTTCAGTCAAAGGGCAGCCCGTCTGCGTCCCAGCACCAAATTCCAGATTGAGGCAAAGACTGCCTTGGGCTTTGAGGAACAAACTGTAGTCTATTTGCCCCAGCCCCTCAGCTATGTTAGCAGATATAACTGCTCTAAAAAGAAGGTGGGCGTTGCGGAGGATGAAGCCCCAGAAAGCCATGCCCAAGGGAGTGCGCGGAAATACTGGTCAGGCGATATCCACTGTCCACTTCCTGCCTGGTCCGGTCCCACCTGGCTGGAGACCCGATCATCCACGGAAACCTCCACGCCCCTTCTCGTACTTTCTCCTGCCTGCTATCAGATCTCATGCTGCCTACCTGCCTGTTGCCTGGGACTAGACAAAGTGCTCGTTGGGAAGAAACCGTTTTCAGACGTGGAAGCAGAGGAGCTTCCCCGGCCGCAGTGAGAATGACATGAAATCTAACCTGTGTCCACATCCCAAGTGACTGTAAGACCTCAGGTAACTACAGACGAAGGCTCTCCAGTTTACGGCAAGGGTTCCTCAGGTTTGCATTACTCTCGCCTCAGGGCTCTTTGTAAAAAATAACAAAACACTGGGATTAGCACAGATTACTGAAATCTCTACGTCTCTACTACTATTCTCACCCATTATCTGTCTCCACAGACTATATTCCCTGGATCCACTTTAGGGGTATGAGTCTTTTTTTTTTTTTTTTTTTGAGACGGAGTTTCGCTCTTGTTACCCAGGCTGGAGTGCAATGGCGCGATCTCGGCTCACCGCAACCTCCGCCTCCTGGGTTCAGGCAATTCTCCTGCCTCAGCCTCCTGAGTAGCTGGGATTACAGGCACGCGCCACCATGCCCAGCTAATTTTTTGTTATTTTTAGTAGAGACGGGGTTTCACCATGTTGACCAGGATGGTCTCGATCTCTTGACCTCGTGATCCACCCGCCTCGGCCTCCCAAAGTGCTGGGATTATAGGCGTGAGCCACCGCACCCTGCCGGTATGAGTCTTTAATAAAATTAGATGTCTGAGGCACCTATAACCTCCTTTGTATCCAGGACTGGATACGTTCTAGACAGGCCTGTGGTCAGTGTGAGCATGTGAGCTGCCACTGGGCAGCCTGAACAACATCGAACAGGTGAGAGGGAGAGAAGGGAGAGGTGAGAGGGAGAGAAGGGAGAGGTGAGAGGGGAAGGAGGAGGGAGGGAATTAGCTTAGAAGGGAGAGGGGAAAAGAGTATTTTTGAAAAAATGTTAGTCCTTTCTACATGTAAAGCATCATCATATTTTCCCTTCTCTTTTATTTATTTTAAAATGTATCACCATTTGGGCCAGGCGCGGTGGCTCAAGCCTGTAATCCCAGCACTTTGGGAGGCCAAGGCGGGTGGATCACGAGGTCAAGAGATCAAGACCATCCTGGTCAACATGGTGAAACCCCGTCTCTACTAAAAATACAAAAATTAGCTGAGCATGGTGGCGCGTGCCTGTAATCCCAGCTACTCAGGAGGCTGAGGCAGGAGAATTGCCTGAACCCAGGAGGTGGAGGTTGGGGTGAGCCGAGATCGCGCCATTGCACTCCAGCCTCGGTAACAAGAGCAAAACTCCGCCTCAAAAAAAAAAAAAAAAAAAAAAAGTATCACAATTTACAGGGGGTTATGATTTTAATAGTTAATTGAAATTAGAAACAAACACATTAAAAAAGAATACAAAATGTCAGCGTTCATCAGACACAGTGATAAAGATAAATATTGTTTGGTAACACTTCTGTTTTAATTTCAATTTTTTTTCTTTTTTGAGGCAGAGTTGCACTCTTGTTGCCCAGGCTGGAATACAATGGTGCAATCTCCGCTCACTGCAACCTCCAACTCCTGAGGTCAAGCGATTCTCCTGACTCAGTTTCCTGAGTAGCTGGGATTACCAGGATGCACCACCACATCCGGCTATTTTTATTTTTGAAATGGAGTTTCCCTCGTTACCCAGGCTGGAGTGCAATGGCGCGATCTCGGCTCACCACAACCTCTGCCTCCTGAGTTCAAGCAATTCTCCTGCCTCAGCCTCCCGAGCAGCTGGGACTAGAGGCACATGCCACCACGCTCAGCTAATATTTGTATTTTTAGTAGAGACGGGGTTTCACCACGTTGACCAGGATGGTCTCGATCTCCTGACCTTGTGATCTGCCCGCCTCAGCCTCCCAAAGTGCTGGGATTACACCACCGCATCTGGCTAAGTTTTGTATTTTTAGTAGAGATGAGGTTTCACCATGTTAGTCAGGCTGGTCTCTAACTCCTGACCTTAGGTGATCCACCTGCCTTGGCCTCCCGAAGTCCTGGGATTAAAAGAATGCTCCATGGCGCCAGGCCTCAATTTCAATTTTATGGATTATACAGATCTTACGAATGGCAACAAAAATGCATTTTTTTAATGAGAGTGGTAGTCAACAGTAATTTACAACTATTGCTTTGGCAAGGTTGAAAAGTTTTTTTCTGCAAAGGGCCATATAGTTTATATATATATATATATATATATTTTTTTTTTTTTTTTTGAGACGGAGTTTTGCTCTTGTTACTCAGGCTGGAGTGCAATGGCGCGATCTCGGCTCACCGCAACCTCCGCCTCCTGGGTTCAGGCAATTCTCCTGCCTCAGCCTCCTGAGTAGCTGGGATCACAGGCACATGCCACTATGCCCAGCTAATCTTTTGTATTTTTAGTAGAGACGGGGTTTCACCATGTTGACCATGGTTGGTCTCGATCTCTCGACCTTGTGATCCACCCGCCTCGGCCTCCCAAAGTGCTGGGATTACAGGCTTGAGCCACCGCGCCCGGCCTAGTTTATATATATTTTAACATAAATATTTTAAGTTTTGTGGGCCATATGGTCTCTGTTGTAGTGAGCTCTGCTGTTGCAAGGTGAAAGCATCCATAGACAATGCTTTTTTTGGTTTTGTTTTTGAGACAGAGTCTCCCTCTGTCGCCCAGGCTGGAGTGCAGTGGCACAATCTCGGCTCACTGCAACCTCTGCCTCCCAGGCTCAAGCGATCCTCTTGGCTCAACCCTCAGCCTCCCGAGTACACAAAAAAATTTGGTATTTTTTGTGTCAATGGGTTTCACCATGTTGCCCAAGATGGTCCTGAACTCTGAGCTCAAGCAATCCTCCCACCTCTTATATAAAAGAACCAGTGTGGCTGTGTTGCCATATAACTTTATTAACAAAAATGTGTGACCGTAGACTACATTATTTTTCATTCAGAGAGCCTACAACGCCAACAAGGTATGTGGAATGGAAACCCGCTGGGTGGCCTAGGACATCTTTGTGTGACTCCTGCTTCACCTAATCCCAGCTATGCATGAGAGTGCTTTCCTCCTCATGGACCCAGCAGTGTGTATTACCAAACTTTTTGACTTTTGCTAATCTGGTAGGCAAAAAAAATACCTTTGTAGCTTTAATTTGCATTTCTCTTATTATGACTGAGATTGAACATTTTTTCATACATTAAATGTATTTGGATTCCTTTAAGAACTGTTCATAAACTGGAGACAGAGGTTGCAGTGAGCTGAGATCACGCCACTGCACTCCACCCGGGGCAAGAACGAGACTCTTTTTTTTTTTTTCTTTTTTCTAAAAAATGAACTGTTCAAATTATTTTTATTGGGTTATTGGGTTGTTGGCCTCTTACTGATTTAGAGGAGCATTTTATAATATTAATGGGAGATCAGTTCTTTTGATCTAAGTTGAAAATATTTTCTATTGCTGTTTACTTTTTACTTAATTATTTTATATCATGCAGAATTATTCTATAGAATATTTTTGGATTTGTGTGTATTGGATATATGAATCTCCTCTTTAATGGCTCTAGATTTTAAATCATAGTCAGAAAAAACTCCCACATTTCAAGGTTATAAAAGATTTCTCCTGTGTTTCCTTCAAGATCTCTCTCTTTTTTTTTGAGATGGAGTCTTGCTCTGTTGCCAGGCTGGAGTGCAGTGGCATGATCTCAGCTCACCACAACCTCCGCCTCCCGGGTTCAAGTGATTCTCCTGCCTCAGGCTCCCAAGTAGCTGGGACTACAGGTGTGCATTACCACGCCCAGCTAATTTTTCCTGTATTTTTAGTAGAGACAGGGTTTCACCATCTTGGTCAGGTTGGTTTCAAACTTCTGACCTCATGATCCACCTGCCTTGGCCTCCTAAAGTGCTGAGATTACAGGTATAAGTCACTGCGTCTGATCTCCTTTATATACATACATATATATATATATATATATATTTTTTTTTTTTTTTTTTTTTGAGGCGGAGTTTCGCTCTTGCTGCCCAAGCTAGAGTGCAATGGCGCGATCTCGGCTCACCGCCACCTCCGCCTCCTGGGTTCAGGCAATTCTCCTGCCTCAGCCTCCTGAGTAGCTGGGATTACAGGCACACGCCACCATGCCCAGCTAATTTTTAGTATTTTTAGTAGAGACGGGGTTTCACCATGTTGACCAGGATGGTCTCGATCTCTTGACCTCGTGATCCACCCGCCTTGGCCTCCCAAAGTGTGGGATTACAGGCTTCAGCCACTGCGCCCGGCCTATATATATATATATATATATATATATATTTTTGAGACGGAGTTTCGCTCTTGTTACCCAGCCTGGAGTGCAATGGCGCGATCTCGGCTCACCGCAACCTCCGCCTCCTGGGTTCAGGCAATTCTCCTGCCTCAGCCTCCCTAGTAGTTGGGATTACAGGCACGCACCACCATACGCAGCTAATTTTTTGTATTTTTTAGTAGAGACGGGGTTTCACCATGTTCACCAGGATGGTCTCGATCTCTTGACCTCATGATCCACTTGCCTCGGCCTCCCAAAGTGCTGGGATTACAGGCTTGAGCCACCGCGCCCAGCAATATACATATATTTTTTGAGAGAGTCTTGCTCTGTCACCCAGGTTGAAGTACAGTGGCGCAGCCTCAGTTCACTGAAACCTCCACTTTCCAGGTTCAAGAGAGTCTCATGCCTCAGCCTCCCAAGTAGCTAGGACTACAGCTGTGTGCCACTACACCCAGCCTCTTCCAGATCTCTTACAGTTTTGTTTCATGTGTAAAATCTCTGCTTCCTTTGGAGTTTATCTTGGCTCAAGGGGTAGGCTATAAATCCAATTTTGTCTCTCTGCAGACGGCTACCTGCCATACAGGAAGAAGTGCACATTTCAAAAGCCCCAGTTGTCTCAACACTTTACTAAAGTGCCCACTTTTTACGTCCTAATTTAAAATAATGCCTTTATATTAAATGTCCACATGTATTTGGGTTTACTTCCGAATTGTCTATTCTGTTCAGTTGGTCTGATTTAATTAATGAATTTTAGTGTAAATTTTAAATATCTAGTAGGAATAATCTTCCTTATTGATTTTCCTTTTCAGAATTTTTTTTTTCTTTTTTTCTTTCTTTTTTTTTTTTTTTTTTTTTGAGACGGAGTTTCGCTCTTGTTACCCAGGCTGGAGCGCAATGGTGCGATCTCGGCTCACCACAACCTCCGCCTCCTGGGCTCAGGCAATTCTCCTGCCTCAGCCTCCTAAGTAGCTGGGATCACAGGCACGCACCACCACGCCCAGCTAGTTTTTTGTATTTTTAGTAGAGACGGGGTTTCACTATGTTGACCAAGATGGTCTCGATCTCTCGACCTCGTGATCCACCCGCCTCGGCCTCCCAAAGTGCTGGGATTACAGGCTTGAGCCACCGAGCCCGGCTCTTTCTTTTTTTTTGAGACAGAGTTTCACTCTTGTTGCCTAGGCTGGACTGCAGTGGCGTGATCTCAGCTCACCGCAAACTCCACCTCGCGGATTCAAGTGATTCTCCTGCCTCAGCCTCCCAAGTAGCTGGGATTATAGGCATGTGCCATCACGCCCAGCTAATTCTGTATTTTTAGTAGAGATGGGGATTCTCCATGTTGGTCAGGCTGGTCTTGAACTCTCAAGCTCAGGTGATCTGCCTGCCTCAGCTTCCCAAAGTGCTATTCAGAATTTTCTTGGTAATGTTTCTGTTTTGGATTTTCCATATGAACTTTAGATAAGCTTACCTAGCTTTCCCCTCAAATTCTTGTAGGCACTTTTTTAAAAAAAATTTTGAGACAGGGACTCATGCTGTCACCCAGGCTGGAGTGCAGTGGTGCAATCAGAGCTCACTGCAGCCTTGCAGCCTCAATCTGCAGGGCTCGATCAATCCTCCCGCTTCAGCGTTTCCAACAGCTGGGACTACGGGCGTGTGCTACCACACCTGGCTAATTTTTTTTTTTTTTTTTTTGGTAGAAATGGGGGCTGGTCTCAAACTCCTAGACTCAAGCAGTCTACCTGCCTCGGCCTCCCAAAGTGCTGCCAGTGCAGGTGTGAGCCCAGGTACCTGGCGTGCAGACGCTTTTATGGAATTGCATTACAGGTGTAGTACAGACACTGTCATTTTACGTCTGTTTATTCAAGTGTATTTTTGTGTCTGTCAGAAGTATTTAAAGTTTCTCCGATGCAGGTATTGCATATTTCCGGTTGAAGTTTACTCCTAGGTGTTTTTTCAGTTGCTATTACACGGGTGCTTCTCTTCCATCTTGTGTTCTAACTGGTAACTGTCTGTGGCTTCACCTTTGCTCCACTTCAGCAGTCTGCTTACGTGGCAATACATTCACATTCTGGACCGACCTTGCCTGCTCCACATATGGAATCTCCGACTCAGTGTACCACTCTCCTGCCTACTCACATTCCACCTCTTTCTGAGCTCTTCTAGATCTCCATCTCTTTGACTCTCCCTTGGCCTTCTAGTTTTTTGTTTTGTTTTGTTTTGAGACGGAGTTTCACTCTCGTTACCCAGGCTGGAGTGCAATGGCGCGATCTCGGCTCACCGCAACCTCCGCCTCCTGGGTTCAGGCAATTCTCCTGCCTCAGCCTCCTGAGTAGCTGGGATTACAGGCACGCACCACCATGCCCACCTAATTTTTTTTTGTATTTTTAGTAGAGACGGGGTTTCACCATGTTGACCAGGATGGTCTCGATCTATTGACCTCGTGATCCACCCGCCTCGGCCTCCCAAAGTGCTGGGATTACAGGCTTGAGCCACCGAGCCCGGCCGGCCTTCTAGTTTTAAGGCCTCTCAGGCCTCATTCCACTTCCAGTCACTTCCTAGACTGTGTCAAATCACTTGAATAAACTCTCACAGTTTCACAGTTCCTCCCAATTAGTACCAACAATCTAACACCCTCAACCCCTGTCTTATAAACGCTTTCCAGTGCTAAGTACAACAGGAGAAAGAGCATACTCATGCAAATCAGAAACCATGGCTCTAAGGGGCAGTCTCACTAGAGCCTTCGTCGCTGCTCAGTGCCACCTCTGCTCATCTTTGGTTAGCTTCCGCTGACTCTTGGAAGCTTCAACAAATGCACCATGAGTCCCCTGCCTGCCTTCCCAATTCCCATACACTCAACAGAGGACACTGCCTCCTATTGGCCAAGAAAACAGAAGTCATCAGGTGCGAAGTCCCTCAACTCTGCCACTGATTGATTCACTGACATACACAATCACCCTAATGTCCTTCCCTCTAATCCCACTCTCATCTCTTCTAGAACCTGCTCCATCTGTTGTAGCTATTTTTTCTTTTTTGAGACAGAGTCTTGCTCTGTCACCCAGGCTAGAGTGCAGTGGTGTGATCTCGGCTCACTGCAACCTCTGCCTCCCAGGTTCAAGTGATTCTCGTGCCTCAGCCTCTCGAGTAGCTGGAATTACAGGCATGTGCCACCGCACCCGGCTAATTTTTGTATTTTTAGTAGAGATGGGGTTTCACCATGTTGGCCAGGCTGGTCTCAAACTCCCGACCTCAAATGATCTATCCATCTCGACCTCCTGAAGTGCTGGGATTACAGGTGTGAGCCATCTTGCCCGACCAAATCTATTTTTTACTTGTCCTCTCTACTGGTTTCTTCCCTTCAGCATTATAAACAAGTAAAATCGTTCCTGCTTAGAACAACTATTCTTTTCTTCAGACAATGTCTCATTCTGTTGCCCAGGCTAGAGTGCAGTGGTACCATCGTAACTCACTGCAGCCTTGATCTCCTGGGCTCAAGTGGTCCTCGCATCTCAGTCTCCTAAGTAGCTGAGACTACAGGCTCACACCTCAATACCCAGCTAACTTTTAAATTTTCTGTGGAGATGGTGTCTCACTATTTTGCCAAGACGCGTCTTGAACTTCTGGGCTCAAGGGATCCTTCCAAGTCTCCCAAAGTGCAGGCATGAGCCACTGAACCTGGCCTAGAACAATCCTGTTTTGACACTACCCTTTATTCTGGCTACTAATATCCTCTTTATTATTTCCCCTTCCCACTTCTCACTCTAGCTAGCTGCTGCTTCTTTTTCTTTTTTTTCTTTTGAGACAAAGTCTTACTCTGTCACCCAGGCAAAAGTGCAGTGGCACAATCTTGGCTCACTACAACCTCCGCCTCCCAGGTTCAAGTGATTCTCCAGCCTCAGCCTCCCAAGTAGCTGTGATTACAGGCACCCACCTCCACGCCCGGCTAAGTTTTTTATTTCAGGTAGAGATGGGGTTTCACCATGTTGGTCAACCTCAGGAGGCTGATGTCAAACTCCTGACCTCAAGTGATTTACCTGCTTTCATCTCCCAAACTGCTGGGATTACAGGCGTGAGGTGTCAGCCATGAGCCACTGTGCCCAGCCCTCACTCTATTGCTTATAAAAATATTACATCACGCCTGTAATCCCAGCACTTTGGGAGGCTGAGCCAGGCAGATCACAAGGTCAGGTGTATGAGACCAGCCTGACCAACATGATGAAACCCCGTGTCTACTAAAAATACAAAAATTTGTTGGGCTTGGTGGTGTGCAACTGTAATCCCAGCTACTCAGGAGGCTGAGGCAGGAGAATCACTTGAACCCTGGAGTTGGAGGTTGCAGTGAGCCGAGATTGTGCCACTGCACTCCAGCATGGGTGACAGAGTAAGACTCAGTCTCAGGAAAAAAAAAAAAAAAAAAAAAAAAGAGTATTATAAACTTGCTAGCTCTACTTTTTTCTTTTTAGCCTCTCTCTGTTGTTCATGCAACAATGGACACAAACTGATGGTTCTTCTAATCATCTCGTCACTTCCTTTATTAATATAATTACCAATCTTCTTGCTGCTAAATCTACTGGGTATTTTCCAGATCTCGGCTTAGCTTAGAAGATTTTAGGTAAATAAGGAACAGCAAATGTCAAAACAATGAGACACTGAGTACCCTAGCGGGTGTGCAGAATTAGGTTGCATAAGTTCATTCTCTTAGCCTCATTTGCTGACAAACAGAAATGTCTTATTACACCGACGCAGGGGAACCACTGATTATGTCTCACAGGATAATGAAGAAATGCAAGCAGTCTCCTTAGAGAAGACAGTTCGGCTGCCTGTCCTTGAGAATAGATGTGAAAAAAATCACTTGCTCAAGCTAATCTGTCAATCTGTGAACCAAGAGCCTTGGAAATCCACATATAGATGCACAATGAAATTTGGAAGTTTTCTTTTCTTTTTTTTTTGGAGACAGAGTCTTGCTCTGTTGCCCAGGCTGGAGTGCAATGGTGCAATCTTGGCTCACTGCAACCTCTGCCTCCCAGATTCAAGCGATTCTCCTGTTTCCACCTCCTGAGCAGTTGGAATTCCAGGCATGTGCCACCATGCCCGTTTTTGTATTTTTAGTAGAGACAGGGTTTCACCGTGTTGGCCAGGCTGGTCTCAAACTCCTGACCTCAAGTGATCTGCCCAACTCAGCCTCCCAAAGTGCTGGGATTACAGGCATGAGCCACTGTGTCTGGCCAAAATATGGAAGTTTTCCTAAGTTAGCAATTATTTTTTTGAGTTGGTAACCTGTGGAGAGGGCACAACAGGAGACAGCGTGGGTCCCACAGATGGCAGCATATGTGCCTGGGAAAGGGAATAGCTCTGCTCTCTGCTGTAGTTCCCTGCCCTGGAAATTTAGCTGAAAAGGGAGTTTTCCAGTTTCCTTCAGTTTCCTATTCCCCAGGTTTGGAATGTTGTAGAAATAAGCCAGTGTTGTCAGAGCTTCTTGACAAAATGTCTTAATTACTAGCCTCTATTCATGAAATGTGAACACTGGTTAGGTCAAAATTCTGGTTCAGAGAGGCTGAGAGATCTGAGGCTGAAACAAGAACAAGGTTTTCTACCTAGGATCACCTAGAGCATTAAAAGCAAGAAGGATAGCCAAGTCAAAGTCAACTTGAGAAGGCTGAGGAGTTTGAATGACAGAAAACAAGTCCAGATGATGAAGCCAGGTGCCAGAGCAAAGAGTCAGAGTGGGATTCACAGAGATGGGGCAGGTTCACCTGGTGTCACGAACCAGAGTAGAAACTGTCTCACTCAGCATCCAGCATGGAGTCAGCAGTCCACTCCGTGTTCAAACAGCCAGGCAGAACATAGTAGGTGGTATGCCAGCAACAGGAAGCTAAGGTGGTTGGGATTTTTTTTTTCCCAAAGAAATCCCATATTTAACGGAATGCTTTAAACAAAAGAGTATAAAGCCAACAGATCCGGGTTTTGAAATATTTAAGTAAAATGACAGCGTAACACTAATAAACAAAAATGCAATTTTAATCTAGATTCTTTTTTTATTTTTGAGATGAAGTCAAGCTCTGTGACACAGCCTGGAGTGCAGTGGCATGATTTTGCTTCACTGCGACCTCTGCTCCCAGGTGTAAGCAATTCTGCCTCAGGCTCCTGAGTAGCTGGGCCTACAGGTGAACACCACCATGGCTGGCTAATTTTTTGTATGTTTAGTAGAGACATGGTTGCACCATGTTGGCCAGGCTTGTCTCGAACTCCTGACCTTAAGTGATCGTCCGCCTCAGCCTCTCAAAATGCTGGGATTACAGGCGTGAACTGCCATCACCTAAATGCTGACAGAATGTGGGTGAAATACTGGAACGAGAAATGGAGAAATGGGAAAATGATATAGAAGGGCTAGTTAAAAGTACTTTACTGCAGAGTGAAACAGCCAGTCCATTGGGGTACATATCTTCAGGAAAATGAGGAGGAAGAAAATGCATCAAAGGGGCAGGTGGAGATAGAGAGAGAGGCTGGAAGAGACGAGAATCGTGTGCATCCCAAGCCAGGGTGGAAGAACGTTTTCAGAAGGGAAAGTCCACACAATCCTAACTGGCTTTGTCGCCACTGGATTCGACTGGAAGGAGGGCAGTGGTAATGTCCAAGAAAACAGTGTAAGTGGCACAGGTAGGAACTGGGGTTACATCACACAGGAGAGCAACAGAATTAGAAATTAGGCTGTCAGTTGCAGACAAGTGTAAAGAGCTTGATGATAAAAGGAAAAAGAAAAGACGAAAAATAGATTAAAATGGCAGAAGATTTTTGATACGGAAAAGAAAGATTTTTTAAAAAATTTCTTCTAGGATCATCTCTCATGGAAAAGAAAGGTTTAAAGAATCCTGAGACGGGATGTGTAAATAAAAAATACAAAGAAAATGCTATGTGGATATCTGCAATATTAAGGTATTTATGGGTGTTTAAATGGATACCTTCAAAATAACCTCGTTTTGTGTGCATTTTTTAAAACAATAAGTATATGTCATCTGTTCAATGAGAAAAAATTAAGACAGCCATTTCAACTTTGGAAAAATATCAAATACATACTGATTTGTTTCAAAAGCCTGAGTATTCCTTAAATCCCACAGGGAGATTTCTGGAGCACTGCGCTGAGTGGTTCAGAAGTGGCTGCCTTCCCTCGCTAAGCAGCAGTGCCCAAGAGCATGCACTTACCTGGACAGGTGTCTAGCGGGCTGTCTTTTTCTATCACCCACTCTTCCTCTAGCTCCAACTGCGCGATTACCTCTGGCTTATAAAGCTGATGCCCTATTCGTGGGAGAAACATACATCTTAGGAGTTTATACTGGGAACAAAATTCTCGTTCAGACACATTCCCAACACTTTTAGTCCTTAGAGCCTCTGGAGGGGAGACTTCAGAGGCAGCAAAATAAAGCTATCCATCTCAACTCAATGAAGACACTCCACTGGAGGAGGAAGAGCAGAAAACAAAGGTCTCTGACTTCAACACTGATTAGCATTCTTCTGTCCTGGCCCAAACTCTATTCACAAAAGCTGTGGAGGCTTCCTCAACTTAAGGATATAAACCCATGTGAATGGTGCCCAGCTTCACAGGGTGCCATCCTCACCCAGTGCGACCAGATTTCTGTAGTTCTCCAGCATCACGTCCCGGTAGAGGTCCTTCTGGGCAGGGTACAGCTGGTCCCATTCCTCTCTGCTGAAGTCCACAGCCACATCCTGAAACGTCAGTGATTCCTGAAACATCAAGCACATCCCTGCTCAGGCAAAAACTGTTCTTACAGGGACCCTCAGGGGAGGGGGTAAAAGTGCAGCACCAGGATATCTATGCCATCGTGCTGACAGTCTTTAGGACTCTTGAGTCACTCAGGTCAACTTTTCTTTTAAAAACATTAGTTCCGGCCGGGCGCGGTGGCTCAAGCCTGTAATCCCAGCACTTTGGGAGGCCGAGGCGGGTGGATCACAAGGTCAAAAGATCGAGACCATCCTGGTCAACATGGTGAAACCCTGTCTCTACTAAAAATACAAAAAACTAGCTGGGCATGGTGGCGCGTGCCTGTGATCCCAGCTACTCAGGAGGCTGAGGCAGGAGAATTGCCTGAACCCAGGAGGCGGAGGTTGCGGTGAGCCGAGATCGCGCCATTGCACTCCAGCCTGGGTAACAAGAGCAAAACTCCGTCTCAAAAAAAAAAAAAAAAACAAACATTAGTTCTGCCGGGCGTGGTGGCTCACGCCTGTAATCCAAACACTTTGGAGGCCAAGGCAGGCGGATCACCTGAGGTCAGGAGTTCAAGACCAGCCTGACCAACATGGTAAAACCCTGTCTTTAAAACACACACACACACACAAAAACACATTAGTTCCTTTCTACCATCTCTCAAGGCAAAAACATAAATGAAATAATTTCTGTGTTTAAATTTTTACAGTTTGCTACAGGGGGAAAATGACTCTCATTTCATCCAAATTATTAAAAAACAAGCATGCCTCAGAGATACTGTGGGTTGAATTTCACACACAACAGTAATATTGCAATAAAGTGAGTCACATGAATTTGTTGGTTTCCTCGTGCCTATAAAAGTTAAATTTACAATGTATTGTAGTCTATTAAGTATGTCATGGTGATGTCTAAAGAAATGACGTGTATACTTTAATTTAAAATACTCTATGGCTAAAAAACGGTAATGATCATCTGAGTCTTCAGCGACTTGTCATCTTTTCACCAGTGGAGGGTCTCGCCTTGATGCTGATGGCTGCTGACTGATCAGGGTGGTGGCTGCTGAAGGATGGGGTAGCTGTGGCAACTTCTTAATATAAGACAGCAATAAGGCCAGGTGCGGCGGCTCACGTCTGTAATCCTAGCACTTTGGGAGGCCGAGGTGGGTGGATCACTTGAGGTCAGGAGTTCGAGACCATCCTGGTCAACATGGTGAAACCCCATCTCTATGAAAAATACAAAAAAATAGCCGGGCATGGTGGCCTGTGCCTGTCATCTCAGCTACTCAGGAGGCTGACGCAAGAGAATTGCTTGAACCTGGAAGATGGAGGTTACATTGAGCTGAGATCATGCTGGTGCACTTCAGCCTGGGCAACAGAGCAAGATTCTGTCTCAAAAAACAAAAAAGCAGCAATAAAGTTTGCTGTACTGACTCTTCCTTTTATAGCAGAGTTCTCTGTAGAATGTGATGCTGTTTTATAGCATTGTACCTGCAGTATAACTGCTTTCAAAATTGGAGTCGGTCTTTGGTCTTTTCAAATCTGGCTGCTGCTTTATCTAATAAGTTTATGGAATATGCTAAATCCGCTGATGCCATTTCAAGTGTTCAAAGCATCTTCACCAGGAACTGATTCCATATCTAAAAACCGCATTTTTGGCTCATCCATACGCAGCAATTCTGCACATCTGCAGGCTCCACCTCTAGTTCAAGTTGTTCTGCTATTCCCACTATACCTGCAGTTTGTTTCTCCACAGAAGCCTTTTTTTTTTTTTTAGATGGAGTCTAGCTCTGTCACACAAGCCGGAATGCAGTGGCGCAATCTCAGCTCATTGCAACCTCCGCCTCCTGGGTCCAAGCGATTCTCCTGCCTCAGCCTCCCGAGTAGCTGGGACTACAGGCAAGCGCCACCATGCCTGGCTAATTTTTGTATTTTTAGTAGAGAAGGCGTTTCATCATGTTGGTCAGGCTGGTCTCGAACTCCCAAACTCAGGCAATCTGCCCGCCTCGACTTCCCAAAGTGCTGGGATTACAGGTGAAAGCCATTGCGCCTCGCCCCTCCAAAGAAGTCTTGAAAGCCTCAGTCTCATGATGGTTGGAATCAACTTCTTCCAAACTCTTGTTAATGTCGATATTTAACCTTCTCTCCTGAACCACAAGTTTTTTTTTTTTTGAGACAGTTTTTGTCACATTGGCTGGAGTGCAATGCCATGATCTTGGCTCACTGCAACCTCTGCCTCCCAAGTTCAAGCGATTCTCCCGCCTCAGCCGTAAGTGGCAAAGGATTCCTGCTTCCTTTCAGTGAAGAATGCAACTCCTCCTTTCACTTGAACACTTAGATGCCATTGCAGGGTTCTTACTTGCCCTACTTTCAATATTATTGTGTCTCAGGATATAGGAAATACCAGGAGGAGGGAGATGGAGGAACAAGAACAGCCAGCTGGTGGAGCAGTCAGAGCATACAACATTTATCAGTTAAGGCTGCTGTTTTACATGGGTGCAGTTCATGGCACCCCAAAACACAACATCAAAGATCGCAAATTACAGGCCACCATAACAGATATAATAATAATTAAAATGTTGGAAATATTACAAGAATTACTAAAGTGTGACACAGAGACATGAAGTGAGCCACACGCTGTTAGAAAAATGCCAACGGGCTGTTCTTGAGGTAGGGTTGCCAAAACCCTCCAATTTGTAAAAAAAAAAAAAAAAAAAAAAATGTAGTATTTGCAAAGCACAATAAAGTGAAGTGCAGTAGGCTGGGCGAGGTAGCTCATGCTTGTAATCCTAGCACTTTGGGAGGCTGAGGCAGGCGGATCACCTGAGGTCAGTAGTTCAAGACCAGCCTGGCCAACATGGTGAAACACAAACTCTACTAAAAGTACAAAAAGCCGGCCGGGCGCGGTGGCTCACGCCTGTAATCCCAGCACTTTGGGAGGCCGAGGCGGGTGGATCACGAGGTCAAGAGATCGAGACCAGCCTGGTCAACATGGTGAAACCCCGTCTCTACTAAAAATACTAAAAATTAGCTGGGCATGGTGGCACGTGCCTGTAATCCCAGCTACTCAGGAGGCTGAGGCAGGAGAATTGCCTGAACCCAGGAGGCGGAGGTTGCGGTGAGCCGAGATCGCGCCATTGCACTCCAGCCTGGGTAATAAGAGTGAAACTCTGCCTCAAGAAAAAAAAAAAAAGAAAAGAAAAAAAAAAAAAGTACAAAAAGCCAAGTGTGGTGGCTCATGCCTGTAATCCCAGCTACTTGGGAGGCTGTGGCAGGAAAATCGCTTGAACCCAGTAGGCAGAGGTTGCACCACTGCACTCCAGCCTGGGCAACAGAGCAAGACTCCGTCTCAAAAAAAAAAAAGGTGGCTGGGCGCGGTGGCTCACACCTGTAATCCCAGCACTTTGGGAGGCCGAGGCGGGTGGATCACGAGGTCGAGAGATCGAGACCATCCTGGTCAACAAGATGAAACCCCGTCTCTACTAAAAATACAAAAAAAGTTAGCTGGGCATGGTGGTGCGTGCCTGTAATCCCAGCTACTCAGGAGGCTGAGGCAGGAGAATTGCCCGAACCCAGGAGGCGGAGGTTGCGGTGAGCCGAGATCGCGCCATTGCACTCCAGCCTGGGTAACAAGAGCGAAACTCCATCTCAAAAAAAAAAAAAAAACCACACAAAAAATTAGCTGGGCATGGTGGCACATGCCTGTAATCCCAGCTACTCAGGAGGCTGAGGCAGGAGAATTGCCTGAGCCCAGGAGGCGGAGGTTGCACTGAGCCGAGATTGTGCCACTGCACTCCAGCCTGGCGCCTGGTGACAGAGTGAGACTCTGTCTCAAGGAGGAAAACAAACAAACAAACAAAAAAACAAAGCAAATAGGCTGGCAGTAGAAGGCACATATGTATGCTAGGATCAGAGAATCAGCTGCTTTGCCTCACACAGGGATTCCAAATAAAAAAGGACCTCTAAATCTCCTCTATTGTCAATGCTTCTTCAACAGCCTGCGTCACAGGAGACACAGACGTATATACCGCTCCCTCTTCCCTTACTCCCGAACATGCTCCCCAAATACCAGCACTTCATGGGTACAGTAACTCCTTAATTTTGCGGAACAAGTATGGTGTTCCAATAAGTGCTTTTCCCGTAAGTTAGGATTCAAGGCCGGGCGTGGTAGCTCACACCCGTAATCCCAGCACTTTGGGAGGCTGAGGCGGGTGGGTCACCTGAGGACAGGAGTTTGAGGCCAGCCTGGCCAATATGGTGAAACCCCATCTCTACAAAAAATGCAAAAAAACTTAGCCAAGATTGTGACACTGCCCGCCAGCCTGGGTGAGAGTGAGACTCTGGCCTCCCCCACCCAAAATTCAATATGTAAGTAGAGTACTGGGCTTGTATTTAATTTGCATGCTTTGATAATTTAACTTTCCAAAATGTACTTTGATTTAGTGACTTAGGCAATTTACAAAGCACTGAGACTTTAAGAAATGAGTTTATCCAAGGTCAAGCAACTGGATTGTTATTAATAAATAGCAATAGGATTTCATCTTAGCTTTTTTCTCTTGTTTTTGAGACAAGTTTCACTCTTGTTGCCTGAGTTGGAGTGCAATGGTGCAATCTTGGCTCACTGCAACCTCCGCTTCCTGGGTTCAAGTGATTCTCCTGCCTCAGCCTCTTGAGTAGCTGGATTACAAGCGCCTGCCACCACATCTGGATAATTTTCGTATTTTTAGTAGAGATGGGGTTTCATCATGTTGGCCAGGCTGGTTTCGAACTCCCGACCTCAGGTGATCTGCCTGACTTGGCCTCCCAAAGTGCTGCGATTACAGGTGTGAGCCACCGCACCCAGCCTAACTGACTTCTGTTTTGGGGTAAGTAATACATTAATATGGTATAATTGCAAAAATATATGGAAAAACATATAATAAAAAAGTCTCTCAGGCTTTTTCCCTCTCTGTACAGCTCCTAGTCTCTACTAATCACTATTTTTAGCCACCAGCATATTTTTTTCCAGAATTCGTTGTTATGCACATATGAAGATTCATTCTTATTTGCTCTCATTGATTTTTTCTCAAGAGTAACATATTTTAAACAATGTAGTACTGACCCTGGCTATATACTATGTTTTTCTTACTTAACAATTAATTCCGGCCGGGCGCGGTGGCTCAAGCCTGTAATCCCAGCACTTTGGGAGGCCGAGGCGGGTAGATCACGAGGTCAAGAGATCGAGACCATCCTGGTCAACATGGTGAAACCCCATCTCTACTAAAAATACAAAAAATCAGCTGGGCATGGTGGCGCGTGCCTGCAATCCCAGCTACTCAGGAGGCTGAGGCAGGAGAATTGCTTGAACCCAGGAGGCGGAGGTTGCGGTGAGCCGAGATCGCACCATTGCACTCCAGCCTGGGTAACAAGAGCGAAACTCCGTCTCAAAAAAAAAAAAAAAATTAATTCCAAAGCTCTTTCCTCTTTCCATGTCAGACCTATCAGGACACAGCTTCCTCACTATTGTTTTTTTTTTGAACAGTGTTTTACTCTGATGCCCAGGCATGGATTGCAGCAGTGGGGCCATTATAGCTCACTGCAGTCTCAACCTCCCAGGCTCAAGCAGTCTGCCACCTCAGTCTCCCAAGTAACCAGGACTACAGGCACACACTACCAGCCAAGCTGATTTTTAAAAAAAAATATTATTTGTAGAGATGACATTTTGCTATGTTGGCCAGGCTGGTCTTGAACTCCTGGGCTCCAGTGATCCTCCTGTCTTGGCCTCCCGAAAGTGTTTGGATTATAGGCATGAACCACTATGTCCAGCCCACTATTGTTTTCAAATGTTAAAATTTTTTTTTTTTTTTTTTTTTTGAGACAGAGTTTCGCTCTTGTTACCCAGGCTGGAGTGCAATGGCGCGATCTTGGCTCACCGCAACCTCCGCCTCCTGGGTTCAGGCAATTCTCCTGCCTCAGCCTCCTGAGTAGCTGGGATTACAGGCACGGGCCACCATGCCCAGCTGATTTTTTGTATTTTTAGTAGAGACGGGGTTTCACCATGTTGACCAGGATGGTCTCGATCTCTTGACCTCGTGATCCACTCGCCTGGGCCTCCCAAAGTGCTGGGATTACAGGCTTGAGCCACCGCGCCCGGCAAATGTTAAAAATTTTTGACATAATTTCAGACTTAAAATTTCCAAGAAAAATAAGTCTCCTCTCCCCTTTTCTCTGCGTAATTTTTTTAGACAGCTTAAGAGTAAGTTGCAGAAGTGATGCACCTTTAACTATGTCTGGCATTTAGTTCTTTTTTTTTTTTTTTTTTTTTTTAAGAGACAGGATCTCACTCTGTCATCCAGGCTGGAGTGCAGTGGCGTAACTGAAGTCTCAACCTTACAGGCTTTAAGGATTCCCCCACCTCAGCCTTCTGAGTGGCTGGGACTATAGGCATGTGCCACCACGCTTGATTTCCTAAAAAAATAATTCTCTTATCAAAAGTAAGAAATTCACATTGACATAGTACTGTTGTCTAAACTATCTGCTTACCAAGATTTTACCAATTGCCCCAAAAATGTCCTTTATAAGAAAAATACCCTCCAAGATCATATGCTGCATTTGGGTGTCTTGTACCTTTAGTCCTCTTTAATATCCAACAGTTCCTGATCCTTTCTTTGTATTTCAAAACACAGTTTGAAAAGTACAGGCTAGTTATTTTGCAGAATAATCCTCAACTTGGGTTTGTCTGATGTTTCATCAACAGATTCACTTTTGGCAGAAACAGCACAGAATTAACGGATTTTTCTTGGTGAACTGTTACCAGGAGGCACACACTGCTGGTTAGTCCCGTTACTGGTAATGCTAGCTTTGATAATCTAGTTACGGTACCTAGCAGTAATTTCCACTAGAAAATTACCATTTTATCCTTGTGGGGAAGTATTTTGAGGTCCTGTACATATTTCATTTCTCTGCAAACTTTCATCTGCTGTTTTAGCATCCAATGATCATTCTTGCCTGCATTAATTATAAACGGTGCTTTTCTAATTCCACCATTCTTTACACGTTATTAGTCGGCTTTCGACTGTGTGACGAGGTTTCCCTTCCTAATGATTTATTTCTATTAGTGTGAATGTATGGATCCTGATTTTATGCCGTAAAGTTTTAATGTTCAGATTGTCCTAGATTTAGCCAGTAGGCATCCCTTCAAAGTGATTTGTGTCCTTTTGACATGTCTCTCTCTTCTTTAAGCATTTCCTTACTTTTTGGGACAAAGATACTCTTTCAACGTTCATTTTGTGGTTTCCCTGCTCCAAGTCTGGAGTCAACAATTTCTTTAAGGATCCTTGGTTCCTTTCAATGAAGAATGCCATTTCGAACCAAGATCTGGGCACTTGATGCATGTTACTGGAGTGCCATCGCTTTTAGGTCCTCTTAGTTGTATATGCACGTGTGTGCATATACCTGAACATGCACACATATATATGTACACACACACACCCACGTACACCCGTAGTTCTATATCCATTTCTGTATGTAGTTACATGTATTAAAACCTATGAACTGGCTGGGAATGGTGGCTCATGCCTGTAATTCCAGCACTTTGGGAGGCTGACGTGGACAGATTGTTTGAGCCCAGGTGTTTGAGAGCAGCCTGGGCAACACGGCAAAACCCCATCTCTACAAAAAAAAAAAAATTTAGCCGGGCCTGGTGGCACATGCCTGCAATCCCAGCTGCTTGCGAGGCTGAGGTAGGAGGGTCGCTTGAATCCAGGAGGTGAAAGTTGTGGTGAGCTGAGATCATGCCATTGCACTCCAGCCTGGGCAACAAGAGGGAAACTCCTTCTCAAAACAACAAAAAACACAAACAAACCCAAAAAGCCCACGAGTTCACACGGATACCTCTAATTCTAATCCAGCTCAGCAGGGTTCATTCTATCCTGTCTCCCCGTATTTGTAATTCCCTTCTCTGACCATGAGAAAGCTGCCTACCATTATCCACATGTATTCGCATATTTGTTTAGTCACAGCATGTAAAGTAAGTGGTTGCTAATCCATGCCTCTACACAAAAGAAGCCTATACATTAGAGTTCAGCATGTAAAGTTGTTTTGCTTTTAGCCTGAGGGCTAAAGTTCAAATACTTAGGTTCAAAGGGTACTTGGGTTAACTCCTTTTAGCTTTGGTCTCCTTCTGGGTGGTTTTATCAGTCACTTAAAATACAGGTTAAGTTCATCTGTTTGTTTCTACTGAATTTCAGGCCCTTTCTCAATCTTTTAAATTTCTTACTGTATGGGAAACATGAACATGGTTTCAAAAGTCAGGACTATACAAAAAGGCATATTTAGTGAGGTCTCGTACTTCCCCACCTCCCCTTCCATTCCCTCTATTTTCTTCATCCCATTCCCATCCAAGCCCTACAGGTAACTGATCTCACTAGACTCAGGTTTATCCTTCTGGTGTCTTTTTGCTCAAATGAGCAGGTATGTGCATATATAGACTTTTATTCCCCCTTTTCCTTACACAAAAATTAGCATAACACCTTTTGCGCTTTGCTTTTTTCACTTACAATTTATTGTTTTTTGTTTTTAGGCACCTTGCTGTCACCCAGGCTGCAGTGCAGTGCTGTGATCTTGGCTCTCGGACCTGCCTCAGCCTCCCAAGTAGCCAAGACTACAGGTGCACATTGCCCTTTTTTTTTGTTTTTTCCCAGAGATGGGGTCTCACTATGTTGCCCAGGCTGGTCTTGAAATCCTGGGCTCAGGTCATCCTCCCCACTTGGCCTCCCAAAGTGCTAGAAATACAGGCATGAAACACCAAGCCTGGCTAACAGTTTATTCTGGGAATCCCTCCACTTCAGTGCACAGGGAGCTTCCTCATTCTTTTTATTTTTTAAGCTGTCTGGTAATAGTTTGTGTAAAGGTGCCACCATTTATTTAACTAGTCTATTCACAGATATTTTGGCTGCTTCCCGCTCTTTTGCTATTACAAATAATGCTTCAGTGGATCTTTTATCTGTATTAATTTGCAACTGTCGTTAAGACTCTCTGTAGAATCAATTCCTCAAAATGCTGTCTGACAAAAGGCTGTATGAATCTCGAAGTTTGATATATATTATCAAAGCGACTTCCACAGGGGTGGTACCAATGTACATTCTGTAATATTGATCTATCTCTGCATAACAAACTACCCCAAAATTTAGTGGCTCACAACAACAATCATTTATTTTCTTCACAAAAACGCTACATGAGCAGGACTCAGTGGGAACACCTCATTTTTGTTCCACGTGGTTTCTGGTGGGGTGGCTAAACTTTGGTCTGTAGCATAGATGGCTCACTCACATGACTTGCAAATTGGTACTGGTTGCCAGCTCCGAGCTCAGCAAGGTCCTCAGTTTCTCCATATGAACTTCTTCACAGGCTATACGGGCTTCTTGTGGCACAGAGGATCCCAAGAGCAAAACTCCCCAGAGAACCACCTCTGATGACTGAGTCTTGGAAGTCACACAACTTCACTTCCATCACATAAGCCTGCCCAGATCCAAGGGGAAGAAATAGACACCCTCGTCTCTCGATGGGAAGTGTATTTAATCCCATTGTGAGAAGCCTGTTGGAAGGGAGAAATTGTGCCATTTGGGAGAAATACAATCTGCCATAGTCTACCCTCTGGCTGTGAAAATTCACATCCTTCTCACATGCAAAATACACTCATGTTCCCCCAGAACGTCAAGTTTCATTCCATTATGGCAGTGGCTCAAAGTCCAGGATTGTTTCGTCTAAACAGGTCTACATGTAGGTGAAGATCCTGGAGTGCATTTTCTTTTTTGAGATGGAGTCTCATTCTGCTGCCCAGGCTAGAGTGCAGTAGCGTGGTCTCAGCAACCTCTGCCTCCCAAGTTCAAGTAATTCTCCTGCCTCAGCCTCCCAAGTAGTAGGGATTACAGGCACCTGCCACCATGCCTGGCTAATTTTTGTATTTGGGGTAGAGATGGGGTTTCACCATGTTGGCCAGACTGGCATCGAATTCCCGACCTCAGGTGATCCACCTGCCTCGGCCTCCCAAAGTGCTGAGATTACAGGCATGGCGTGCAGTTTCTTGAATGGTTTCTCTCTTTCTGATGACCTGTGAACTGAAAAGTTATCTGGCTTCCCACCCCACACCTCACAAACATACACTGTGGAGAAGTCAAAGGAACAGCCACTAGGGACACTCTCCTGCAAGTCAACAGCAGTCCACAGCAACTCTAAGATGCAGCGGAGTGGGCACAGGTGGCCAGTGTCTGAAGTGGAGCTCAGGACTACTTCCTGGGAGCTGTTCCTCGAGATTCTTGACCCTACACACTGGGCTTCGGCTCAACAGGGTCATCTTCTCTTTTCCATGAGAAGGAGCCTGTGTCTGTAGCTGGGTAAGGTTTTCTCAGGCTGCCCATTGAAGTTGTAGGGCCCAAAGACCTCGTTCCCTTTTACACTGTGTTTCTTCTCATTTAAGCTGATAAAACTGGATTTTCGGCCGTGTGCAGTGGCTCATACCTGTAACCCCAGCACTTTGGGAGCCTGAAGCGGGCGGATCACAAGGTCAGGAATTCGAGACAAGCTTGGCCAATATGGTGAAACCCCACTTCTACTAAAAATGCAAAAATTAGCCAGGAGTGGTGGCACCTATAATTCCAGCTACTCGGGAGACTGAAGCAGGAGAATTGCTTGAACCTGGGAGGCAGAGGTTGCAGCGAGCTGAGATTGTGCCACTGTACTCCAGACTGGGCAACAGAGAGAGACTCTTTCTAAAAAAAAAAAAGATGGACTTTCTGGCCAGGTCTGGTAGCTCACACATTTAATGCAGAGTGACTTGAGGTCAGAAGTTCGAGACCAGCCTGACCAACATGGAGACACCCCATCTCTACTAAAAATACAAAATTAGCTGGGCATTGGTGGCACATGCCTGTAATACCAGCTACTAGAGAGGCTGAGGCAGGAGAATCGCTGGAACCCAGGAAGCAGAGTTTCCGGTGAGCCGAGATTGTGCCATTGCACTCCAGCCTCGGTGACAGAGCAAAACTCCATCTTAAAAAAAAAAAAAAGAGGCCGGGCGCGGTGGCTCAAGCCTGTAATCCCAGCACTTTGGGAGGCCGAGGCGGGTGGATCACGAGGTCGAGAGATCGAGACCAACCTGGTCAACATGGTGAAACCCCGTCTCTACTAAAAATACAAAAAATTAGCTGGGCATGGTGGCGCGTGCCTATAATCCCAGCTACTCAGGAGGCTGAGGCAGGAGAATTGCCTGAACCCAGGAGGCGGAGGTTGCGGTGAGCCGAGATCGCGCCATTGCACTCCAGCCTGGGTAACAAGAGCGAGACTCCGTCTCAAAAAAAAAAAAAAAAGAAAGAAAGAAAAGAAAAAAGAATTTCTGTCACATACTAGCTGCTCAAAAAATATTTACTGAATTAATGAATCATCTTCCTTCTGAACATAAAAAATGGTTCCAGAAAATTAAAACTAACTCTTTGCGCTACAATGTGGAAAAGGAGACATGCCACCTTAGTTCTAGGTGTCTTTCGATTCCTGTCTTTGGGGAGTCTTACAGTTAATTAAGAATAAACTAGGCCGGGCGCGGTGGCTCAAGCCTGTAATCCCAGCACTTTGGGAGGCCGAGGCGGGTGGATCACGAGGTCAAGAGATCGAGACCATCCTGGTCAACATGGTGAAACCCCGTCTCTATTAAAAACACACAAAAAAAATTAGCTGGGCGTGGTGGCTCGTGCCTGTAATCCCAGCTACTCAGGAGGCTGAGGCAGGAGAATTGCCTGAACCCAGGAGGCGGAGGTTGTGGTGAGCCGAGATCGCGCCATTGCACTCCAGCCTGGGTAACAAGAGCGAAACTCCGTCTCAAAAAAAAAAAAAAAAAAAAAAAAAAAAAAAGAAAGAATAAACTAAATGGGCCAGGTGTGGTGGCTTACGCCTGTAATCCCAGCACTTTGGGAGGCGGAGACAGGCAGATCCCCCGAGGTCAGGAGTTTAAGATCAGCCTGGCCAACATGGTGAAACCCTGTCTCTACTAAAAATACCAAAAAAAAAAATTAGCCAGGTGGTGGTGTGCGCTTGTAGTCACAGCCACTCAGGAGGCTAAGACAGGAGAATCGCTTGAACCCACGAGGTGGAGGTTGCAGTGAGCTAAGATTGTGCCACTGCACTCCAGCCTGGGTGATAGAGTAAGACTCCACCTCAAAAAAAAAAAAAAAATAAATAAATCAAATGAATTTATCCCTTGAAACCCAAAGACCCCAAAGCACTAAAATACCAAATACAAGCTCAGCTCCAGCTGACAGTCCCCGCGTCGTCCCTCCTCTTGCTCAAGTTTTATTTTCTGTCTGCAGTGGTCCCGTTTTCTCTAATCTCCAAACCCTACCTGTTGGTGTGAACACAAAGTCAAACCCTGCCTTTTTCACGAAGGCTTCCCCCACCCCCAGTCTCAGTCAGACTTCTCCTTTCTCCCAACACCGATTGTATTTGCTCTCTTTTGTATTCACAGCAGCATCCAACATTACACATTTTTTTTTGAGACAGTCTTGCTCTGTCACCTAGGCTGGAGTGCCGTGGCACAATCTCCGTCTCCCAGGTTCAAGCAATTCTCCTGCCTCAGCCTCCCGAGTAGCTGGTAATTACAGGGGTGTGCTATTGCACCCAGCTAATTTTTTTTTTTTTTTTTTTTTTTGAGACAGAGTTTCGCTCTTGTTACCCAGGCTGGAGTGCAATGGCGTGATCTCGGCTCACCACAACCTCTGCCTCCTGGGTTCAGTAGCTGAGATTACAGACACGCGCCGCCATGCCCAGCTAATTTTTTGTATTTTTAGTAGAGACGGGGTTTCACCATGTTGACCAGGATGGTCTCGATCTCTTGACCTCGTGATCCACCCACCTCGGCCTCCCAAAGTGCTGCGATTACAGGCTTGAGCCACCGCGCCCGGCCTAATTTTTGTATTTTTAGTAGAGACAGGGTTTCACTGTGTTAGCCAGGATGGTCTCAATCTCCTGACCTTGTGATCCGCCCGCCTTGGCCTCCCAAAGTGCTGGATTACACGCCCAGAGGTTTTTGTTTTTGAGACAGGAGTTTCACTCTTGTTGCCCTGGCGCCATCTTGGCTCACTGCAACCTCTGGTTCCTGGGTACAAGTGATTCTCCTGCCTCAGCCTCCCAAGTAGCTGGGATTACAGGCATGTGCCCCCATGCTTGGCTAATTTAGTGTTTTTAGTAGAGATACAGTTTCTCCATGTTGGTCAGGCTGGTCTCAAACTCCCAAAGTGCTGGGATTGTAGGCATGAGCCGCCGTCCCCGGCCTATGCATTTTTAAATATTAGTTGTGTGATATGGGTTTTAAGAAGCCCCCCAGCCTGCCTGTGGTGGCTCACACCTGCATTTCCAGCACTTTGGCAAGCAGAGGTGGCTCGAGACCAGGAGTTTGAGAACAGCTTGGGCAGCATAGTGAAACCTTGCCCCTACAAAAAAACAAACAAAAATCCCCTTCAATGAGTTTATTGGCTAGAAAAGGATAATGATCATCACATGTAACTGGAATGAGAGAAATCCTCCTGTCGGAAGCAACTGAGACTGGTGTCTGATGCGTCAAGCAAAAACACGGCTAAAGTAGAGATCCACCAGAGACCTGAAGTATTTTAACTTAAAACATATAAATGTGCCTCCATCTTCTCATCTTTGGAAATGAAGCTAAGCCTTTTCTATGAGTGACTTTAAAGACTGAGTACTCACACCTATAATGCAACAGTTTCTGTTTCATGAAGTTGGAACAAGCAACTAACATTTGGGAAATAATACTCGTGGAGGAATCCTGAGAGTCTAGTAAGTTTTCTTCAGTGATTTAGTATTGTTCAGACCTAACTTGATAGCAATTTTTTTTTTCTTTTTCTTTTTCCCCACAGGTCTTCCAGCCAGAGATAGCAATTTTTAAAAAGTGACAGCATTTATCAACTCTTTCTAAAGCATTTGACTAAACAACTCTCGTTGCACTCAAACTCATCAATGTATATAACACTGAATCAGATTACAGAATCACAACAGGCTTAAACAGGTTTTGGAGGAGGTACAACAGATGCTTGAGAAACATTAATTTCTGATAGATGTTATCCTCAGGCATACGTAATAATCCCATCAGCTCCAAGCGGTGCTAGGGGCCTGGGCATCAGTCACTGCACAGAGAGAATGTAAGCATCGTTTAAATTCTAGTGAGCTCTTTTAGGGTGATTAAAAGACAATCCATTGTTCCACTGTTTTCTTCACAACATCCAGCACGGACAAGAATCCATGAAATTGAGTCTGGTGAGAATGCTGGAAGGACAGAAGAGCTAGAGAGAGTTACCTGGGTGAATGGAAAACATGCTGCAGAGAGCATGTCATCCGTCACATGAATCTCCTGGGCTCTGGATTTTTGGGACTCAGAACTTTTGAGAAGTGAAAAAATAAAAAGCACTGTAATGGCGTTTCAGAGGAGAGAAAAACGGAACTAACCTGGGACCTCAGCATCTGTGGGCCATCATTCCTTTCTTTCTCCTCCATGTTCTCTTCCTGAGGAAAAACAGCACTCTGAGAAGGCGTACCTAGGAAAAGGAGAAGCACCTTGTTAATACGTGACATGAAGGCTAAATGCAAATCCTGGAGCTTCTGCTTTGTGTAGGTATTGCAGACACTACAGAGAAGCCCTCTAAGACATAAGCTTAAAGGCTGTGCCATTTCTATTCTTCTATGACATTAGGGAATTCAATGCAGAACTGTCTGTCTTCTGAGGTACAACTTCCCTTGTTGTGGCCTCGGAGAGCTCAGGGGTTTTCAGCCCTCGCTACATACTGGTGGAAATTTAAAAAGAAGCCAGTGCTCAGCCCTGACACTCAGAGATTTGGATTTAATTGATCAGGGGTGGGTCTGGGCAACAGCACTTACAATTTTAAAGTGCACATGAGAGCTACTGGGATACATGGATGGAGAGGACATTGGTGAGGGCCCATTCTTACTCTTTATCCCCACAACGAATGAATTCACTCCAACACGTACACTCGAGATCTGGCTCTCCTCTCCTCTAAGGTGATCCCTCCAATATACAAAGGAGACATCGCTATTCTGATTTTTCTGAGTGTTTACCTTCCTTTTTGAGTTTCTGGATTCAGTCTTCCACTGGGATTACACCTCTTTGCAGTTCTGAGGTTGTAATGTCACCAAAGCTCTGTTATCTTCTACATGACAGCCAGCAGATACACCAGCATCAGCAGCTTCAGGATCTGGGGCAGTTCCTGAAAGTTGATTTTCAGTGCCTACTGGGGAACAGCCACTCTCTGGTTCTAATGGTGCCCCATCTCTGATGTCAGCCTCGGAGCCAGCGGACAGCCACAAGAATGATTTCTGCGCACTCTCAGAATCCTGCCTTGTCCATGCCGAGCTGAGATGCAGGGGGTCTCGAAGGCTGTTATTACCTTTTTTCTCCCTCTCTAAAAGCATCAATTCCTCATGTACACATTTCATTACGGTATTCAAATCTGCATCCTGGCAGGGATCTTGTAAGACAGAATTTCCGGTTGAAGACCTGTAAGGAGATGCCCCAGGGTCAGCAGAAGAAATCCAGCAGTTCCAGCCACCTAGGGGCTTACATACAAACCATTCGCACAGACAGAGCACAGGAAGGAGTGGCGTTCTTTAATCAAAAAGCACTTTTAGAATTTCTCAGATTCACACATTACAAAAGGCAGAGATGTGTACATGTGTCAATGACAACAAATTCAGCCTCAGTCCTTTGCTAAACTTTTACAGAACAGAGAACACATGCTCTTTGCCTAGAGCAACAGTGATGGTTTCCTTTAGAAAGATGAAAAAACACGTGTTTCATCAACAACAGAGTAAGACTGTGTTGATTTGCTAATTATCATGAAGGAATATATTTTTTTTTTTCTGTTCAAAAAGGTTGACCTGTGAAATCTTTTTTAAAATGCGAGTGATGGGGCCGGGCGCGGTGGCTCAAGCCTGTAATTCCAGCACTTTGGGAGGCCGAGGCGGGTGGATCACGAGGTCAAGAGATCGAGACCATCCTGGTCAACATGGTGAAACCCCATCTCTACTAAAAATACAAAAAGTTAGCTGGGCATGGTGGTGCGTGCCTGTAATCCCAGCTACTCAGGAGGCTGAGGCAGGAGAATTGCCTGAACCCAGGAGGCGGAGGTTGCGGTGAGCCGAGATCGCGCCATTGCACTCCAGCCTGGGTAACAAGAGCGAAACTCCGTCTCAAAAAAAAAAAAAAAAAAAAAAAAAAGCGAGTGATGGAAATAAAGAAAGAAGCGGCCGGGCTCGGTGGCTCAAGCCTGTAATCCCAGCACTTTGGGAGGCCGAGGCGGGTGGATCACGAGGTCGAGAGATCGAGACCATCCTGGTCAACATGGTGAAACCCCGTCTCTACTAAAAATACAAAAAACTAGCTGGGCGTGGTGGCGCGTGCCTGTAATCCCAGCTACTCAGGAGGCTGAGGCAGGAGAATTGCCTGAACCCAGGAGGCGGAGGTTGCGGTGAGCCGAGATCGCGCCATTGCACTCCAGCCTGGGTAACAAGAGCGAAACTCCGTCTCAAAAAAAAAAAAAAAAAAAAAAAAAAGAAAGAAGCCATTTCTGAGGAGCAATTTTTTGAAAGAGAAAACTGCAGTTCCGGTGAAATGGCCCTGTGAGATGAGGCAGCCTTTCACCGCCCAAGGCATGGCAACAATCTGACATTTCAAAACCCTTCACTAAGACCTTTCAGGAGTGAGTTGAAAGCACTTTAAGAATTAGGTTCTGGCCGGGCGTGGTGGCTCACGCCTGTAATTCCAGCACTTTGGGAGGCCGAGGCGGGTGGATCACGAGGTCAGGAGATCGAGACCATCCTGGTCAACATGGTGAAACCCTGTCTCTATTAAAAATACAAAAAATTAGCTGGGCATGGTGGCGCGTGCCTGTAATCCCAGCTACTCAGGAGGCTGAGGCAGGAGAATTGCCTGAGCCCAGGAGGCGGAGGTTGCGGTGAGCCGAGATCGCGCCATTGCACTCCAGCCTGGGTAACAAGAGCGAAACTCCGTCTCAAAAAAAAAAAAAAGTCTCGCCTCTGTATTGACTCACCAGCGCCCCAAGAGAAGGAAACACAATACCAGGCTATGCAAAATGTCCACAGTGCTCCTTGCTACAAAAGTTTTCAAAAAGGACAATGACATTTTACATTTTTCTCAGCAAAAATGCCAACATAGGAAGCAAACAGGGATGGAACACATTTAAAAAGGGATTTCAGCTGGCTAACAAAATCCCCAGAAACAGGATCTAAAAGACAAAAACTGAGGAGGCCTTCCCTGCTGCAGAAAACGTTATAACCTAAATACTGGCTTTTAATTAAGCTGATTTCTGACCACAGAGCTCTAAAATAAAAAGTCTTTCCAAATCTCTTACCAGATTTCAGCCAGGGCAAACCTCAAGTAGGTCTCCCCCTTCGGGTTTTCTGATTCTAAAACCAGCTTTCCCCACTAATTGTGCACGCAAATGAACTACTTTACATTTCAAAGGATCCCAATTTGGCTACTGCCTCTTGTGACCACCCCAGGTTAGGTGGGTCCAGTTTCCTAGTTACAAGCCTCCCAAGTAGCTGGGAACTACAGGCACACGCCACCAAGCACAGCTAATTTTTCTAGTGTTTTTGCAGCGACAGGGTCTTGCCATGTTGCCCAGGCTGGTCTCCAACTTGTGAGCTTAAGTCATCCTCCTGCCTCTGCCTCCCAAAGTGCTGCAATTGCAGGTGTGAGTCACCACCAACCGGCCTAAACATTTTAAATGAAATAAATACACATATAATTAGTGCAGAAACTGTCAGGGCAGTAAAAGGAAAGAATCTAGAAACATCCTGGCAAACGCCTTGGCTCAGGCCTTCAATTCTAGCACTTTGAGAGGCCCAGGCGGGAGGATTACTTGCGCTCAGGAGTTCAAGACCAGCCTGGGCAACATGATGAGACCCAATCTCTTTCTCTTTTTTTTTTTTTGAGAGGGAGTTTCGCTCTTGTTACCCAGGCTGGAGAGCAATGGTACGATCTCAGCTCACCGAAACCTCCGCCTCCTGGGTTCAGGCAATTCTCCTGCCTCAGCCTCCTGAGTAGCTGGGATTACAGGCACGCACCACCATGCCCAGCTAATTTTTTGTATTTTTAGTAGAGACGGGGTTTCACCATGTTGACCAGGATGGTCTGGATCTCCTGACCTCGTGATCCGCCCACCTCGGCCTCCCAAAGTGCTGGGATTACAGGCTTGAGCCACCGCGCCCGGCCTGAGACCCAATCTCTTAACAACAACAAAAAGCCGGACGTGGTGGTGCGCACCCCTGGTCCCAGCTACTAGGGAGGCTGAGGCAGGAAGAGCTCTTGAGGCGTTCGAGGCTGCAGTGAGCCATGATTGCACCAATGCACTGTAGCCAGTGACAAAGTGAGATCCTGTCTCAAAACGAAAACATAAAAAAGCAGAAACACATCTGATTATATACACGCCTGCGAAATGTCATTAAAGTGTCACTGCAATTCCGTGGAAAAGTGACTCAACGGAGTCAAGGCAATGAGAAGAAAACGGCAACTCTCTACCTCACCCCTTACCACAAACAGCACACCCAGTGAAATACAGACAAAAAGGGGAAAAAGAAAATATTCTTAAAATTATTTAAGCGTCTTAGAAGAAGATAAAGGCAACGTTTGCACAATGCTGAGATGAGGAAAAAACTTTCCCCCTAAAATGATTCCTATGGACGCCTGCCCAAAAATAAATCGCAGGGTTTTTTCAGCCTTAGAGTCATTCGCAGATAGTAGTGGACAATGTGTTTACAGTACTGGGACGGGGAAGACCTTCCTACAAAAGACCAAAATTGCCGGGCGCGGTGGCTCACGCCTGTAATCCCAGCACTTTGGGAGGCCGAGGCGGGTGGATCACGAGGTCGAGAGATCGAGACCATCCTGGTCAACATGGTGAAACCCCGTCTCTACTAAAAATACAAAAAAAAACTAGCTGGGCATGGTGGCGCGTGCCTGTGATCCCAGCTACTCAGGAGGCTGAGGCAGGAGAATTGCCTGAACCCAGGAGGCGGAGGTTGCGGTGAGCCGAGATCGCGCCATTGCACTCCAGCCTGGGTGACAAGAGCGAAACTCCGTCTCAAAAAAAAAAAAAAAAAAAAAAGACCAAAATTCCGAAAGGGACCCGGGGCGGGTGACAGGACAGGGGACGCCGCCCGCGGCTCCCCGCCGCCCGCCTCCTCCCGCCTCCGCCGGCGCCCGGAGCGCACTTACCTTCGCAGACAAAGGGCGCTCCGGCAGGCTCCGCCGCCGCCGCCGCCGCCAGCGTGGACCCGGGCGGGAACAGGGTGCCGAGGGCCCCGCCGCCTAAGCCGCTGAACGCCGGGTGACTGGCTGCTGCGGCCCGTCCGGCCTCGCGCGCGCCAGACCCGCTCCGACCACCGCTCCCCGCAATGGCGGCGCGGCGGCGCCGGCCCGGACCCCCAGTGCGCATGCGCCGGCCGCGCCGCGCCCGCCCGCCTCGCGCCGGCGCCCCCCGACTCCCGCCAGCTCCCCGCGCCTGCCCTTCCACCTGCCCGCGCGGCCCCAGCCCTCCCAGAACCCCCCGGGCGGAGACGGCCGACGGGGGCGGGCCGAGGAGCCGCCCCGCGGAGCCCGCCAATCAGAAGCGTCGGACTGCCCGTCTCCGCGATGACGACACAGGCGCGCGCTCGGCCCTGGCACCGCCCCTCCTTCCCATCGATTTCCTGCGGATGAGACTCACAATGCCGAGATCCTGCTGTCGGCCGGGCGCGCTGGCTCACGCCTGTGATGCCAGCCTGTGATGCCAGCACTTCCGGAGGCCGAGGCCGGTGGATCCCCCGAGGTCAGGCGTTCCAGACCGGTCCGGCCAGCGCGGTGAAATCCCGTCTCTAATAAACAAACACAAAGTAGCTGGGTGTGGTGGCGGCCGCCTGTGCTCCCAGCTGCTCGGGAGGCTGAGGCCGGAGAAGCGCTCGAACTCGGAAGGCGGACATCGCAGTGAGCTGAGATCACACCCCTGCACTCCAGCCTGGGTGGCAGAGTGAGACTCCATCTCAAAAAAAAATGATGTCATTATATAATAATGCGACTGATGCTACTGATGAGAGGAATGGAATTGGTTTGTTTAGGCATATTTTGCTTAATGGGAGTTCAGAGTTAGTGAGTTTTTTGTTTTATTTTGTTCTGTTTTTCAGACAGGGATTTGTTCAGTTGCCCAAGCTGGGGTGCGGTGGTGTCATTACAGCTCATTGCAGCCTTGCTTTCCTGGGCTCAAGCAATTTTCACCTCACCCTCCTCAGTCCCACCTGGGACTACAGGTGCAGTCCACCATGCCTGCCTGATTTTTGTATTTTTTGTAGAGACAGGGTGTCACCACATTGCCCAGGCTAGTCTTGAACCCCTGAGCTCAAGTGATCCTCACACCTCGGCCTCCCAAAGTGCTGGGATTACAGGCATGAGCCATTACACCAGCTCTCAACTTTTGGGTTGCATACAGGAGGTACATATGCAATTTGTTACAAGGGTACTTTGCATCCAGGTAGTGAGCATAGCACCTTATAGGTAGTTTTTTAACCGACATCCCTTTCCCCACTTCCCCATCTAGTAATCAACAGTGTCTATTGTTCACCCCGCCCCGTTTTTTTTGAGATGAAGTCTCACTCTGTTGCCAGGCTAGAATGCAGTGGTATGATTTCGGCTCACTGCAACCTCTGAGTCTCTGGTTCAAGCAATTCTCCTGCCACAGCCTCCCAAGTAGCTGGGATTACAGGTACATGCCACTATGCCCTGCTAATTTTTTTTTTTATTTATTTTTATTTTTAGTAGAGACGGGGTTTCATCATGTTGGCCAGGATGGTCTTGATCTCTGACCTAATGATTCACCTGCCTTGGCCTCCCAAAGTGCTGGGATTACAGGTGTGAGCCACCGCGCCAGGCCTATTGTTACCTATTTATAAAATTTAAAAGTTAGGCTGGGCGTGGTGGCTCATGTCTGTAATTCCAGAACTTTGGGAGGCTGAGGCAGGCAGATCACTTGAAGTCAAGAGTTTGAGACCAGGCTGACCAACCTGGTGAAACCCCATCTCTAATGAAAATACAAATTTTCAATAGCCAGGCGTGGTGGTGGGCGCCTGTAATGTCAACTAATAGGAAGGCCAAGGTAGGAGAATCGCTTGAACCCGGGAGATGGAGGCTGCAGTCAGCCGAGATCACACCATTGCACTCCAGTCTGGGTGACAGAGAGAATAAAAATAAAAATAAATAAAATAAAAAATTTAAAAATTAAAAAAACGAGCACATGAGATGGCAGAACTTGTTGCAACCACCTTGGAAAATACCATGTGCCATGAAGGGCAAATAGAAAGAATGTCAGAGTTTAAGATTTCAGAAATCTAGCCATCTGAAAGGATCACAAGAGCCTTGCCTGGGGTGGCTTAAGGGGAGTGGAAGCAAAGGTCATCAGAGCTGAGGAAGACGTGGGATGGTGAGTCAGGCGAACTGCATGCTCATGCTCGTGGACGCTGACATCCTCAGGAAAGCAGAAGGACTTCCGAGAACAGAGGGCAAAACACAGTTTTATTATATTGTTTTAGAGACACGGTGTTTCTCTGTTGCCCAGGCTGGAGTGCAGTGGCGCGATCATAGCTCACTGCAGCCTTGAACTCCTGAGCTCAAGCAATCCTTCTGCCTCGGCATCCTGAACAGCTAGGGCTACAGTGTGTGCCACCATGCCTGGCTAATTTTGTATTTTTATTTTTTGTAGAGGTTGGGTCTTGCTATGTTGCCCAGGCTCCTTTATAACTCCTGGCCTCAAGCCATACTTTCACGTTGGCCTCCCAAAGTATTGGGATTATAGGTGTGAGCCACTGTGCTTTGCCAGAAAACACTCTTAAAAGCTTTTGTTGGCCAGGTGCGGTGGCTCATGCCTGTAATCCCAACACTTTGGGAGGCCAAGGTGGGTGGCTCACAAGATTGAGAGATCAAGACCATCCTGGCCAACATGGTGAAACCCCATCTCTACTAAAAAAAATACAAAAAATTAGCCTGTCATGGTGGCGCATGCCTGTAGTCCCAGCTACTGGGGAGGCTGAGGCAGGAGAATCACTTGAACCCGGGAGGTACAGGTTGCAGTGAGTCAAGATTGCGCCATTGCACTCCAGCCTGGCGACAGAGTGACTCCGTCTCAAAAAAAAAAAAAAAGCTTTTGTCTGTTTCTGGAGTGGTGAAATAATCTGTGATGAGGACTTCCTTCTTTTTTTTTTTTTTTTTGAGACAGTCTCGGTCCATTGCCAGGTGCCAGGCTGGAGTGCAGTGGCACGATCTCAGCTTACTGCAACCTCCACCTCCCGGGTTCAAGCAGTTCTCCTGCTTCAGCCTCCCAAGTAGCTGGGACTACAGGCACGTGCCACCACGCCCAGCTAATTTTTGTATTTTTAGTAGAGACGGGGTTTCACCATCTTGGCCATGATGGTCTCCATCTCTTGACCTGATGATCTGCCCGCCTCAGACTCCCAAAGTGCTGGGATTATAGGCGTGAGCCACCATGCCTGGCTGAGAACTTATTTTTATTTGGGAAAAGATATTTGCTGTGGGCCTGTTGTTTGTGCAAAGATTCTAATAGCTAAAATTTTTCGTGTCCATTCATTCATTTATTCATTCAAAATATATATACTGGGGCCCAGCCTGGTGGCTCACACCTGTAATCCCAGCACTTTGGGAGACAGGTAAATAAATCACCTGTGGTCAGGAGTTCAAGACCAGCCTGGCCAACATGGTGAAACCCTGCTGCTACTGAAAATACAAAAATAATCTGGGCGTGGTGGCATGTACCTGTAGTTCCAGCTACTCTGGAGGATGAGGCAGGAGAATCACTTCAACCTAGGAGGCAGAGGTTGCAGTGAGCCAAGATCATGACACTGCACAGACTCTCTCAAATAAATAAATAAAATTTTGTAAATATATATGTACTGGGTACCTCCTCTATGGTTGGGCTCTATTTTAGCTGCTGATACAGTAAATAAAACAAATATCTTTGCCCTTGTGAGGCTTATAGTCTAGTGGGAGACACAGACATAACAAGATAAATAAGTATAATACATATTATGTTATTTGGTGGTAAATGCTAAAGAAAATAATCAAAATTATTCGGTGTTGGCTGGGCGCGGTGGCTCAAGCCTGTAATCCCAGCACTTTGGGAGGGAGGCGGGTGGATCACGAGGTCAAAAGATCAAGACCATCCCGGTCAACATAGTGAAACCCCGTCTCTACTAAAAATACAAAAAATGAGCTGGGCATGGTGGCACGTGCCTGTAATCCCAGCTACTCAGGAGGCTGAGGCAGGAGAATTGCCTGAACCCAGGAGGCGGAGGTTGCGGTGAGCCGAGATCGTGCCACTGCACTCCAGCCTGGGTAACAAGAGCAAAACTCTGTCTCAAAAAAAAAAAAAAAAAAAAAATTATTCAGTGTTCTTAGCTTACAGCACAGGAGTTAAGAGCTTGGGTCCAGGAAATAGACGTGGAGTCTGAATTCTAGGCATGCTACACTGCCTGTTTCCTCATCTGTAAGACACAGAAAACAATAGTTTTCTATATCAAAACTCGTCATGATTAAATAACTTAATACAAACAAAAAAATGAAGACTAGGATGGCAGAGGTGTGAGAAGTCATGGACTTCAGGGTTCCTCAAGTTACTGAGCTCTGAGACTACGTTTAGACTGGTAGCCAGGGTGCTAGTGCTGGGGTTCACGGAGCTTGGAGAAGACTCCAGTTGAGACACATCACAGGGGCCTCGGGATGGCACCGTGCAGTGGAATCTTAGCACACTTCAGGATTTAAGCCTAGGTCTAGCTTGCTGCAGAGCACAGGGGAGCCACTTCTGTTTCACAAGGGAAGACCCTGGCCCTTGATTACAATGATAGATAAAACAGAGGAAATGGGTTGGGAAATAATCCATTCATTATATTCTGGGAATGAGCAGAGTCTCCACATCAAATTGAGTGGTGATTTACTAAAGGGAAGCCAAGGTCGGTGCAGTGCTCATGCCTGTAATCCCAGCACTTTGGGAGGCCGAGATGAGTGGGTCATGTGAGGTCAGGAGTTGGGGACCATCCTGGTCCACATGGTAAAACTCAGTCTCTACTAAAAACACAAAAAATTAGCTGGGCTTGGCAGTGTGTGCCTGTAATCCCAGCTACTTGGGAGGCTGAGACAGGAGAATCACTTGAACCTGGGAGGCGGAGGTTGCAGTGAGCTGAGATTGCACCACTGCACTCCAGCCTGGCGACAGAGCTAGACTCCATCTCAAAAAAATAACAGAATCCATTATCTTTAAAAAAAAAATACTACATTCAATTTATTTTGAGACAGGATCTCACTCTGTCACATAGGCTGGAGTGCAGTGGCATGATCATAGCTTATTGCAGCCTCTAATTCCTGGGTTTAAGCAATCCTCCCGCCTTAGCCTCCCAAGCAGGGGAAACTAGAGGTGTGCACCACCATGCCTGGCTAATTTTTATTCTTGGTGGAGATGAGGTTGCTATGTTGCCCAGAGTTAGCATATTTTTTTAAAGCAAGCAAAAGACTTGAATGGCACTTCACAAAAGAGAACATCTAAGTGGTCAACAAACACATTAAAAAACGCTCAAATTCGCCGGGCGCGGTGGCTCAAGCCTGTAATCCCAGCACTTTGGGAGGCCGAGGCGGGTGGATCACGAGGTCGAGAGATCAAGACCATCCTGGTCAACATGGTGAAACCCCGTCTCTACTAAAAATACAAAAAATTAGCTGGGCATGGTGGCGCGTGCCTGTAATCCCAGCTACTCCGGAGGCTGAGGCAGGAGAATTGCCTGAACCCAGGAGGCGGAGGTTGTGGTGAGCCGAGATCGCGCCATTGCACTCCAGCCTGGGTAACAAGAGCGAAACTCCGTCTCAAAAAAAAAAAAAAGGCCAGATGCAATGGCTCTCATGCCTGTAATCCCAGCACTTTGGGAGGCTGAGGCAGGCAGATCACCCGAGGTGGGGAGTTCCAGACCAACCTGGCCCACATGAGGAAACCCTGTCTCTACTAAAAATACAAAATTAGCCAGGCATGGTGGCAGGCACCTGTGATCCCAGCTACTCAGGAGGCTGAGGCAGGAGAATTGCTTGAATCCAGGAGGCGGAGGTTGCAGTGAGCCAAGATAGTGCCACTGCACTCCAGCTTGGACAACAGAGCAAGACTGTCTCAAAAAAAAAAAAAAAAAAAAAAAAAAAAAAGTGGATAGCAGTATCTACTTCGAAAAATTGTGGTGGGATCAATACTGCAGAGAACCTAGCAACTATTAAAAAAAAGTTTCAGGCCAGGCGCGGTGGCTCAAGCCTGTAATCCCAGCACTTTGGGAGGCCGAGGCGGGTGGATCACGAGGTCGAGTGATCGAGACCATCCTGGTCAACATGGTGAAACCCCGTCTCTACCAAAAATACAAAAAATTAGCTGGGCATGGTGGCACGTGCCTTTAATCCCAGCTACTCAGGAGGCTTAGGCAGGAGAATTGCCTGAACCCAGGAGGCGGAGGTTGCGGTGAGCCGAGATCGCGCCATTGCACTCCAGTCTGGGTAACAAGGGCAAAACTCCGTCTCAAAAAAAAAAAAAAAATTTCAGGACCTTCCATAAATTTATCATGCCAAGGGGGAAGTTACACCCTGACCATATCACATAGCATGTTTGTAACTTCTGGTTCTTAAATTATAATTCATTATTTCCTTATTATTTTCATTGCGTAAGTGACTATGAGACAGCAGAGACTAGACCTTTCCTTCCAATCACTTATCTTTGTTGTAGATTAACTGCCTCTTTTGTTGTTCTGTACGTAACTCACACTAGATGGCACAAAAGACCCCATGACTTACATCTTCAGTGTGAAAAGTTAAATATACCTTTCCTGGAAAAAGACCAGCTTGTCTGGGCGCAGTAGCTCATGCCTGTAATCCCAGCACTTTGGGAGGCTAAGATGAAGGGACTTCTTAAGCCCAGGAATTTGAGACCAGCTTGGGCAAAGTAGCAAAACCCTGTCTCTACAAAGAATACAAAAATTAGTCGGCTATGTTGGTGCATGCCTGTAGTCCCAGCTACCAGGGATGGTGAGGTGGGAGGATCGCTTGAGCCTGGGAGGCTGAGGCTGTAGTGATCTGTGATTGCACCCCTGCACTCCAGCCTGCGTGAGAGCGTGAAAGAAAGACCGCCTGGACTAGGATTTTTTTAACTATGTATTAAGCCATAAACAAAAAGATGCTGAAATTTTGTTAAGCTTCCCTAAACTTTGTCTATGTAAGTGATCCCAAACTTCTAGCACTGGAACACGAACTTCCACGCTCGGGAATCTGTGCTTCCCAGGTGGCCCTCCTTAAACTCTGTGAATGAATAAACTCCCTTTAAAGTAGATTCTGACCCTTTTGGTTATGAGGTAGACACTGTTCAATACACATTATAATACGCAAATACTCACCTTCAGAGTAGTCTATGATATTTAGGTAGAAATCTTTTTGTTTTGAGACGGAGTCTTGCTCTGTCGCCCAGGCTGGAGCGCAGTGGCGTGATTTCGACTCACCGCAACCCCGGCCTCCCAGGTTAAAGCGATTTTCCTGCTTCAATCGCAGGCAGGAAGTCGCGCAGGTAGTAGCAGGCCAGGCAGCGGTAAAGCTCCTTCTCTTGGCTATGGGTGGGGGCGGCCTGGGTAACAAGAGTGAAACTCCGTCTCCAAAAAAAAAAAAAAAAAAAAAAATTCATTCAACCAGAGACTTCAAAAGCAATACAAAAAGTTACATGGATATAAAAACCTTAATCCTTTAGGCCAGGTGCAGTGGCTCATGCCTTTAAATCCAGCACTTTGGGAGGCCGAGGCACATGGATCACCTGAGGTCAGGAGTTTGAGATCAGCCTGGCCAACATGGCAAAACCCCATCTCTACTAAAAATACAAAAATTAGGCAGGCATGGTGGCACATGCCTGCAATCCCAGCCACTAGGAAGGCTGAGGCATGAGGATCGCTTGAATCTGGGAGGTGGAGGTTGCATTGAGCCGAGATCATGCCACTGTGCTCCAACCTAGGCAACAGAGAGAGACAGTCTCAAAACCAAAACCAAAAAAAACTTCAGCCCTTTTAAAGCTCAGTTTTGCTCAGTAATCAAAAAGAAGACTCGAATTTAATCAAACACAGGACGAGTCTATAGAGGGTTATGGGTGTACACACATGGTGACTTTGGTAATATCTCCATTTGCCACCTGACTACGCATTCGAATGGCATCTTTCCTGACCAGAAAGCCAGTGTTATAGGTGGTATGGGAGGCACTCTTGGACTCGAGACAAGAATATTGTTGTGTAGAAATGTCATCGATTGTGTTAAAATAATTCTCCATGGGCTAGACAACGCATAGCATGGGGTTTAGAATGAGATAGCTTTGATTGGCTGTGAGGTCTCAACACTTAACAGCTGTGGCATATTGGACAAAGTGCTTCATCATTCTGAGACTTAGTTTTTTGTTGTTGTTTGTTTGTTTGTTGTGAGATGGAGTTTTGCTCTTGTCACCCAGGCTGGAGTGCAGTGGCGCAGTCTTGGCTCACTGCAAGCTCCTCCTCCTGGGTTCAAGTGATTCTCCTGCCTCAACCACTGGAATCCTGGGATTACAGGCACCCATTACTACACCCTTCAATTTTTTGTGTTTTTTTTCTTTTTTGAGACGGAGTTTCGCTCTTGTTACCCAGGCTGGAGTGCAATGGCGCGATCTCGGCTCACCGCAACCTCCGCCTCCTGGGTTCAGGCAATTCTCCTGCCTCAGCCTCCTGAGTAGCTGGGATTATAGGCACGTGCCACCATGCCCAGCTAATTTTTTGTATTTTTAGTAGAGACGGGGTTTCACCATGTTGACCAGGTTGGTCTCGATCTCTCGACCTCATGATCCACCCGCCTCAGCCTCCCAAAGTGCTGGGATTACAGGCTTGAGCCACCGCGCCCGGCCTCAATTTTTTGTGTTTTTAGTAGAGATGGGGTTTCACCATGTTGGCCAGGCTGGTCTCGAACTCCTGACCTCAGGTGATCCACCTGCCTCAGTCCCTCAAAGTGCTGGGATTACAAGCGTGAGCCACCGTGCCTGTCCAAGACTCAGTTTTTCAGAGAAAAATAGCTATGTCCTGTGTAAGCTTGCTAGCAGGTTTAAGTGTAATAATGTGTGGGAATGATTTTGCACCATAACTACCATGTAGTAACAGCTTAATTAATGTTAACCCTT